>NC_064622.1:250846335-251155502 GCF_023898315.1 Schistocerca nitens
TGCTTTCATTCGTCCTTTGAAACTATTTACGTGGCTAATTACAGGGGCAAGTACAATTTGACGTAAACACAGACCCACAGTACTTCTTGACGCTTTTTATAGTAAAAAAAATGATTCCAGGAGGTGAAAGAAGCGACAAGTGGCACAAAAAATTCTAGGATCGGCAGAAGTTGGAATCCTGATCATTGGCAGCCTGACATTAATACGTTTGGCCACTGAGCATTTATTGAAATCAAGGCAACGACCAGAGGTTGCATATTAGTGAAAAAGTTTTGTAGCGAAAGTCTGGTGCCAATAATAACTACTTTTCATAAACATCGCTAAGTGCAACCCATAATCTGCAGATAACCTAAATTCAGGACATGAGTAAATATAGGTATATGTCAGACGACGTAAAAGTTGTGTAGGATGTTATATATGTCTACGTTGACCCAGTATAAATTTCAAGAACGGAAGTTTCCCAAAACAAACTGTGAAGAGTCTACAGGAACCTTATCTGCTCCTTTCACTGTAATGGCGACTGCAGGTCACACTTGTGCAGAACAAGTGCAGAACAGTACGGGGGCTCTCGGTTATCACACAGGTTACTGATAACGTGTTGCTCAAACTGACCTCAAGAAAACAGTATCGTGCAAAAGGAGAAATCCATTAAATAATTACAATAATAGTAATATTAATGAAGTTACACATTCCATAAAAAAATTTTGATGGAGTGAAAGGAGTCGTCTGTTACTAAATCAGCCACTAAAAGTTTTGAAAGTAGTATAGTACACAAATGTCTACGCTTAATTAAATTCTAATGAATTGTTTGAAACGTGTTTCTAATGGGAATATACTGTTGATACTGTGACGAAATGACAGAACTAGCATTTCTGTACAATATGATCCAGCGTGAAACAGCATATTACCCTCACTACAAATTTCATGCAACGAAATGTAGGTTACTACAGAATACAATTCTACAGGACAGCAGTGGTAGTAAAAACAATAGGATGCCAGTTTCTGTCCACAACTTGTAATGACACAAAATACAAAAATGAGTAAATGGAGTAGATTGTCCCCAAGACTTGAGAAAGCACAAAATAAAGTGACTTAACAGAAGCATTTCACGATTTACTTAATTATTTAATTATTTTTCACAAAAGTAAATTCTCCTCAGTGTCTAGGCAGCAAATACTGTCGCTACTGTGAGAATTAAGGCTGCCGTTGTTATTAACAGAGAAAGAATTTTCAAGACACCAGTTTGATTACACCTGTTATTTAGAATTTCTTCTGTTGATTCCGTATATTGACATACATCTGCTAAAAGTGCTAGTACTGCTTGTTATGTATTAAATGCGTCTTTTACTTACATGATGGACATCAGACTGAACCTTCCAGATATTCATTTATGAATCTCTCTACTCAGAAAGTTGTCCGCTTACTATATTTATGACCTACGCATGAAACCTATTTTATTCTTTTCATTAACTATAGCGGGACTTATTTGGCAGTTACATAATGAAGCTGACATAGAGTTTCTAGCGAAATTCTGCTATTCGCTCAGTAAAATTTCTTCGACAAGTCACAAAAAATGTAAAAAGAAGTTAATAAAAACCAACTTGACCTGCTATGATAACTTTTACTTACAAAAATTTGCTAATGGTGTATGTAAATTATGTTACAGGTCTACCAGTCCATTGAAACGCAAAATGACAGGCCTTTGTTCAGGCATTTACGACACCAACAGTAGCGGACAGGTTTTACTAGTAACAATTATTACACAAGGACCAGAATATATCCCGGTGACTCACCCTGATGACGGCCATTTCTGCTGGAGGTGCCTGGAGAACTAGTGCCCTCCGATGCGCACGCCGTAATATATAAGGTCCTTGGCGGGCATCGTCCCCCACTCACCGGTAGGCCGCCAAAGGCCGCGCTAGTCATCTCCATGAGCTGTGCCAGAAACTTGTTTGAAATTGCTCAAGGTAATGCCCCATTATTAGCCGGCTGTTCACTTTTTTACAGTCCTACGGCCAGGAATCAGATAATCAGATGATGTTCAGATGTGTGAGAAAGCTTATGGGACTTAACTGCTAAGGTCATCAGTCCCTAAGCTTACGCACTACTTAACCTAAATTACGCTAAAGACAAACACACACACCCATGCCCGAGGGAGGACTCGAACCTCCGCCGGGATCAGCCGCACAGTCCATGGCTGCAGCGCCTAGACCGCTCGGCTAATCCCGCGCGGCATCAGATAATCCTGCCACGCGTCAGATGCACGGATAATTGAAGTTTTCTGCCTTCAAATGTTAAATCAAAGAGCTAAAATATCACGATAATGGAGCTGGAAAATAGCGACAGCGAATTTTTCTGCTGAAGTAACAGCAAGCACAGTAATCTCCAAAACAGAATGCGAGTCTACAATCTCTGTCATTGCTGGGTACCGTCTGCCAGTTTATGGTTCCAGAAATGAACAAAGAAGCATCTGAATTTTGCACCTGAGCAGTCGCCCTGTCCTGCCGGTGCTTGCAGGAATATTGTCGAAAGATTCCTACGTTTTATAAAATTAAGAACCGGCACTGCTACACGTTTTACTTATTTGCGATAAAGAGAACCCTTTTCGGTACGAATAGACCTGCTAAACCAAACTTGTGTTTACTTCTCTGTAGTACTCAGATACAACCGTTTATTGTAAGACTTTGACTTCACTTGTGATCTTGGCACCCCAGTCCACATGTAGGTTTAAAGACAGTAAGACAAATTCAAGATTAGGGTAAAGCAGAAAATTATAATTACAAAATTATTAATCATGGGTATCAAAAACCTGCGAATATTCGGCAGTTCTTCACCGAAGAAAGGGGAAAAATCCTTTTAAAAATGAACGGCAATTTTAACAAACACCAATAACGAGCACAGATTGTCGTCTTCCATACGCAAAGACGACAAGCATAGCAGATGAGCCCTAGAACGTCGAATATCGACAAAGATAATAACGCATTGTACAATTATTTCACATCTCGGTCGTTGGTGGGCCGGCCAGGTTGCGGTCGAAAGAGGCGCCATGTACAGATGGTCTGGCGTACTGACCGCTCTGCTGCTAAGACCGTAGTACTAGCCCTGTGTTTCCGTAAGTTTGAGTTATTCTGCCCCCCCCCCCCCCCTCACTGGCACCCCGACCCCGTTGATGAAACTAACCGAACATCCATTTAGTTATGCTGTAGACGTATATTCCTGTATGGTAGCTTGTCATCGCGACCTCGTTAAGACCCACAAGAGAAAAGGGCTTGCTTTAGACAACTACATAATTTTGAAACAGTTAAAAGTTCCAAAGAAAAGTTAAGAAACTACCACCTTCTGTAATGATCGTCGGTCTCAGAGTGAAAAAGTTATGTTTCTGTATAACATCACCTCCTTTATTGATTCAATTTTATATATGTTAGTTACCATCTAAAAATCAGAAATCCTTACTATACTTTATTAGCATTGTAATTACAATGAATTGTTAGAATACCATCTACTCGTTTCGGATCCAGTCTGCTTCGTCTTTCCGAGATAAGGTTCCCTGCCGCACTGAAATTTCTTTCACTGTCTGGATTTTTCGCAAAAATAGCTAACTTCGGATCTAGACTTAGTTACGTTTCCACCACCCAAGCGAGTCACGTCATCATCATCATCACCCATTTGCATTAAGTACAGCACAACCTCATTGGCAGATTCAGCATCGAGTGGCCCACAGCCCAGCAGCTTAAAAAACAGTCACTTCATATAAATGCTAGAACAGGAAAACAGCCCAGTAAAGACCTAATCGGAATAAACGGAGAATCTGCAGTTAATCAGAATGGAAAAATTTCTATAGACTTTGTAAACTTAAATTCACCACGAACAGAAAATAAATTTTACAAGAGCAGACGGATTCACGAATTTACCTGGATATTCCGGAGATGTTTAACAATAACATCATTTAATAACAAATGGAAAAAAATTGTTGTGAAAAAATCGGCGATCGATAGTGAAAGGAGAATGAGGAAGTAGAAGAAAAGAAGCTATGTCTTGCGGAACTGGACAATATAGATTTTAAGAAATTTCAAGAGACCTTACTAAGCTGGAAAATCCGAATACCTAAAGAAACTGACAATCTGAATAGAGAACTTTGCAAATACCTACTGTAAGAAGCTAGCACAGGCTCTAGATTTTGTAAATCAATGCTGACAGCAAAGAAAATTACTAATGTAATAGAAGAAACCAACACTAATTCCTATTTTCAGAAGAGCATCAATAACAATGGAAATTAGAGGAATAAGTCTCTTAAATAAGTAATACAAAATACTTGTGTCAATAGCAGTAAAGAGAATGAGAAACATGGTAAATATCACATTATTCGGAGAATAAACTGGTGTTCGGAAAGGAAGGCCTGCTAAAGCTATATTTTCTCATTAAAATAAAACACATAAAAAAGAAGAGAAAATAATTTAAAATCTTTGCAGACTATGTTAAAGCCTTTTGCAGTGTGCCCAGAGGAAATCTTTGGAGTATTATAGAAAAAGAGGGACACCACAATATCTGATTCAAGCTATCGGAAATAGATCAAAGATCAATTTAAAGCTAGAATCTTTGAATAGGTCCCAAGGAAATATTAATAAAGAGTTCAGACCAGGGTGCATTCCATCGGTACTCTTTAATTTACATGTTGACGATATTGTGAGGGAATGGTATCAACGGATTATGAAATTTGATATAGAGGACTGCTGGCCTGAGTGGCCGAGCAGTTCTAGGCGCAACAGTCTGGAACCGCGCGACCGCTACGGTCACAGGTTCGAATCCTGACCTCGGGTATGGATGTGTGTGATGTCCTTAGGTTAGTTAGGTTTAAGTAGTTCTAAGTTCTAGGGGACTCATGACCTCAGAAGTTAAGTCCATAGTGCTCAGAGTGATATAGAAGACAGATTCAACGAAAGAAATAGTTGAAAACGCTTTATGTTTGCTGATAACATGATTCCAGTTGCCGACAACAAAGATAACTTACAGAGAGCACTATATGAAGTATACGTAGTGGCAAAGCAACAAGTATTTCGAGAAATAAAATCAAGTTGATGGTGCTTCAGGGCTCTCAGCCTTTAAAATGTATATTCGTAATGGAAAACAAAGCTATTGAATAAGTTGATATCTTCAGGTTCTTGGGATGCGACATATCATGTCTCGACGAAATGAATACATAAAAATAGGGTTGAGACGTTCAATGTGATGCGTGGTACCCTAAAAAACTGTAAGGGACAATTAATAATACTACAATGCTAAAATTTTACGAAGTGGACGACATTGAAGTGAAAAACTATACTTTGAACTCTAGAATATGTAGCGTATTCTAGGCTGCCAAGATGAGATATTTGACAACAGACTATGGCGTAAAAAGATTGATTAAAAATGGGACCATGACAAATAATGAAGGAATTTTATGTTAAAATAAAGGTTAAGGAAAGAACAAATCGAAATAATTGGCGATGAACGTATCCTGTAACAATTGCTACAGTACTTCGATAAACATTGGTAAACCAAAGAAGAGATGGACTGGTCAAGATGTATCGTTGCATCAACTGGTCTAATGCTTGAGGGAGATGATGAAGAAGATAAAAACAGAACAGCATATTACTGCATGGTTATCTGTAACTGAAACTTTGTCATCAATTTGAGACACAGGAATTAGTGTCTCGTCTCTATCAGCAACGGACATCATTTTCAGTGTTCGTAATGGTGGACATACAAATGTAGCTCATCTGTGCAACGTCTGAAATGCTACTTTCTCCTAAATGTTGGTATTTCGTATGGTGTTGACCCACCCTTAGCCTTGATGACAGCTTCCACACTCACAGGCATACTTTCAATCGGGTGCTGGAAGGTTTCATGGGGAATGGTAGCCCATTCTTCACAGAGTGCTGCACTGAGGAGATGTAGCGATGTCGGTCAGTGAAGTCTGGCACGAAGGTGTTCTACAGGATTCAGGTCAGGACTCTGAGCAGGCCAGTACATTACAGGGATGTTATCGTCGCGTAACCACTCTTCCACGGGCCGTGCATTATAAACAGTTGCTCGATAGTGTTGAAAGACGCAATCGGTATCACCGAATTGCTCTTCTACATTGGGAAGCAAGAAGGTGCTTAGTACATCAATGTAGGCCTGTGCAGTGATAGTGCCACGTAAAACAACAAGGGCTGATTCGCCATACCACACCCTGCCATCGGATCGCCACATTATGTACCGTGATTATCACTCCACACAACGTTTTTCCACTGCTCAATCGTCCAATGTTTACGCTCCTTATACGAAGGGAGGCATCGTTTGGCATTTACCGGCATGATGTGTGGCTTATGAGCAGCGGCACGAGCATGAAATCCAAGTTTTCTCACGTCCCGCCTAACTGTCATAGTACTTGCAGTGGATCCTGATGCAGTTTGGAATACATGTGTGATGGTCTAGATGGATGTCTGCCTGTTACACAATACGACCCTCATCAACTGTAGGCCGTCTCTGTCAGTCAACAGAGGAGGTCGGCATGTACGGTTTTGTGCTGTGCGTGTCCCTTCATGTTTCCACTTCACTATCACATCGAAAACATAGGACCTAGGCATTTTAGGAGAGTGGAAATCACGCATACAGACGTATTACATAAGTTAAACCCAAACACCTGACCATGTTCTAAGTCTGTGAGTTCCGTGGAGCGCCTCTTTCTGCTCTGTCACGATGTCTAATGACTACTGACGTCGCTGATATGGAGTACCTGGCAGTAAGTAACAGCCCAATGCACGTAATATGAGAAACGTATATTTTTGGGAGTCCCCGGAAACTTTTGATCACATAGTGTATTTAGTGTATCTTTTGTAAGTTATACGTCAATGCCATTCACATTTATTTCGACAGTACTTGATTCCTCAAGAGATCTAGCGGTTACGTTAGTTTACTCATGTTTGGAGGCCATAGCCGCGCGGGATTAGCCGAGCGGTCTAGGGGCTGCAGTCATGGTCTGTGCGGCTGGTCCCGGCGGAGGTTCGAGTCCTCCAATGGCATGGGTGTGTGTGTTTGTCCATAGGATAATTTAAGTTAAGTAATGTGTAAGATTAGGGACTGATGACCTTAGCAGTTAAGTCCCATAAGATTACACACACATTTGAACATTTTTTTTGGAGACCATACTTTTCAGTTGAGAACAATAGCGTCAACGAACAATTATATTTTTCAATCGCTGCTGGATCTAATTCATAAATCTTTTGTGGATGTTATTAACGTTAGACACTGTGTTATGCTTACTGGAGACATAGATAGGAAGATATTAGAAACATGAGGGGAATATTGCCGCCCTTCAGGCTGAGTTAGACAAGGCCAGGGGAGATCTTGACAGGTTAAGGAGGGAGAAGGGTAAAGAGAGGTGGGAAGTGGCCAGAGGCAACAGGAGGAACAGGACTAGAACTTTGTCTGACAGCTTCGTGGTGAATGTGGAAAATTGATTTGACCTGTTGCTTCAGTTAGAAGCTGGTGCGCCTCAAGCAGTTGCAGGTGTAGACAGGGCACAGCAAACTTTCAGCAGCAAATTGAAAAGTAAGAATGTAGGGAAATCAGTAAAGAGAAAGAAAGTGTTGTTGTTAGGTACTTCCTATGTAAGAGGTGTTGGCCAACTTTTGCAGGATGAACTAGGATCAGAATACCAGGTCACAAATTTTTTTAAACCTAGTGCTGGTCTGGAGCAGGTGACAGAGGATCACTTTGCAAAGATTTCTCTAAGGAAGACACCATGGGTATAGTAGGTGGGGCAGGTAATAGTATTGACAGAGATCCTGGGTAGGGTATAGAGTGTGGCCTGGAAAAGATTGCAGCAGCATCGAAGCATACTAGTGTTGAGTTTGTTCTTGTGCGCCATTACCGACCTCATTAGAACTCTTCTGTGAAGAGAGTTTGAAACGTCCCCTTAGAAAAATTAATGAATTACTGTGCTGATAAACCTCATACATTATTTAATTTGAAACAGCTGAGCAGAACTGAACGTACTCAGACATTTCGCTCTTTACCTATTCTGATCAACACTAAACTGACACACAATATTTTTTGGCGCAACGCAATGTGACTTTCAAAAATCCCTACAAAAGAATGGCCCTGACTAACATTAACCTGTACCTTTCACAAATCACTTACCTCCCAAAATCTTCGTTACTCGAACTACTGCATTACAGCGAGCGCCACTACTGCCAGCTAAATAAAAGATTCAAACTACTGAAGGCGCTAACTACTGATAGGCATAGTTAGCAAATGAAAGATTTTTATAGAGAACAAACAATGCATTTACCTCAATAGTGTTCAAAAGTCATATATATATATATATATATATATATATATATATATATATATATATATATATATATATATAATGACTTTGAACATTATATATATAATGACTTTTGAACACTATTGAGGTAAAACCTAAACTGCCTACTTACATAGCCCCCATGCTCCCCACAAAATATTTTACAAATTGTTTTTAGCACTGGCCAATACATACTTGTCAAAATTTTTTCACAATTACAATAACAAAGAAATCAAATGTACACACTTATTGATACACTGTTGGTCAAAAGCTAAAATTTTCTCACAGTCCATAAAGACAGTCCTGATCATTCATCATAGAAAAATTGCAGTGGTTTCTTTTTTTTACTCAAAGTCTGAGCAGTAAAAGAGAATGCACATGGAAGTAGTGGATTTCCATGCAGTCTTGAAGAAATAGTGTTGTCCTTCCAACGGAAAGACAGTGCTGACTCTTGACATGCAGACAGCTAATGGGCCACAACAGAGCAAACCCACGGCAGAGTCAGTCGAAGTTGAAGAATATTGGTAGGTAGGTCATCACAGAGCCAACCCACTGCAGTCCTTGTAGAAATAATTGTATTGGTGAGTCATCAAAGGTGTAGACCCACTGTAGTCCTGGTAGAGATAATGGTATTGGTGAGTCATCAAAGGTGTAGACCCACAGTAGTCCTTGTAGAGATGGCTAGCAGCCATCCGTTGCGACTATGCAGGTGCACAATCACCATCAAAGAGTCTTGCGGAGAATATCAAGTCCATAAATCATCACTTGTGCACGCACAAAGTTTTTGGAATTGTCCTTAGAACCAGCAATGCTGTTAATCAGTCCCTTGCTGAATTATTAACACATGTCCAAACACTAACAGTCCTCTTTTTTGCACATCTTGTGCGTATACTATGACCAACAGAAATATGTGCGGTGAAATTAATGCTTACAAGTTACTTAATTTGATGAACTGGTGTCAATTACAATTTTATAACATGAGAATACAATATCAAAGGTACAAAATACATCATTAAAGAACATAACAATACAGATAACATTTGTAGTAGTACAGGCTTTACAAAGGAATAGAAATAAACAGATACATCAGTGTTACAGGAATTATGACATAAGTGAATATATAAAATAATGAGAATAGTTTTCGAAACATTAATTTCACACATGAGCATTAAAACAGAACAGTATAAATAATGTCTAAACATCTTTACAAATAAAATAACATAGTATTTGAAAAATTCTACAACATAAATCTTAGGACAGGGTTTGTTTTCAGTGTAACATTTGGTACTGCAGTCCAACCCAAAACTTCGTTCTGTAGATCTTTCCTCTTATTTCAACATTTGTTTCCACAAAAAAAAATCCTATCCAAGCATGCTTTCTGTATTTATATGTTCACATATTTCTTACCTCATTATTTATTTTCCATTACCTTACCTCATCATTTATTTCCAAGAAAATCCTACCTAAACCTGTTGTCCCTAAACCCTACTTTTTTGTTCATATCCTCTTTCAAAATACTTTTTTGACCAAACCATTTTCTTATAGCTTCTCAATGCATTTCTTCCAATTCATCACAATTCGTTCTCTTATACAGCCTACCCCATCTTAAACTAACTTAAATATACTGAGCTCAGATATATATACCAAGGGACGAGATAATGCAGCAGCACTTAACAAATTAACACAAACAGCAATGATCAAAAAATTCAAATTGGTAAAGCAAGCAGCAATATTACAACTAATATAAGGCAATGAGCAGCAAACATGAAAAATAAATCACTAGTAAAACTGGCTTAACAGAGTAATACAAAGTGACATTCAGTAGCACTATGCATGGTAAACAGCAGCAGCAAATGCTATAACTTATACCTAAACATGACAAAGCTCAAGCAGAAAAAATATTACACTAAAAATGACCATGTTTAATACCTATGTCACATCTTAACACTAGAGTGATGCATCACAATTCATTCTACAAAAGAAATTATCAAGTAATTGAAAACAAAATTATGTATACAGTTACAGTTATTAGTTCCTTCTTATTGTTCTTTCCAAGTGCTCCTTTTTCGAAGAATGTGGATCATAAAATTATTATTTAATAGATCTGTTGACAGAAAGTGTTCACATTAGCAAATGCATTTAATTTTATTTTATAAAACCAATGCTGCAACACAGCTGGAAAACAGATATCAAATGAAATAACCAACTATGTAAAGCAAAGCATAACAATATCATTCAATAGTCATGTGGCATTTCATAAGTTAGTAGAAATTCTCTCAATTCTCGTAGAAAGACACTTGTCATAATCAGGTATGCAGATGTAAGAATATTTCCCATCAATTCATAAGCATTTCACTAAGTAGCACAAAGTACGAGTAATCATATGTTTCCAAGTAATGAGCGTGTCGTATTTGCGATGCTTTCTACAAAGGAATGTCAATAGCGAGGTTAATTGTCTCTCTTTTTTTTTTTCTACCTAATGGCTTTTTCCCAGGCGACTGTCGCGCAGCTGGGTGCCCATGACGCATTACGTGAAGCTGCTCACTTAACTTTCGTAGCGAAATATTTACGACACCAGTCTGCACTACAGTGACAGTCTCATACAAAAATTTCACATGTCGAGAATTTGCGTTGCAAATCTGTAGAAACAAAATGCTATAAATATAACAGTGTCCAAAAAATATTCGTCGGCATTGTGATACATTCACGTATTTACACACATTTCATAACTCTTAAAGTACGATTCTTGGTTTCCAACATACTTTTTCAAAAGTCCGAGTCCCTAACCACTACTCATTATTCCTTACCTTATTACACATATACATATTCGTCGACACTTCTTCAATACTTCATCATAATAAATATGTAGCATAATAAAATTCCTCATATAGAATCAGCTTATTGATCATGAACATACCTCAACAGCATAATAAACATCGTCATCGTAAAAATAACATCATAACACCTCAGTCAAATCTCAAAAAAGGCGTAGCTTTCTGCAATAATGTCAAAACCTAAAAAAAATTATCTGCTCATTTCAATAGTGTCATCTACATCCAACGTACTTGAAAAATCATGACCCCATACCAAATGCATCATTCAAAGGTTTAATAGTATCACAATGGTTCCGAAAAAATATGAACAGTTCACAAAGTACAGACAAAATGCAATTTCATAAGTGTGAAGTTATCAAACTGTGTAATTGCGTAAACATCTGTCACTGACGTAGTAAAAAAAAATGTTTGTTTCTCTGTTAAATAATCAGTTAGCTATGTAATTCTGTGTTAGAGGAATATGGTACCGATGTGTAAAGTTGTATAAGCAAATATCATATTAGCTAGGGCTCCTTGTGCTTGCCAAACACATGGTACCCAAAGTAAGCACGTACCCCCTGAGGATTAATGTAATTATACCCTCAGGTGTTACAGATTACAGCAATGGAATGAAATGTATCACAGAAAACTTTATTTGTAATTCAAAAATCTTGAAAAATAAATGGTTTAAGTACCAAATTAATCACTCAAATGCGTGTCCTGTAGCGCTAAATGTGCGTCTTGCTGTAAGATAATTCTGTGGAAGTGTCGTAGTTATCGTCCTCTGTAAGCAAAGTTCTGCTGAAGTCAATGTACTTACCTCATCATAAACGAAAGTGAAATGCTTTGCGTATATATATCGTAGTTATTACGTACCTTACCGTTATCAAGAAAGTACTATAATGTGACCTATTGTTGTGCTACGAAAAAGGCTGTCTCATTGTAGCTATACCACAAAAGTTACTACTAAAACAAGTTTTACTTTCCAGAATAATACAGAAAAACTGTGCAGATATAAAACAGATATACCGCAAAAGCAACAATGTAAATTGTGTCACACATTAGTAGCGTCGTGATATAATCATGTAGCTGTCAAAGAAACCAAATGCTAAGTCATCTTTAATCCCACAGAAAGTAGTTTAAATCCACAATGTATTCTCAAGTAAACCAAAATGTTGCATTAAAATCTCGTTAGCAGTACTGGTATATGTTCTAAGTATGTGAGCCTTGTAGTCGTTACGTAATCGTACAACTAACAAACAAAGATGTACAAATAACAACACTATGTCGTCTGTTCACTATAACAATGCATTCGTAATTACTTGTCTTAGTTCACTAGGTTCTTGACTGGATAGTTAACTTTAAAACATAGTTGCATGGTAACAGTTTGTAAGTGTGACAAAGAGTAGTAACGTGAAGTGAAATTTTTTTTAGCAAAGACTAAGTTAAAAAGCAGATTATCATTCAATAAACGGTTTTCCATGTGAGATGTAATGTAAACTTTTACTCTTCCTAGTACGTAGAGTTTCAACTTCAACGCAATTATCATGTTGTATACATCGGTAAGGAATGCTAAAATTTGCTCAAGGTTAGCGTCTATGTTTATTTTCTCTGAGTCAGCTGCCACACGTGGCTGCCTGCGGTGCGAGTCATTGTCTGCTATCTCTTTGTTAGCGTGCGTCGTCATTGGGATTAGGAGACCTAACTTCTACAGATTCACCTTGACGAGAAGGCCCTGCACTGTTTGAAGCTCGCCTGTTCTGATGAAATTCGGGTCTGTCGTTTTGTCAGTAGTTTACATAGTTTCTTGTTTGTCGGTCATGTGGTAGAGAATTTCTCCCGGAATCGTAACTGCGTGGTGGACCGTTGTGTTTGAAGTTATTCTGTCTCCCTTGATAATAATTATTTTGGTTCCCATATTGTCTGTTTCTGTGGTTGTCTCTGTCACATTCATTACTATGGAAAAGCGATCTTTCTCTGTAACTATTACTCTGCCAACGGTTGTCATACGGGTGGTGTCTGTTTTGGTCACGATTTGTGTTGTGAGAATAGCCTTGTCGTGTCCAGTTATTATTTCTTTCATCACGGAATTGCGACGGATGTGACCTGTAATTATTGTGTTCCTGTTTTCGCGTTCCGCGATTGTCAGTGTCAATTTCTAATTCTTGTAAGAGTCCCTGAAAAGCTTCAATGTCGCCTTTGCAACGTCCTGCCAAAACAATATGTCGCAAATGTTCAGGTAATTTGATTAAGGAAATGCGGATGAGTTCTGAGGGGCTGTATGGGTTTGACAGGTACTGATTCTTGTGCAACATGTCTTCAAAATATTTCACAAGACTGGAAAATTCAGATTGTTCGAAATGTTTCATCATTATGATGCTGTGTTTCACTCGGTCTTGTGTAGCTTGAGACCAATATGCTGAGAGGAAGGCATGGTAAAATTCTCCTTCACTGTGGCAATCGTGAATGACCGATCGCATTCTTACAGCTGGTTCATTCTATAAATAGCCACACATAAATTCTAATCTGTGCTCTAATGACCAGTTGGGAGGAAAACAATGAGAGAATTGATGAAGCCACACTTGTGGATGAATGTCGTTGCCGGAATTCTTAAATGTTTTGAATTTACGTGTAGTAATGAACAGCTTATAGCCAAAATCATCATGTAGGCGAGTCGCATGTCGGTCATTGTTACGTCGTTTCGGCGGTTCCATCTCAAAATTCGGTGTACCTTGCCAATTTCTTTCATAATTTCCTAAGTGCCCTGTGTTATTATTTAGTGGCTGTTCCGTATTTATATGTCCCTCTTCCCGTAATGGAGCGCGAGTGTCCTCTAAAATATGTAATTCCTGTATTACCTGCGTCAACTGATCTTGTACTTCCCGGATTTCTCTTTGGTGTTGCGTATTAATTTCATTCTGATTTTGTTTGAATTTCCTAATTTGTTCGTACTCTTCTGTGTCATTAAAGACTACCGGGTTTGTGTCATTCAGATTATCATCTACCTTCGTAGATAAATTATTTAGCCGATCCGAAAGTTCAACTACTTTCTCTGATAATGAACTAATTTCCTCCATGTGTCTTTCTGAAACAATTTTCAGAGTATCTACTGTGTCCTTTAAGTTTTCCTGAGGTTTTGCAAGTTGCGTAACCGAATCGGTAGATGCAACTGAGTCAATTTTAGCTTGCAGGGTGTCGTGATTTTCATGAACTATTGTTTGCAGTTCCTTTATGGCTGCTTCGTGATTCTGTAATGCATTTTCATTACGCGAAAAAATAGGTTGGAAATGCTCACAATTTGTATTTTTACGTCATTACAGACTTTTTATCATTTCGATTCGATTTTATGTAACTCATTAGTTAAATCTTCACGTGTTTGTTCAAGTGTGGTGTCTAACTTTTGAAGATTTTGTTACATTGCGTCTAACTGTTGCTGTGTTTGTCTCTGGTGTTGTTCCATTGTGTCTAACTTTTGAAGATTTTGTTCCATTGTGTCTAACTTTTGAAGATTTTGTTCCATTGTGTCTAACTTTAGAAGATTTGAAGATTTTGTTCCATTGTGTCTAACTTTTGAAGCTTTTGCTCTGTTTGTCTCTGGTTTTGTTCCATTTATTGCATTAATTGCAATAATAATGTATTAGTGTCTGGAATCTGTTTCTCTATGTTTTTTGGCAGTGTATTTTCACAGGCAACATTCACATTTTGACAAGCAGAAAATGTGTCTTGACTCATTTGAGAAAACGGTGAGGACCCAAAACCTGAGTCAACAGTATTTGCAATATTGTGTTCTGTCATTTCGGATTCCTGAGGCGAGCTGTTGCCGACCGATCGATCGATAATGCTTCCCTGTCCACTATTTGTTTCACTGTCTACACCATTATTTGCCGCCCGCTCCATTTCCCTACGCACATTTACCAAATTTCTACTTCGAATGTCTGTTAATTCATTACACAGTGGTGCTGATAAGCTACGCTCGTCGTCACTATTATTTCTCAGTTTACTTTGGAGCCTAGTGTTGCGTTTCTCACACGCCATTATTGTTACAATATTTCACACGATAACACAGAAAAGCACAATTTGAAGAGCAAAAATAAGAGAACACATTAACATAGCACTGAAAATAATATCTAGTTAATTGCAAGCGCAGCTGCGAAATACTTGGTGCAAATCTACATGCATGCCACAACTGTTTTTGACTGTACAACAATGAAAGACTGCAACTACAAAGGAGATTCTCTCTACAATTACGCACTAGCAATAAACAAAAGCTACACTAATTACACAAACTACAAGAAACAAATCAGAAGATTCCAGTGAGGTATCCTCGGCTAAGGGTCGACATATGAAACATCCCCTTAGAAAAATTATACATGACTGTGCTTAAACTGACACACAATTTTTTTTGGCGCAACGCAATCTGACTTTAAAAAATCCCTACAAAAGAATGGCCCTGACTAACATTAACCTATACTTTTCATAAATCACTTACCTCACAAAAATCTTCGTTACTCGAACTACTGCAATACAGCGAGCGCCATTACTGCCAGCTAAATAAAAGATTCAAACTACTGAAGGCACTAACTACTGATAGGCATAGTTAGCAAATGAAAGATTTTGGTAGAGAACAAACGATGTATTTACCTCGATAGTGTTCAAAAGTCATTTTATACACATACATACATACATACATACAGGGTGTTGTAGATAAGTAATGAGACTCAGTCTAGAAAAACAAATTTATTGATCCAATTTGTACAAAACGTTAATATTCTTCAAAGTAATCGCCTTGGGCGTCGACACAACGTTGCCAGCGCGTTTTCCAAGCTTCATAGGCCCCACTGTAGTCCGTTTGAGTTATCCCAGTTAGTGCCTTCGTGACAGCACGTTGGATGTTCGGAATATCGTCGAAACGATGACCCTTCAGGCATCTTTTGACCTTCGGAAATAGGAAGAAATCAGGAGGACTCAAGTCAGGGCTGTATGGTGGCTGTGGCAAAACTTCAACTCCAATTCGTGTCAAGTAGGAGGTCACGAGGAACGCTGTGTGCGCCGGAGCGTTGTCGTGGTGGAGACGCCAGCTTTGAGCAAGGTCCTGTCGCTTCCGTTTGACGGCTCTGTGCAATCGCTGAAGGACTTCTTTGTAGAATTCGGCATTGACAGTCTTCCCCTGAGGGACAAACTCTTTGTGAATTAACCCCTGCTTGTCGAAAAACACAATCAGCATTGTCGTGATGCGGGACTTTGACATTCTTGCTTTCTTCGGCCGCGGGGATGCCGGTGTGTGCCACTCAGAGCTCTGGGCTTTCGTCTCCGGGTTGTACTGGAATGTCCACGATTCGTCGCCTGTTACTACGTTGTCTAAAAAGTGTGGATTATTTTCCAAATCATTCAACATCTCACGGCAAACGTCCACTCGTTGTTGCTTTTGTTCGGCGGTGAGCACTCGGGGAACCAATTTTGCGCAAACTTTCCTCATCATCAAATCTTGCGTAACAATTTGGTGAACCGTAAATTTATTCACGGAGACCTCATCAGCGATCATTTTGAGACTTAAACGACGGTCGGAGTCCAGGAGTTCTTTCACTTTGGCCACCGTTTCATCCACACGACTCGTTGAAGGGCGTCCAGATCGTTCCATGTCTTCAACGGATTCCCTCCCGTTTTTAAATTCATTAAACCACCAGAACACTTGAGCTCTTGATAAGGAGTCTTCTTTGTAGGCCTCCGTAATCATAGCAAAAGTTTCCGAAGCAGTTTTGCCCAAGCGAAAGCAAAATTTGATTGCATACCGCTGTTCTATCGAGCGATCCATCTTCAGCGTTTTCACAAGTGTCACGGGCACACAAACAACGTAATACGCGAAGCTCGACCCTCACTGCACCAGAGCTCCGACGCGACTGCGAACCGGTTCTATTGTTAGCTCAGATCCCCCCACCACATGACGTACAGGTGTAGACCGCCCTGCGAGCGACTGGGGCACCGCGCGGCGGCCAGTCTCATTACTTACCTACCACACCCTGTACACACACACACATATATATATATATATATATATATATATATATATATATATATATATATATATATATATATATATCAATTACTTTTGAATGCATTACGGGAACAGCAGTGATCAATGTCTTATAAATAATTACTATTATAAACAGTCTTGATCACGATTTATTTAACAAGGTGACCGGTTTCGACCACAACTGTGGTCATCCTCAGACCATGGAGTAGGAACCTCTTTCTGTTGGAGAATCACTACTCCAACAGAAAGAGGTTCCTACTTAATGGTCTGAGGATGACCACAGTAGTGATCGAAACCGGTCACCTTGTTAAATAAATCGTGATCAAG
Source organism: Schistocerca nitens (assembly GCF_023898315.1). Classification (NCBI taxonomy): domain Eukaryota; kingdom Metazoa; phylum Arthropoda; class Insecta; order Orthoptera; family Acrididae; genus Schistocerca; species Schistocerca nitens. The sequence goes on from NC_064622.1 coordinate 250,863,839, forward strand.
ACTGTTTATAATAGTAATTATATATATATATATATATATATATATATATATATATATATATCAGTTCATGGCATCCAGTCTTACAAATTTACTGTCTCTGTCCAAAACTCCGCCATCTCACTCCCCACATCCACCACTGCTGGCGGCTCACCTCCAACTGGCAACGCTACGCACTGTTAACAGCCAACAGCCCAACACTACAATAGCGAATATTACAACAATGCCACCCAGCCACAGACTGCACACAGCACAGTCAGTGATTTTCATATAGAGCGCTACCAACATAAAAACCTAAACCGCCTACTTACAAGTTAAGAGTTGGAACAGTTGCTTATGTCGGGTGCAGGGTCACACATTGGTATGGTTCCTATTCATTCTCTCAATAGGTGGGATTATACTAGGCATGGCCTTCACCTCAACAGGAAAGGGAAGGGTAAACTGGCTGGGCTGATAGCAGGAAATTTAAAGGGGGGAGGCACTGTCATGAGTGATAAGATACCGGTGGTTATAGGCTTCAGAAAAGCTTTTTTTTTTTTGGGAGGACAGAAAGAAACCAAATTTTAAGAGAGGTTAGGGCTGAGACATACCGTCAGTTTGGGAAAGAAACAAAAAACATCATTCTAGCTTATTACATCAGCATAAACAGCTATTGGTTAAGAATTTTCAACAGTCAGCAGATATTTCGACTCCACCCAATGTGAAATGTCTGCTATCGTTATTGAATCAAAATATTCGAGGACTGAGACATAAAATTAATGAATTAATTATCTGCATAAATGAATTAGAGGCTTCAAACCCAACTGACATAATATGCCTCTCTGAACATCATGTGACCACTGGTATAGAACTTTAAAAGTGTTACAGGATTTAGGTTAGCATCTCACTTTTGTAGAGGAGAAATGGAGAAAGGAAGGGTTGCCACATTCATCAGGAACTGTCATAAATTTTAGAACATCGACATTCATAAATTTTGCCTAGAACAGCATGTGGAAGCATGTGCAACAGAAGTGGAATTTCACAAAATGTCCTTCATAATATTAAGTGTATATCAATCAAGCACCTGCAGATAACTTTAATCTGTTCATAAACCACCTTGAAGCTGTACCGGCCCATTTAACAACCAAAAACAAAGAAATATTGTTGCTGGTGATTTCAATGTAGATTTTCTTAAAGACTCTCCCAATAAGAACTTATTTGAGTTAGTAACACTATCATTCAACTTAATTCCCACTGTAAAGTTCCCGACTAGGAAAGCCAATTGCTCACAAACAGCCATTGATAATACCTTTATAGAAAAGTCTAATGAACAAAATTACAATACAAAACCAATAGTCAATGGCCTCTCAGACCATGGCATGCATTTCCTTCTGTTAAATGTTAATTGAACAGGATATAAAATCTGTTAAATATGAGCTCAAGAGGGTAATCAATAAGGCAAAAATTGATTATTTCAGGGCACTCCGCAGAGACATTCACTGGACTGATGTTTACAGTGCTCATGGCATGAATGAAAAATATAACAACTTTGCTGATAAAGTGCTTACCTTATTTGAACACTGTTTTCACCCAAAACTAACCAAGGTTAGAGCAAAGTCTACAAAGAAGCCATTGATTGCTCAAGGAATAGGGGTATCTTGTAAAACAAAAAGAAAACTGTATCTGTGAATCCAAAACAGTTTTGATGATAATGCTATAGCACATTACAAGAAATACTGCAAAATATTAAAGACTGTAATAAGGACATCAAAGCAAATATATTACAACGAAAAGATAGTCATATCAGATAACAAAATAAAGACAATATGGGATACAGTGAAGGAGGAGACCGGTAGAACCAGACATGCAGAAGGACAAATAGCATTAAGGGTAAATGATACATTGGTGACACATGTGTATAGTGTTGCAGAACTTTTTAACAAACATTTTATAACTGTTACTGAAAAGATGGTGTTGTCAGGTTCTGTAGATGCTGCTATGTAATACCTCAGACCAACATAGCAAGTAACTTCCATAACATGAATTTGACCCTCACTACCTCAGCAGAAATAATGTCCATCACAAAATCTTTAAAATTAAAAACATCTAGTGGGTATGATGAAATATCGACAAAGTTAATTAAAGAATGTAATTCTGAGTTAAGTAACACATAAAGCTATCTGTATAACCAGTCGTTTATCAGTGTAATATTTCCTGAATGGTTGAAATATGCTGAAGTTAAGCCACTGTTTAAGAAGGGAGATAAAGAAATAGCATAAAATATCCATCCAATTTCACTTTTGACAGCATTCTCAAAATTTTTTGAAAAAGTAATGTACAATCGGCTTTATAACCATCTTATCTCAAATAACATGCTGTCAAAGTCGCAATTCGGAATTCTAAAGGGTTCTGATATAGAGAAGGCTATCTACACTTACAGTGAAATGTGCTTAATTCATTAGACAAAAAATTGCGGGAAACTGGTATATTACATGATCTGTCAAAGGCATTTGACTGTGTAAATCACAGTATCCTTTTAAGTAAATTATAATATTATGGTGTAACAGGAAACGCTGCAAAATGGTTCAAATATTATATCTCTGGCAGGAAAGAAAGGGCGTTATTAGTAAAGAAACATGTATTAAGCTATCAGGCATCATCCAACCGGGACCTAATTACATGTGGGGTCCCACAAGATTCCATTTTAGGACCCTTACTTTTTCTTGTGTATATAAATGACCTTTCATCACTAACATTACCAGATGCCAAGTACGTTTTGTTTGCCGATGATACAAACATTGCAATAAATAGCAAATCAAGTGTAGCCTTAGAAAGATCAGCTAATAAAATATTTATGGACATTAATCACTCGTTCCTAGACAATTCTTTGTCACTAAACTTTGAAAAAACACACTACATGCAGTTCAGAACTTGTAAGGGGTGTTCCACTAGTATATGCCTAACATATGATGACAAGCAGATCGAAGAAGTGGACAGTGTTACATTTTTGGAATTACATCTTGATAATGAATTGAACTGGGAGGAGCACACCACAGAACTGCTGAAACGTCTTTTCAAATCTCTATTTGCAATGCGAATTGTGTCAGACATAAGGGATATAAATATGAAAAAGGTGGCATACTGTGCTTACTTTCATTCCATAATGTCATATAGGATTACTTTTTGGGGTAATTCATCCAGCCAAGCTAAAGTTTTCCAGGCACAAAAACGTGCAGTAAGAGTTACATGTGGTGTGAACTCAAGAACGTCCTGCAGAAGAATGTTTTGGGAACTAGGGATATTAACTACTGCTTCCCAATATATTTATTCCATAATGAAATTTGACATTAAAAATATAACACTTTTTCAAACGAACAGCTCAATTCATGGAACCAATAATAGAAATAAGAATAATCTTCACAAGGATTTAAAGTCACTTACTCTTGAAGAAAAAGGTGTGCATTATTCAGCAACACACATTTTCAGTAACTTGCCAGCAGCCATAAAAAGCTTCACAACCAAAGAAACTAAATTTAAGAGAAGCGTAAAGCATTTATTGGTGGCCAACTCCTTCTAGACCATTGATGAATTTCTCAGTAGAACAAACTTATGTATATAGCAGTCATAACACATGTGAAATGTAACGTCCACTGTTCAAAGTGCCGTCAGTGCGAACAAGAGGTGACCGAGACGTGTAACCAATGGCACCCCATACCATCACGCCGGGTGATACGCCAGTATGGCGATGACGAAGACACGCTTCCAATGTGCGTTCACCGCGATTTCGCCAAACACTGATGCGACCATCATGAAGCTGTAAGCAGAACCTGGATTCATCCGGAAAAATGACGTTTTGCCATTCGTGCGCCCAGGTTCGTCGTTGAGTACACCATCGCAGGCACTACTGTCTGTGATACAGTGTCAAGGGTAACCGCAGTCATGGTCTCCGAGCTGATAGTCCATGCTGCTGCAAACGTCACCGAACTGTTCGTACAGATGGTTGTCGTCTTGCAAACGTGGTTGCACGATTCGTTACAGCCATGCGGATAAGATGCGTGTCATCTCAACTGCTAGTGATACGAGGCCGTTGGGATCCAGCACGGGGTTCCGTATTACCCTCCTAAACCCACGGATTCCATATTCTGCTAACAGTCATTGGATCTCAATCAACGAGAGTAGCAATGTCGCGATACAATAAACAGCAATCGCAATTGGATACTATCCGACCTCTATCAAAGTCGGAAACGTGATGGTGCGCATTTCTCCTCCTTACAGGAGGCATCACAACAACGTTTCACCAGGCAATGCCGGTCAACTGCTGTTTGTGTATGAGAAATCGGTTGGAAACTTTCCCAATGTCAGCACGTTGTAGGTGTCGCCACCGGCGCCAACCTTGTGAGAATACTCTGAAAAACTATACATTTGCATTTCACAGAATCTTCTTGCTGTCGGTTAAATTTCGAGTCTGTAGCACGTCATCTTCGTGATGTAGCAATTTTAATCTATTTTAATATATAAGTACAATCAATAAGTTTGTGTGTGTGTGTGTGTGTGTGTGTGTGTGTGTGTGTGTAAGTACACACTAACTTCTGCACCATTTCAGTGCAGTAATGTGTTCATTGTAAATAAGTATTATAGTAGTAAATTAGTATTATAGTAGTGTCAGTCAATAAATCCTCGTGCACGTAGCTGTTCTATGTACTTGAAACGCATGAAATATCAATGGGGAACAGCGTCTTTCATATGTTGACAAAAACACATAGCAATTTTTACGTTCGACGGGAAAGTGGCACTAAATATGGACGTATTGTTACATGGAAGCAAGTCGTTTCAGTACAACTGTAAAGGAAGAAGACCAATACTGGACTCTTATGTGTTATATTTCCGTTATCGTTTTGGCACCCTGTTTTATACCACCGTACATTATCTGTTTCGACAGTGATGTATAAACCGACATTGACACAGAAAGCTACATGTCACATCACATCACGAGACAGGCGGTGTTTCTTACTGACAAAATGTGGTAAATGGAAACCCGAAGAGTTTGGATGTTTTCCGAATGAGATGAGCTCCGCATTTAATCACACACATTGTTTTCGATAGGACATCGTTTGACTACTTACAATGGTTTGGTGAATCTGTGCAATTTCTGCTGTCATAGAATAGATGTCTCCAAAAAGAGTGATGATGTCCACACCACGAGAGAATCCTCGTACAGACTCATCGCTGGTTTCCCACCAGAATCTTTTCAATGTGACTGAATCATACATGGGCAACGAAAGTGATGTTTGCGCTTCGCTGAGATGAGTAATTGTGGACCAGTATCAATTAGCGTTGAGAGAGAAGGAAACACGCCTTATAATCTTCGCCGCGTTATGCACAAATAGCGCTGCATGTCTTGCTCAGTGAGATTCCTCTGGATGATGTCGTGTGCTTAGGTTGTGGCATTCTGTTTATAGATCGCTGAGGTGTTGCTCACACACTGGATTATTTTAACGCAAGGAACGGTCTGCGTGTTCACAGGATACTTTTTACCCCACTGGATGTTACGAAATAACATGTTCTCCAACCACATTTTCGTTTACTTTAGTGTACTGTTATGAGCGAAGGACGGACGTCTCGTTGTCTTCGGAAAAGAGCATATTTTCCCCATGTGTTGATATTTATGCTAAATACCGAGGAATATTTCAGAGCGATAGTACGGGTGTCTCCTGACACTTGGTAACTAGCTTTCAGTAATGTCAGATGTTTGGTACCATGAAGACGTGATTGTCTCATCGCGCTCTTTATGTGACACAGGTACAGGTCGCAGCAACGCCGGAAATAGTACTTTCTCGACATGTGGTGTTAGTGGGTTCATTAACAACATGTCAAGATCTTATAAGCTGTGCATAGAAGAGTGATTCCTCTATAGTTTCTACATCTCGTTGGGTCTCCTTTCTTTAGTATAGGGCAGATGACAGACTCCTTCCATTGTTCTAGGATCCTTTCCTTCTTACGAATGAAGCAGATTAAGTGGTATATTCTCGCTTGTAGAGTAGCTAATGTGCCAATTAATTTCCTTTGTTCTCTTGAGTATAGTTTTTAAGGACTTCCAAGTAGTCCATTATGATACACCCGCTTTTAAAGCATATATGTCGTACTACCTGAAAAAATCCTATTCTTCTAGAATTGGCTGATAACCTTTGCGGTTTAGTGAGTAGCCACATTAATTTTTTTTTTGAAAATTTTTGATTTTGTGAGATCCTATACACATTGCTTCATTTGATCTGCCGTATGCCCAATTTCTCATATGAGTTCTGACAGTTTACATATAGGTTTTTCTGCCAGATGTGCTAGTTTCTTCCTAATTTTGTGTGAATTTTTTCTCTGGATATTACTAATCCGTTGCAGCTCAAAATTATATTATAAAGCGCTTTAAGGCAGTTACCTCTTACCTGAATTCCTTACAATTGTAACACACATTAACTTCAAGTAGGGTGAGTCACCTAACATTACCGCTGGGTATATTTCGTTAGCCACATCAAATCCTGACGAATCGATTCTACAGACCGAACGTGAGGAGAAGGGTTAGGGTAATTGGTTAATACAAACAATACAAAAACGCACGGAAGTATGTTTTTTAACACAGACCTACGTTTTTTTAAATAGAACCCCGTTAGTTTTGTTAGCACATCTGAACATATAAACAAATACGTAGTCAGTGCCGTTTGTTGCATTGTAAAATGTTAATTACATCCGGAGATATTGTAACCTAAAGTTGACGCTTGAGTACCACTCCTCCACTGTTCGATCGTGTGTATCGGAAAGCACCGAATTACGTAGGGATCCAAAGGGAACAGTGATGGACCTTAGGTACAGAAGAGACTGGAACAGCACATTACGTCCACATGCGAACACCTTTTTGTTGGTCTTTTTCACTGACGCACATGTACATTACCATGAGGGGTGAGGTACATGTACACACGTGGTTTCCGTTTTCAATTACGGAGTGGAATAGAGTGTGTCCCGACATGTCAGGCCAATAGATGTTCAATGTGGTGGCCATCATTTGCTGCACACAATTGCAATCTCTGGCGTAATGAATGTCGTACACGCCGCAGTACATCTGTGTAATGTCGCCGCACGCTGCCACAATACGTTGTTTCATATCCTCTGGGGTTGTAGGCACATCACGGTACACATTCTCCTTTAACGTACCCCACAGAAAGAAGTCCAGAGGTGTAAGATCAGGAGAACGGGCTGGCCAATTTATGCGTCCTCCACGTCCTATGAAACGCCCGTCGAACATCCTGTCAAGGGTCAGCCTGATACCACATACGTCGACGCGTTTCCACTGGGACATTTTCGAGCAACGTTGGCAGATCATTCTGTAGAAACGCGATGTATGTTGCAGCTGTTTGGGCCCCTGCAATGAAGTGAGGCCCAATGAGGTTGTCGCCAATGATTCCGCACCATACAATTACAGTCCACGGTCGCTGTCGCTCTACCTGTCTGAGCCAGCGAGGATTGTCCACGGAACAGTAATGCATGTTCCGTAGATAAACTGCCCCGTGGTTTGTGAAACCCGCTTCATCGGTAAACAGGTAGAACTGCAACGCATTCTCTGTTAATGTCCATTGACAGAATTGCACTCAATGATTAAAGTCATCACCATGTAATTGCTGATGTAGCGACACATGAAACGGGTGAAAGCGGTGACGATGCAGTATGCGCATGACACTACTTTGACTCAGTCCACCGGCTCTCGCAATGTCCCGTGTACTCATGTGTGGGTTCATGGAAACAGCAGCTAACACACCAACTGCACCCGCTTCTCCTGTGACGGGCCTGTTACGGACCCGTTTGTGTGCTACGACCATACCTGTTGCATACAGTTGGTGGTAGATGTTTTGCAATGTGCGGCACGTTGGATGCTGTCTGTCCGGGTACCGTTCTGCATACACCCTGCAGGCTTCAGCTGCATTTCGTCGACACTCGCCATAGATGAGTATCATCTCCGCCTTTTCAGAGTTCGAATACACCATGGTCACAGTTCCTACAACACTACACTATCACAGACGTCTGGTAACACGTTGTACTACAGTTGGTCTGCGTGCGGAGACGAATGCAGAATAACAATAGCAGAAAGCGCTACATGCGGACACTGCGACAGCTAGACCAAACCACAACAGTGCACTACAGCCACACTCGTAAACATGGTCGTCATCGTAAACATGTCCCTGTAGACGCTGCTCGCCGACCGTGGCCCGTGTTTATTACAACACGCAACTGAACGTCGCAGGTTTCAAGCGTCAACTTTAGGTTACAATATCTCCGGATGTAACTAACGTTTTATAATGCAACAGACGGCACTGATTACGTATTTGTTTACATGTTCAGATGTGCTAACAAAACTAACGAGGTTCCATTTAAAAAACGAAGGTTTGTGTTAAAAAACACAGTTCCGTGCATTTTTGTATGGTTTGTATTAAACAATTACACTAGCCCCTCTCCTCACGTTCGGTCTGTGGAATCGGTTCGTCAGTATTTGATGTGGTTTACGAAGTATATCCAGCGGTAACGTTAGGTGACTCACCCTGTATATATAGCCTGCAAGACATTTGTTACTTGTGATTTTCTGAAAGAATATGGAATATCTTGCATGACAAAGAATAGGCTTGTGTAGTAGTGTCATTATTTTTAGGACACTGTTTGAGGATAAGAGAACACGTGAAACCACTGTTGTCATTAATCATCCTGTCTTACTGATAACTCAGGGCCTAAACTATTGCTTTTGTTAGAGACATCATATTCAGGAACAAAATACTGCTAACTCAGTATCTTATTTATGAGAATCTGTAAATGTATGAGGATAAGTTGTTTCCTTGAGACAGGTGTGATTCTCGATAGAGGATTTATCAAGTCTGGGTATACATAAATACGAGGGTCAGTCAAAAAGTAATGCCTCCTATTTTTTTTTTTCTACGTTTAATTGTCAGGAAATTTAAATGCAATTACATAGGTTGAAAACCACAACGTTGAGGATCATTTTGTCATTTTTCAATGTAATCTCCGCCCATCTCTACAGTTTTGGTCCATCTTTGAACAAGGGCATGTATCCCAGCACGGTAAAAATCACAGCTCTGCTTCCTAAGCCATTGACGCACGGATGTTTTGACGGCCTCCTCATCTTCAAAATGAATCCCACGATGAGCTTCTTTTAGTGGCCCGAACAGATGGAAGTCTGATGGTGCCAGGTCAGGGCTGTATGGGGGATGAGGCAAAACTTCCCATCCAATTTTGACAATCTCGTCAGAGGTGTGACGACTGGTGTGTGGTCTTGCATTGTCATGCAAAAGAAGAACATCTGCCATTGATTTTGTTGGGCGAACTCGCTGAAGACGTGCTTTAAGTTTTTTGAGGGTTGTGACGTATTGAACGGAATTTATTGTGCATCCCTGCTCCAAAAAATCAACCAGAATCACACCCTCTGTATCCCAGAAAACTGTTGCCATAACTTTCCCTGCCGATCGCACAGTTTTGAATTTTTTCTTCCTCGGCGAGCTTGTGTGACGCCACTCCATTGACTGCCTCTTTGATTCGGGTTCAAAAAAATGCACCCATGTTTCGTCCCCGGTCACAATTTTTTTCAGAAACTTATCTCCCTCCAAACGGAAGCGCTGCAAGTGTTGGGAGGCTATTGTTTTCCTTGCCTCTTTATTCTGATCGGTTAACATTCTTGGAACCCACCGTGCACAAACTTTTGAGTACCCCAATTGTTTAATAATCGTGATCACACTGCCTTTACTAAGAGAAATAATGCGACACACTTCATCTGCAGTCACCCGACGGTCACCACGAATGATGTCATCAACTTGCTGAATGTTGTGTGGAGTCACTGCACTCACCGGCCTGCCGCTCCGCTTTTCGTCAGTCAACGGTGTTTGCCCTTCAGCTTCCTTACAACGACGAACCCATCGTCTAACAGTGCTGACATCCACTGTCACAACACCATACACCTTCTTCAGTCTTTCATGAATGCGTATGGGCGTTTCACCTTCTGCATTCAAGAATTCAATCACACAACGCTGTCTCAAACGAACATCGATGTCAGCCATCTTACAAACTTCTGCTGTGCTGCCACCTGTTGACACAGAAAGTTACTACTGCAGTGGATTGCAGAAGAAGGTTTGAGGAATGGCGCCAAATTCAAATTTTTCACTTAACTTAATTTCTTTAAGTAGAAAAAAATGGGAGGCATTACTTTTTGACCGACCCTCGTAGATTCAATTATTGGCGACGCCATATTATGTTGGGAAAATTTTGTCATTGATCTAACATTTTTGGCTGGAAGGCACGTCGCTCAAAACAGGTTTGAGTAATTGCCTTCATTACAAAATACTTGAGGATGAGTTGTAGTGTGGCAAGAACATAGCGGTTTTGCGATTTAAAATATAACAGGGTATGTAGACAGGGAAAATTGAAGAACACGTCACTACACAAATTTAATTAATACAGCTATGTTACAAATCTAAGAAACTATCTTGTTGTTGGGTAAAGCATTTGTACAAATCACAAATGAATCTGACAGTGACATCTCCTGAAAATTTGAGCTGTTAGCTGACGAAAGTTAACAGCAATGTACTAGGTGACAGGGGTAGGAATTGCACACTTTCTCGACTAATTTGAAGTGTCGGTTCAAAAACTGGTTTTGATACTGAGGCACTTGAATAAGTCGGTGACATGAAGTGACTGGCCACTCAGCCGACCAATGTGAGTGCAGCATTACTTCCAATGATCGGAACCACTTGCTGGAGTGTCGGTTTCGTCGGACGTGGCAGCGGTGTGGGGCGCACCGCGACGGGTCCGCTGCCGAAGGCGACCACGGGCCGGTAGCCGTTCTCGTCGGCCTCGTAGGTGACGCTGTAGGTGGCGCCGCCCGCGTCCGGCGGCTGCCACGAGAAGCTGCCACGTAGGCGCGCGCCGTCGCCCTCAGAGCCGAACTGCTCCTGCCGGATGCCGTTGCCCGACTCGAACCTGCGCAAGCATTGCACCCACCAATCATCACTGCGGAGTATAGAGTGTCACACACAAACACCCACCCACCCACCCACACACACACGCACACACACACACACACGCACACACACACACACACACATATACACAGAAAGGTTGTCAGTGTATGAGGGTGCGTGGCTTCGAAACGACAGGAGCAACTTCAACCAACCACATTCGTAAATGTATGAGTTAGGACGACAATTACCGTAGGGGTAAGGTCCCGAATTAGTACTAAAATTCAATCTGTAGTAATACATATACTGGGTGTTGAAGAAACACCTTTTTTACACACACACACACATATACAGGGTGTTACAAAAAGGTACGGCCAAACTTTCAGGAAACAATCCTCACACACAAATAAAGAAAAGATGTTATTAGGACATGTGTCCGGAAACACTAAATTTCGATGTAAGACTTCATTTTAGTTTCGTCCACCTACGCTCAATGGAGCACGTTATCATGATTTCATACGGGATACTCTACCTGTGCTGCTAGAACATGTGCCTTTACAAGTACGACACAACATGTGGTTCATGCACGATGGAGCTCCTGCACATTTCAGTCGAAGTGTTCGTACGCTTCTCAACAACAGATTCGGTGACCGATGGATTGGTAGAGGCGGACCAATTCCATGGCCTCCACTCTCTCCTGACCTCAACCCTCTTGACTTTCATTTATGGGGGCATTTGAAAGCTCTTGTCTACGCAACCCCGGAACCAAATGACTCTTCGTGCTCGTATCGTGGACGGCTGTGATACAACACGCGATTCTCCAGGGCTGCATCAGCGCATCAGCGATTCCATGCGACGGAGGGTGGATGCATGTATCCTCGCTAACGGAGGACATTTTGAACATTTCCTGTAACAAAGTGTTTGAAGTCACGCTGGTACGTTCTGTTGCTGTGTGTTTCTATTCCATGATTAATGTGATTTGAAGAGAAGTAATAAAATGAGCTTTAACATGGAAAGTAAGCGTTTCCGGACACATGTCCACATATCATATTTTCTTTCTTTGTGTTGTAGGAATGTTTCCTGAAATTTTGGCCATACCTTTTTGTAACACCCTATATATATATCACATATGAAGCATAAGAAATCATGAATGTTCAACGTGGCCAAGCTGCACGTCAATGAAAAAGACATCACCTTTTCGCGCCCACCACAATACGTTCCGTAGCTGATCAGGTCAGGTGTGACACTCTTAACTGCCTCCACAATCAGGCCGTGAAGCTATGGCAGGGTACTGATTTGAATCTTGTACACATGGAATGTGTGGAAAGTCAGGCGACCTAGAAGCCCACCTACGCGACTGACTTCTACCGTTCCACCATCCAGGCTACCTGCAATTGAGGTAACGTCGAACAATGAGAGCGAAATGAAGGGTGGCCTATCTTCAGAATTCAGAAGTCAAAAAACTCCAGTCGCTGTTACAGGAAAAGCTCAAGCACGTCAACGTAACATGTCTCTGTTATCGTCTGCTTTGCAGAAACCAATGATCCATTAATATTAGTCTTGGCCATACCTAGCCATACGTTCAGTTTCAGAGTCTTTCTCTGCTATTCTTGCACCTCAGGGGTATTGTTGCCGGCACATATCTGGCGGCTGAGACTGCCAACAAAACCACATTAGTGAAATTTGGCTTTGTCTAAAGAAAGGATGTCATATAATGGGTTTTCGTTTTCCATGGCCTGCAAAATGTCATAACACTTTTCCTTATGGGTGCATTAATTTCGTCCTCCAGGTGATGCATATCCTGGAACGATATGCCGCCTTTGTAAGCGTAACCAAACAGTGCGTCAGACATAGGTCGTCCAATTTCGAGACTCGGCTTAGCCAGGAACAGAAGCGCATGGGCTTCTTTCATTGGTCTCAGCAATGCTCCGGACTGTGGCGCCAGATGCTGATGGTCGTCCAGGACGCTCCTGATTAAGTATACCTCCTCACCGTCTGAATTTGTCGACAGGAGGCCTCATGTTGGTTCTCGTCGATGGCTCTATTCCATCTCTTCAATTCTACAGCCCACTCACCTCTTCGTATGTCTTACGATCAGTTTTCTAGGAAAGAATGTTTATTCTTTCTTATACAGTCTTCAAGAACTATGAAAGAATAATTGAATACATTGTTTTCATGAAAAGTAAATCATTATTTTAATAATTTTTCGTCCCGAAGGAAAATAATCAATGTTTCAAGCAAATATTGTGTACTCACTAGGTGGACATTAACCAGCATTTTTGTCTTTCTTGTAACTTTCTTAGTTACGAAGACATGAACAGCGGCGCTTTCAACCTCTATTTCTTACGCTGCAGTCCACTTCCTCTCATCAAGACTTTTTCAGAAACGTGTCTATCACATTGTACCACTCACGTAAACACGACATTATTAGAAACATACACAAAACTGACTTCGACACTACTGTAATAATACATAGTGACGTAACTGTTTGTGTGTGAAATCTTATGGGACTTAACTGCTAAGGTCATCAGTCCATAACCTTACACACTACTTAACCTAAATTATCCTAAGGACAAACACACACACACCCATGCCCGAGGGAGGACTTGAACCAGCCACACTGTCCATGACTGCAGCGCCCTAGACCTCTCGGCTAATCCCCCGCGGCGTGACGTAACTCACCAGCTTTCTGGAGATGAGAGTAAAAAAATGAAAACACAAGGCAAATGCACACTGACCATTCAGTTCAAGGTATGTGTGAGTACAACGTAACACCAATGTTCATACTAAAGACTAATTATCAAGTGCTAGTCGTTATTTTACCCAGTTTAACAATTTACGGGAGCTACAAAATATATAAATGAAGGCCAGAATTACTTTTGCCCCATTTTTTTTCTCAGAACATATTTGTTGTTAAGAGTCAGAATTTGGTGACAATATACATCAACATGTCTTTTGCATGTCCTATTTTTCTACTAGTTTCCATCAATTTCTATGGCCGTACGCCAACGATGTGGAAGATCATGTACTCCTTGCTCGTAAAAGCTGTTGTCCTGTACGCACAGCCATGTTTTCACTGCATGACAGACACTCTCGCCATCTTCAAAGCGTGTTCCCCGTAGACAATCTTTAAGCTCCAACAATTAAGATGAAATGTCCTTTCTTTTAATCTTGTTTTCCGCTGTGAGTATTCGTGAATCCATCGTGAGCACCTCTTTGAATATCCGAGAGTCTCGGTCATTGCAGAGGAACTTCCAATGCTGAGCGACAACTGTAGAGCGAATTGTCGAGTTTCGATGCGCCGACAGGCACGAATAATGGCATACTATCACTGATAGTGATATGTTGTAGTCAATCTCACCCATTACACCTCGTCGATTTTCTGGGATATTCGGAGTTGACAGCAACTTCTCTGGCAGTAGTGACTTTCGTGTTGTTTCGTTCAACAGTTTAATTTTAAGATTAACATTAATTTTAAGTTTTGAAGCTGACCTGCACTGATTGAAACTGGTCATCGAAAATAAATATATTATCATATAGATTTTGCTACTCTGATAAGGTGAAATATTTAGCAATGGATAGGAGCGCATAGAAGAACTGTGGATCAAGTGTAACAGAATAGTTGATAATGTATTCGACAGATATGTACCTAGTAGAACAAATCGGGATGGGAGGGATCCTCCATAGTATAAAGTTACTGTAAATAATCTTCTAAACATAAGCTACTGTACAATAGGTATAAAATAAAGAATAGGGTTATGTACAGATATACCGAGAGAAACGAGTTTGACTGTCAAGATTTTAATGCGCGAAGCCTTCAACGACTGCCTTAGCAGAACACTATCGAAAGACCTCTAATAATATCCAAAGGTATTTTCTTCACATACAACTGTTAATGGTATGAAAGTTGGTGCGCGCACTCTCAATTACGTGGCAGGAACTAAAACTGAATGTGAAGCAGCAAAAGGAGATGCTGAAGTTCGTTTCTAAATGTTCCTTTTACAAAGGAGAATCTAACTGTATAGCGCCAATTTAACTGCAGCATCGCTTCAAAGATGAGTGATATGGATGTCAGCGATCTCTGGAAACAGGTCATATTTCTAAAATTGAACAGAGCTCCAGGGACCTACGGAATCGGTTTGCGTCCCTATACAGAACACGCGGCTGAGTTAGCCCGTCTTTTAAGTATAATGTGTCGTAGAATTCTAGAGCAAAAAGCATGACAGTTGTCGGTGTGCTATAATTAAATTGACGGTGTTCGTAGTGCTATAGCACAGCCCCTATACGTTGCAGGAAGGTGATACGTCGCAGGTGTGTTCATTAATCGGTGAGCTCGCAGACACTGCTAAAAAAAGAAAAAAAAAACCAACAGTTCCACTACCTAGCACCAGAAGAAAGTATGGCGCTGTAAGCACCCAGAATGTGGAATGTTGCCTGCTTTGGCGTCAGTATGCTGTTTGTCGCTTGGTGACACTTATTGATCTCTATTGTGAAGTTACTGTTGGTGTAGAGGGTTAAAAATGTTAATGTTTTCCGTACGAGATACAACTGCATTGAGGAGAAAAACAGTGCACTACTGGTAAAGTTGTTTTATCGGCATGGCACCTCTAGCAGCGCCGAACTGCGGAAATATCATTTTCAGAAACAGCTGAGAAGAGACCCCATGTCAATAAATGGACTAAAAAATATGATCAAGGAATTAGTTGAAACAGGTGAACTAATTAGTGCAGTAGGGGAAGGTAGGCCCCCTTCCCGTGTCAGTTGTTGAGAAATTTGCTGTAGTTGTAGTTGACCGCGCAGTATATGCCTCGGATTCTGCAGCCAGTGCTCGGGATGTGTCATGGGAATTGTCTCTCCCCTGTCAAACAACAGACTGAAAGTTCCTGGCACATTAAAACTGTGTACCGAACTGAGACTCGAACTTGGGACCTTTGCCGTTCGCGGGCAAGTTCAAAGATTTTGTGGCGCATTTTATATTGATATCCATACGAGATTCAGAATGTGAACCAAATGAAGCCCCAAGATAGGCCAGATGAGGCTCGTTTCACTGTGCACGGAACAGTCGCATATGAGGTTCTATGCCGCCACATGCCGTGCAGGAACATCCACTGCACTCAGCTTTGTGGGTTTCAGAAGCTCTTTCATTCTCGATACATTTCTCTTCTAGGACGTTAGATTCACAGTGAAATCTGCACGTCGTATGGACATCCTTGTGCAACATGTGATTTCAGATTTTCAGGAAAGTAACTGCATCCACACAGTATTTTCATGCAAAATTGGGCGACACCACATGCCGCTTGCCACATGAAAAATTTGCTTTCTACATCTACATCTACATGGTTACTCTGCAATTCACATTTAAGTGCCTGACAGAGGGCTCATCGAACCATTTTCATACTATTTCTCTACCATTCCACTCTCGAATGGCGCGTGGGAAATAGGAACACCTAAATGTTTCCGTTCGAGCTCTGATTTCTCTTATTTTATTATGATGATCATTTCTCCCTACGTAGGTGGGTGTCAACAAAATATTTTCGCATTCGGAAGAGATAGTTGGTGATTGAAATTTCCTAAATAGATCTCGCCGAAAAGAAAATCGTCTTTGTTTCAGTGACTGCCACCCCAACTCGCATATCATATCAGTGACACTCTCATCCCTACTGCGCGATAACACGAAACGAGCTGCCCTTCTTTGCACTTTTTCGATGTCCTCCGTCAATCCCACCTGGTAAGGATCCCACACTGCGCAGCAATATTCCAACAGAGGACTGACAAGTATAATGTAGGCTCTCTCTTTGGTAGGTTTGTCGCACCGTCTAAGTCTTTGTTTCGCCCTCCCCACAATATTATCTATGTGGTCTTTCCAATTTAAGTTGCTCGTAATTGTAATTCCTGTATATTTAGTCGAATTGACAGCCCTTAGATTTGTGCGATTTATCGTATACCCAAAATTTATCGTATTTATTTCAGTACCCATGTGGATGACCTCACACTTTTCTTTGTTTAGTGCCAATTGCCACTTTTTGCACCATACAAAAGTTCTCTATATATCATTTTGTAATTGGAATTGATCGTCTGATGATTTTGCTAGACGGTAAATTAAAGCATCATCTGCAAACAATCTAAGGGGGCTGTTCAGATTATAACATAGATCATTTATGTAAATCAGGAACAGCAGAGGGCCTATGACACTAGGTTGGGGAACGCCAGGTATCACTTCTGTTTTACTCGATGATTTACCGTCTATCACTACGAACTGTGGCCTGTCTGAGAGGAAATGACGAATCCAGTCACGCAACTGAGACGATACTCCATATGCACGCAATTTGATTAATAGCCGCTTGTGAGGAACGGTATCAAAAGCCTTACTTGGAGCAACCTTCAGTAACGACTGCATCATCTCTAGGCAATTTCAAGAAGCGTGACCCCTACTTAAATCCAAGAGGCTTCTGGTTGTGGGGATATTTGTCCATCAAGAATATACTTGGACATTTCCTGATACCATGATCTGTCACTCTAATGACGGTGGGTGTGCTGCGATCAGCTGTCGACTGTGCCGTATTATGGATGCAGCACGATGCTGAATCGGGAAACCATACAGAACACATGTTGTAACCATATAATACTAAACGAGCCTGAACCACGTTATCACGTGTTTGATCGTTCCACCCCTTTTGTTGCACTCACATCACATTCTGTCTGCTTACAGCGACAAATTCGCACCTAGTGGTAGAAAGTGGAACTATTATTTCTTCAGCATTCTCTGCGAACTTACTGATTACTGAACGTACCTAAGATGCTTCAGCGTCCTGCGGAGTGTACAACCTACACTGCAGCACTCGAAACAGCGTCAGTTTGATTCTTATTACTCAGTAGTTGGAAGAGAGCGTAGATCATATCCGTCTATAAGAAGGGCAGCAGAAGTGATCCACAAAAATACTGTCCAGTAAACATGACATCAGTTTATTGTAGAATATTAGAACACATTCTGAACTCAAACATAATGAATTATCAAGAGCAGAATAAGCTTCTCCATGCTAATCAGCATGGATTCCGAAGATATCGTTCATATGAAACCCCCACTTTACTCACATGACATACTGAAAGCCATAGATCAAGGCAGTCAGAAAGATGTAGTACGTTTTGACTTTCAAAAAGCATTTCACTCCGTGGCACACATATACTTATTGACAATACGTTCTTATGGAGTGTTAAGCGAAACTTTTGAGTGAATTGACAACTTATTGGTATGGAGACTGCAGCAAGTTATCTTGGCTGAATATCTATAGACACGTGTTGAAGTACTTTCAAGCTTTCTGGGGCCCTTATCATTCATACTGCATTTTAATTATGTAACACAAACCTCAGCGTGTTTTTATAATGACTTACTGTCTGAGAAAACTGAACAAATATTCAGTGGATGTTGATAAGATTGCCGAGTTTTTTAAAATTTGGCCACTTGTTTTAAATGATCAGAAATGGAAAAACTGTGCACTTTACAAGGCGAGGCAACGTATCCTATGACTGTAATAACAGTGAGTGACCGTTGGAGTCGGTCAGCTCATAGAAATACATGGGACTAACAATTTTCAGGGATGTGAACTAGAAGGTTTATTCGTAGAAAATGCAGGTACCTAACTTCTGTTTATTGGTAGAATGCAATGTCTACAAAGGAGACTGCTTACGAAACAATTGTAAACCTATTCTAGAAATTGTGTAGGACCCATGTCAAGTAGATATAACAGGGGGTATTGAACATATACAAAGGACAGCACGAACGGTCACAATTTGTTTGATGGATGGGTGAGTGTTAGTCTTGAAGATAGTTTATTTCTATCTCTAGGATGCCTGCTTACAAGACATCAATTCAATTGAAGAGAACCTGGGGATATGATACAGCTCGCATAAATATTCCGATTACAAGACTGGACTAATTACAGCACGCACGGTTTTTTTTAATGAATCATTCTCCCTGTCCTCCATATGTTTACGCAGTGGAACTGTAAGAGCAGTAATAACTGGTACAATTGGATGCACCGTCTGCTATGTAGACAGATGAACTTACGCTTCTCAGAACAGGTACGACAATGAACAATGGTGTTCCTGTAGTATGACTTCGTAAACTTCATCAAAACGCTATAGTTTGCTGACAACGAAAACTACCGAGAGATGTTACGGAAGAGGATGATTACAGTTGCAAGCAGTTTAATTGACATTGACATCAACGCTGTTTGAATAACAGCAGGGGTGTTATTTTAAGAAACACACTTAATGTTTTTCATAATATAAAGCAAAAAAAAAAATACATTAAGAATTATGGCCAAGAAGGTAACCGAAGAAGCAAGAAAGGAGAGCGAATAGATGGACTGTGAGAGGAGATGTAAATCCTCCCCTCCCACCCCCACCCAGCACACACACACACACACACACACACACACACACGTGTGCGCACGCGTACGCATAAACACACACAAGCAGATGTGATGCAGGGGTGAGAGTCTCGTATTTGTGAGGCTAGCGGTTCAAATCCACGTATGGCCATGCAGATTTAGGTTTATGCATCATTTCCCTAAATCACTTCAGGCAGATGACGGGATGATCCTTTTGAAAGGGCCCGGGCGATTTCCTTCCCTATACTTCGCCAACCGTAACTTCTGCTCCGTCTCTAATTAAAATGACATCCCAGATACCGGGTGATCAAAAAGTCAGTATAAATTTGAAAACTGAATAAATCATGGAATAATGTAGATAGAGAGCTACAAATTGGCACACATGCTTGGAATGACATGGGGTTTTATTAGAACCAATAAATACAAAAGGTCAAAAAATGTCCGACAGATGGCGCTTCATCTAAGACAAAGCAAAGATGATGTTCTTTACAGGAAATGCTCAATATGTCCACCATCGTTTCTGAACAATAGCTGTAGTCGAGGAATAATGTTGTGAACAGCACTGTAAAGCATGTCTGGAGTTATGGTGAGGCATTGGCGTCGGATGTTGTCTTTCAGCATCCCAAGAGATGTCGCTCGATCACTATACACTTGTGACTTCAGGTAACCCCAAAGCCAATAATCGCACGGACTGAGGTCTGGGGACCTGGGAGGCCAAGCATGACGAAAGTGGTGGCTGAGCACACGATCATCACCAAACGATGCGCGCAGGAAATCTTTCACGCTTGTAGCAATATGGGGTGGTTCTAATAACACCCCATGTCATTCCAAGCATGTGTGTCAATTTTTACCTCACTATCTACATTATTCCGTGGTTTATTAAGTTTTCAAAGTTATACTGACTTTTTGATCACCCGGTGTGTAGGCTTTCATGCAGGTAAAGCAAATTACTGGCTTTTAGGAGGGTCCTGAAGGTGGTTTCTATTGAGTATTCGCTACTTTTTTACTAGTTTTTTCTATTTTACCAACTATGGTTAACCTTACACAGAAGCACAATTCGATGACACTTAATGACGTATCTAATAGCGTGTTGAGATCTTTGCGGCTAGTGTTCACTCAACCAGAGCGCGAATGTAGGTAGAGGTGCCGCACCGCTTCGGCCAACCACCGGGCAATGTCAGTCGCAGAGCGACTGTGAAGCAACACACGAGTCACTAGACATGGGACTGACGAGTAAGCGTATTGTTCCGTACTCTTACGTGAAGCTCATGAAATAAAGCACTGTTGACAAGTTTTTGTTGAAAATTGACATGGAGAGGTAATGGCTGTGAAAATACACGTTAAATTGCAACCAGCCACTGTTACTGATGATAGTGATTAAACCAATAGGTCCGTTACTGCGTTCTAGCCGACAGGTTCCACGTTTAAAACTACATTTAGCTTGTACTGAACATGCCATGTTGGTTGATTTTCGTTATGGCGGAAGTTCACTGCGGTGGTGGTTCTGCATAGAAAAAAAAAAAAAACGTTCTAACGAACAGAACTACTTTGCTATAACTGGGCATAAGTACGAATTAAAACTACATAGAAAATTTTCTGTGATAAAATGCGTTAGTTTTGCTTTACTTACATGGTTAATATTGTTGTATTTCGTAACATTTCGACTATTTTTCGAAATGTCCTTGCTTCTAAGGAATGGTGATCAACATTCAACACTTTCTTAAACTCTGAAGATGCATACTGTTTAAAGCTTCACACACATACCCACACGGATGTTTCTATACAATGATGGTAATTTACAAAAGCAAAATGTTGCTAAAATATTTGTTGTCAGGTAAGTTGCAATATTTGCATAAATGTTAGAACAGGAAGTTCGGCATGCATAAATCTCTGAGGAAAAAGGCAGTGGGATTATTTATGAATACCAGTCTAGGGCAGAGAGTCAGTTGGTGTGAACAGTTCAGTTACAGGATATTCTGAGGTAGAAAACCAATGTCAACAACAATAACATATTCTGTAATAGTAATTAGGGTATACATTTCGGCTTCAAAAACAGACTATGAAGAGTTAGAGTGCATGAACGCACTGAATGGAAAAATCGGGTAATAAGGGGAATAGGTACGCTGAAGGAGGGGCAGGAACTGAAGACGGTTTTTCTGGGGGATATGGGATCGATAGTAGGAATAAGAGAGGAGGAAAGAGATCTAGAAGAATTTTGCAGTAGGGAAAGGCAAAAGAAAAATGATATACGAAAGAATATCTTATCGGTAAGAGCAATATGATTGAAGAACACCTCCTTGAGTTCTGTATAAATTTTAGCTAATCCGTAAGATTGCCACAGGATGAGCTACCAATATGTTCCAAAACACCGCGCATAAAAACGGGATTTTTCCGGGGCTCATACTTTTGACCTTGTTGCTGATAGAAAGGCAGGTTGAAGTGTTTTAGTTATCCGTTGAGCTAGGGTCCATTTATACATAGAAGGATCGCCTTACTGTAACTATACTGCAGTACAGGGTCAAAGTTTGAATATTACACGCTTCCTCCAGCTTAGGCAAATAGAGCAAATTGGTTGGTTCTTTTTTATTAGATGTGGTATACGGTGCTGTGCTTTCTGGAGATTCTGGAGGCACCATTTAGTTCACGGAAGGTTTCTGAGAGAACTAGAAAAAAGCGCTTTTCATCATATTTTCACCATCAACATATTGCTCAAATTTTATCGGTATATTCTATAGGCATTCTGCTAAAAAAGCCATTTTCGAATTTTAAAAAATCTTTCTCCGTTACCAAAAAACACCCCAAAAACATGACAAAATCGAGCCACGGATTCCCAGAAGGCCATTCACAGCAGTGTGCTATAATTTTTACGATCTATTCCTAAGATCCAGGTCTCGAACAACCTTGAAATTTTTATTGATATCTTTATCCATTCATAGGGACGGTGCTCAAAATTATCTTAATCGTACTAGAAAAATTGCTGTAAAGTGTTCCCGTTATCATCAGGATTCTGAGAGTCTCTTGTTGTAGTTCTGAAGCACATGAAAAATTTTTGTCGACATAAAATCTCGTCTCGAGGTGTGAAATTAGTTTTTCGATATTTCAGGTTCACGTAAGTCCTGTGTAGCTATCAAAATTTTTCTGGCCCATGTTCTTTTCGTAAGAGTGACATGTCCGACTGTGACAGGTAAGAGAAGCGAACCATCGGAAAAATGCCCCTACTGAAGCACAAAAAGAGGAATACGCCCCTGTTTAAAAGATTATGATTGAGGATTGAGGTCCTAATTGCCTCATTCTCACTTTCTCAGCAGCTTCAAAAGTTTTCCGAAAAATTTCGGCACCCGAACGTATTCGCGCTTTTCTATGCTGAGAGAAGGTGTCAGTGGTTGCAGTAATAGACGGAAAAGAAATACATACTGGAAGATAGTAGACAGTGGTTATGGTATAGAAAGAGACAAAGTGACAATGGCAATGGAAGAGAAACAGAGTGACTTAGTGGCCGTGGAACACAGCTGACAGAACCCTGGTAGGAAAAGTGTGAAGGAAACAGTGCCAATGGGAAAGGAATAAAAAGGAGTAGGAAGGGGAACTGGGTGAGAGCCAGTGATAATGAGACGTAAGAGTCAATGACAACGAGGAAAAGAAATTTGGTGACAGTGCGAAGTCACAGCAATGATGGGAAGGAATGAATGAGGCAGTAGCAGTAAGAGAGAGCAAAGGGGAGACTGTGACAGAAAGAGGAGGCAGTAGTAGTAGGACAGAAGGAAGGGGACTGTGGCTGTGAGACAGGGGACAGATAGAGTGAGACAGACACACAGAGGTAATTGCAATGAGTTTGGCTGTATGTGTGAGAACGGACAAGTTGGTGGGGGTAGGTATGAGTGACTTACGACAATGGACTAGTGAAAGGAGCTTGTAGGAATGAGACGTGAGTTGCATGTTAAAAACAGCACTAATATGTTCGCATGTCAAAATTTTTTGGGAAAAATTTTAAAGCTGCTGAGGAAGGTAGAATGAGCCAGCTCATATCCCACTTTAGGTTAGCGTTTTTTAAGTAGGGGAATATTCGCATTTTTGTGCTACGATGGGAATATTTCTTAACTGTTTAATAATAAATACTTTTCTCAAATATTACAAGAAGACAGATGTGAAAATTACCGAACTATCAGTTTAATAAGTCACGGCTGCAAAATAATAACGCGATTTCTTTACAGACGAATGGGAAAACTGGTAGAAGCGGACCTCGGGGAAGGTCAGTTTGGATTCCGTAGAAATATTGAAACATGTGAGGCAATACTAACCTAATACTTATCTTAGAAAATAGAATAAGGAAAGGCAATGCTACGTTTCTGGCATTTGTAGACTTAGAGAAAGATTTTGACAATGTTGACTGGAATACTCTCTTTCAAATTATGAAGGTGGCAGGGGTAAAATACAGGGAGTAAAGGCGATTTACAATTAGTACAGCAACCAGATGGCAGTTATAAGAGTCGAGGGACATGAAAGGGAAGCAGTGGTTGGGAAGGGAGTGAGACAGGGTTGTAGCCTATCCCAGATGTTATTCAATCTGTATATTGAGCAAGCAGCAAAGGAAACAAAAGAAAAATTCGGAGTAGGTATTAAAATCTATGGAGAAGAAATAAAAACTTTGAGGTTCGCCTATGACATTGCAATTCTGTCAGAGACAGCGAAGGACTTGGAAGAGTAGTTGAACGGAATGGACAGTGTCTTGAAAGGAGGATATAAGATAAACATCAATAAAAGCAAAATTAGGAGAATGGAATGTATTCTAATGAAATGCTGAGGGGATTAGATTAGGAAATGAGACACTTAAAGTAGTTAAGGAGGTTTGCTATCTGGGGAGCAAAATAACTGATGACGGCGGAAGTAGAGAGGATATAAAATCTTGACTGGCAATGGCAAGGAAAGCGTTTCTGAGGAAGAGAAATATGTTAACATCGAGTAAAGATTTATGTGTCACGGAGTCGTTTCTGGAAGTATTCGTATGGAGTGTAGCCATGTATGGAAGTGAAACATGGACGATAAATAGTTTGGACAAGAAGGGAATAAAAGCTTTCGAAATGTGGTGTTACAGAAGAATGCTGAAGATTAGATGGGCAGATCACATAACTAATGAGAAGGTATTGAATAGAATTGGGGAGAAGAAGGGTTTGTGGCACAACTTGACTATAAGAAGGGATCGGTTGGTAGGACATGTTCAGAGGCATCAAGGGACCATCAATTCAATATTGGAGGGCAGTGTGGATGGTAAAAATCGTAGAGGGAGACCAAGAGATGAATACACTAAGCAGATTCAGAAGGATGTTCGTTGCAGTAGGTACTGGGAGATGAAGAAGCTTGCACAGGATAGGGTAGCATGGAGAGCTGCATCAAACCAGTCTCAGGACTGAAGACCACAACAATAACAACAAGACTGGGTTTACTTAGGAAACACGTGTGGAGCTGCATCATGACGAGACACAGATTCCGAAGTCACATACCCAGCAGCAGATATACACAATTTGTAATGCTAAAGAGTGGACGGAAATTTAAGAGAATCTTCGGGAAGAATCAATAAGTACAAATTCGGATAATGAACTACTGAGGAACGACGATGTGCTTCTGTAGTTCTCTGAGGCTGTAAATACTGCGATAATGGATGCCATCGTATTCAGTTAAGCTGAAGGGAAATGGTCACCTCTAAAATAGGACAGGTAGGTGCAAGGAAGGAAATACAAAGAATTCTCGGGTAATAATAAATACTTCAGGTGATCGTCGAAAGAAGGTAGTAAGAGAATGTGGAGGTTGCTGGTTCCGTGCAACCAACGCAATTTGGTACTAGTTAAGGCGGTGGTTTCCTGTTCTGTACATGCGAAGATCAGATCTGTATCCCACCACTTACATTTAGGTTTCAATGGTTTCCTTCGAAAAAAATGGGACCAGTACTGCTTGCTGCCTTTGTCTTAACAGAGTCTGTGCTCCGACGTCAATAATCGTGTAATCTTGTATTCGACTTGGAGTTGAACTATAATTACTTTCTTCCGACCTGGGGAGATTTTTCGTTTCAACTGAATCACTGGGAATGGGAGGACATATGTTGGTGTAGACACTGCACCAACGTCCTGTATTTTATTTTGACATTTGTGTACAATGTCCTTTAGAAGTTAAACGAAACTGTTCATCTATTTCTATATCAGAAACACCTCATGCCCTTCTCGAATACTAATCATATGCTGGCAATCGATTTTAATACTATCGCCGTACCTAAGATAAGCATATTAATATGACTTTACAGTCCTCCTCATTACACGACTAAAACTTCGGCTTAACAAACACGAAATATGAAGCAGGTAACTGTAAAGGAAAAGTAGCGATAAAATTAAATAGGTCTCAGTAATTCGGAAGAGCAATGAGATATTTATCTCTCGGTGCTGAAAAACCTCTCTAAAAATGCTTTGCAGAAGAATGTTAATGAGTGTATTTGTATCCGGTAGCAGCTATTGTACATTGCAATCCAATCTGTGGAATCCTTCTTGATGACCAATGTTCTGTAGGTTAGAATCATTGAGCCTTTAAAAGCGAATATGTGAGTTATGCTCATTTACGTATCCTTTAGGTGGGGATAATCAGCCACCAAACAGTTGTTAAAGTTCGTGGCGAACCTTCAGCTGTCCTTTATCTTGCACAATGCGATCCGCTACTAGTTTCGGTCAAAGAACATTATCAAGCATAAGCCTAAAACTGATAAATCAAATGAATAAGAGTACACTATTTACAGGCAAATAGAAGGCTAAATAATGTATTACCTACTGGCATGAACAGCTGGAAAGTTATACCATAATACGAGAAATTTGCTCTTTTAAGCCCACAATATAAGTACAAAATTATTTACAATAATAGCTGTGTACATTAGATTCCATAAAGAAACAAAATTCACAACGACTACCAGTCGCACACTGACTGATGTAATTAGGAAACACATTGAAGGATGTAGTCAAAAACCACAATATGTCAATGATAAAAACTACAGAACATGCCAGCAATAGCAGTATCAACTGAACTGGACATACACTGTAGTATTTGGTTACATGTGAACATTATACAATAATGAGCTAAATAATGAAACTACAAACGTACAATTATAATATATACACAAATGTCCCTAGCAACTTTCCTAATCGGAAATACATCACAACTGCCAAATCGAGATCGGTTGAAAATCAAAGAAAGCCGTTTATTGACATCAGATAAAGCGACATTGGCGAATTTTGCATGTTACAAAACGTAGTTAAATTACATCTACAGTGTGAAAAATAGCCTCACAGAGTATATTACACCAAATTATACTATGACAGTAACTGCATTCATTACGAGCATATAGATAAAAATTTTATGACACTTTAATTCCATATACTCAAAGGAAAATGTGTGTGTGTGTTTGTGTGTGTTTGTGTGTGTGTGTGTGTGTGAAGAGAAGGGAGGGACCTGCGTAAGCAGCAGATTATTACATGTTTTCATTTAGTTATTTTTCCCTTTCTTTTTTTTTCTTATTTTTTATTTATTTTTGACTATTAATTTGTTTTTTTATTTTGCAGTTTATATTCTTTCTTTATTATTTACAAAATATAGACATCCTCTAGGAATTGCCGCCCAAAATAAAATCTTACAGAAGAACTGGATACGAAGTAGAAAAACTAAAAATTGGATAGAACCTGTACTGTTCAGTGAGATGATGGCCAGATGTTTATCACTTATAAAATCCAAAAAATATGTAACTTTACACATCTTGTGAAGAAGATACCATAATCAGTATCTGTTATGTTTACAAAATACATCCTGAACTATTATTAAAAGGAATTCAGGAAAATGTTGCATTTAACATTTAAATATTTGTTACCAGGAAATAATCTATATTCAAAAAAGAAGTT
Organism: Schistocerca nitens; assembly: GCF_023898315.1. Taxonomy (NCBI): domain Eukaryota; kingdom Metazoa; phylum Arthropoda; class Insecta; order Orthoptera; family Acrididae; genus Schistocerca; species Schistocerca nitens. The sequence goes on from NC_064622.1 coordinate 250,891,127, forward strand.
AAACAACCTATCTTAAAAAACGCGTCGTACACTCCAAAACATTGACAACTCATTTTTGCTCAAAGAGTGTACAAAAAGGCTAAGATGAGGACCAAACATATGCTTACAGCTTCTGATCAATAATGGGGCTTGATAACAGAATCCCTGATCACCAAACATCCCTACAATCTCAGTAGAAACTTCCAGTCTGTGATTACAAAATCTTCAGACAGAATAAAATGGTTCAAATGGCTCTGAGCACTATGAGACTTAACACATACGGTCAGTAGTCCCCTAGAACTTAGAACTACTTAAACCTAACTAACCTAAGGACATCACACAACACCCAGTCATCATGAGGCAGAGAAAATCCCTGACCCCGCCGGGAATGGAACCCGGGAACCCGGGCGCATTCAGACAGAATAGACTTCTCTTAAGTAACATTAACAAACCCTATGAGAATTGGTTTGGTGCATTAGAGATCATGTTACAACATTACCACAGAACATGAACTTTATGTTTGCAGTGTTAGTGAAACAGTGTTAGTGAAACAGTGTTAGTGAAACAGTGTTAGTGAAACGTATCAAATCGTGTCTTAGCTGGTTTGATACACTAGCTATCATCTTACAAAATTACTAAAGGAATATCCACAAAGCCGTGTCTAACATTTACATTTGCATTGACACTATCAAGGGAAGGGTGAAGCAAACTCATACACATCCTGGGAGTAATTCATATTAAAATAAAATGCGAGACTCACGGAAAATACAAAGCAATCTAAAAAAAATGTTTATACCTAAATAACTGATAAGTAATTAAAGTATAAAATCCTCTTTAATGTATGATGGCTCACATCATGATTAGGGTATACTGTATTTCCAAAACATTATATCTGCACTTAGCCCACTAAAGAGGGTAAAGTAAAGCCTAATACTCAGAAATCGCCACATACTTATCTTAACATATAGCTTACCATGTACCCAGTGTATTAACACTGGGACCATGTTACAATTTACGAAGTTTTCATGGAAGTCTTTGTTTTTGAGATCTTCTTGTTCATTAAGAATCATATTGGGTTGCAATATTGAGCCACAAAAAATGTCTATTACTTCAAGAGCGTTCATAATATATCCCTTTTCTACCTTATCTAATAAACTCATATCATCAGAGATACGTGTCGTATTGTGTTGCAAGTTATTCAGATGCACACTGAGAGATAACTGGCTTGATTGCTTTACATGTTCCATTATTTGGCGGCTGATTATCCCCACCTACAAATATACATAAATCTGTTGCCTAACCAGGCAAAAAAGGTGGTTCTCGGCTTTCAATACAGCAATCAAAACTAACGAGGTGTAGCAATGCAATAACTTTCATCATAAGATGTATAGCTCGATACTGGCATTTATAACGACAATAAGGTAAGAAGTGATGTCAAAAGTGAAGGAACACAGTGAGTGGAAAGGCTTAAAGAAGAACTTATATGGAAATACATATTAAATTCTCTTAACGAACAGTCATACGTAAGACACAGTGAGTTGTGTGATAGGTCATACTTTTTTCAGTGACGTTTTTGGTGCAATTGATATGTTTGTCATGGCTGAAAGTGAAACAATAGTTCCAGACACTCTAAGAAAATGTATGATCTTTATAAATTGCAGCATCCAATAGTGGAAGCTCCCTCTCCCCTACTTCAGATTTTTTTGATAAAATGGTAAATCTAATCAATATTGCATTTAAAGATGATGAAATCTCACTCCTATGCAAAGGACCAAAAGTCTACACCAACAGCCAGATGACGATAAATGCATGAAGCAAATTCTGGCTAACTGGAAAATGGAAAATTCTACACCAATACGCAGATGACGAGAAATACATGGAGTAAATTTTGGCTAAATTTAAAATGGCTATTGACCTTCTTGTTGATTCTACTAAGGGAAAAAATGAGTAAACTGTGAAAGTGGTTAGAGTATTAGAGGAATACAAAGGTAACAACAGTGACTGACAAGTTAATATGTTGACCACAAATGTATATAGACAGTTAAAAAGAAACTTTAAGATAATAATGCAATAAACCAAAGGGCAGATAAAGGTAACTCTCTGGTTATTATAATGCATCAACAAAACTGTTAACAAAAATATGGAGTTTTTTGATAATAATAACATTATAGAGTTGAGGAAAGATATGACACCTAAGTTACAAAATCAAGTGAAGCAATATGTAAAACAGAGTAATTTCTTGTTTATAGATCATGGCAACAAATTTCTCACAGTTTTGAATCCAACTACCCCTAAGCTCAGGACACAGCCGAAGACAGACAGATAATGAGGATGTTCCTATAAGGCTCATAGTGAATTATATTAATAGCCCTGTGCAAAAGTTAACCAACATCCTTAGCGCCAATTATGTATTTTCAAGCAAATATTTCGTGAAAACCTCTGAGGAGCTGACTGGTATGCTCAGGAGTTTACAGATCTCCTGTAATGTTAAAATGTTTTCACTAGATGTGACTAACTTATATACTAATGTACCTTTAGATGAAACATAAGTGTTGATTAGGAAAAATCTACAGAAACATAAGAAGTTACAGTTACCAGAAATAGTGGAACTGATGGAAGGTTTACAGATAATACTGTCACAAAATTTCTTCACTTCTGAGTGCAAATATTTCATTCAATCTAATGGTCTAGCTATATGTGAAGAAAGTTTCAACTGCTATAACAATGCACATATAGCTTTCAAACTGAAAAAGAAAAAAAAACATAAAATTTGCTTTCTTCAACTTGGAGGTTTCACTAGTCAACCACACAGTTCAGTTTATTAGTTTCAGAAAAGCTTCCACAACTGATGTAATCATACATAATTCACCTTATTATCCCGAGGCCTACAAACTAGTATTCTTTCCTTCAATGATATGCTCGTCTCTGTAAACGAGATAGACTTACAGACTTACAGGCTCAGGTAGTGGTTATGATCATCCTATAGTTGATAGAGTGCTGAAAAAAGATCAAAGAAAATTAATAAACGCAAGTACAACGAAAGATATTACCCTTACCAAAATTGCTCAAGACAAAAGCATATTTTTCGGGAGAACTAATGTACACGTAGTGTTTCAAGTGGGGAGAGGAATTAGTTCCCTTATATGAATAGTCAGGAGTATTCTCCTTCGCTTTCGCTCAGGATAGCAACGCCATCAGCGTATCGCATCATTGATATCCTTTCACCTTGAATTTTAACTCCACTCCTGATCCTTTTTTTATTTACATCATTGCTTCTGCGATGCACACATTGAACAGTAGGGGTGAAAGACAACATCCCTCTCTTACATCCTTTTTAATCCGAGCACTTAGTTCCTGATCGTCCACTCTTATTATTCCCTTTTGGCTCTTGTATATATTGTATATTACCCGTCTCGCCTGTAGCTTATCCCTATTTTTCTCAGAATTTCGAACATCTAGCACCATTTTACACTGTCGCTTTCTTCAGGCCGACAAATCCTATAAACGCGTATGGATTTTTCTTTAGTCTTGATTCCGTTATCAACCTCAACTTCAGAATTGCCTCTCTGGTGTCTTTACCTTTTATAAAGCCAAACTGATCGTCATTTAACGCATCCTCAGTTTTCTTTTCCATTCTTCTGTATATTACTCTTGTGAGCAACTTGTATGCGTGAGCTGTTAAGTTGATTGTGCCTTAATTCTCGCACTTCTCAACTCTTGCAGTCTTCGTAGTTGTGTATATGATATTTTTCATAAAGTCATATGGTATGTCGCCAGACTCATACATTCTATACACTCCTGTTTCTTCTTCTATTACATCGGACAAATCTTCAAAGTTCTTTGAAGCCATTCTGACTATTTTTCGACCATGAGTGTCTCAAGAAATATGTAAAGATTTTTTTAAAGTTACCGTTACGTCACTGGTCTGTATTTAACAGTGGAATTCCCATTGCACTCTTAATGTTGCCACCCTTGCTTTCTCTTTTACCGAAGCTTGTTTTCACTTTTCTGTAAGCTGAATCAGTCCTTCCGACTATTATTTCTTTTTCGATCTCTTCGCATTTTTCCTCCAGCCATTTCGTCTTAGCTTCCCTGCACTTCCTACTTATTTCATTCCTCATCGACTTGTATTTCGCGACTTCTGAATTTCCCTGAACATTATTCTACTTTCTCCTTTCACCGCTCACCTGAAATGGTTATTCCGTTGCCGATAGTTTCTTCGCAGTTACCTTCTTTGTACCTATGTGTTTCTTTCCAACTTGTGTTATTGTCTTTTTTTTAGAGACGTCAATTACACTTCAGCTGTGCTACCTACTGACCTATTCTTTATTGCTGCATATATATAGCTTTAGAGAACTTCAAGCATATCTAGTCATCCTTCAGTACTTCCGTATCCCACTAGTTTTCGTATTGATTCTTCCTTACTAATGTCTTAAATGTCAGCCGACTCTTCATCACAATAAAATTTTTATCATAAGGACAAATATATTTTCCCCGTTTGTTTTTCGGCTGTCTGTCTGTCCGACTGTTATAGCCACCTTTTCTTACGAATTACAATAGCAAATGCCAAAGCACAGAAAAAGTTTAAACTTAAACTTGAAATTAAAACTTTCTCGAAAGTCTTGGAATGCTCAGGACCTGTATCTTTTCAGTATCAATGTCGATAACAGGCAAAAACCGTTGAAATTCTTGATTCCCGGAGTTCATGAACTATCTGCATATATAACTATATTAATACAGAACCCTCAAGCGGGAGTCGTACCCGAATTTGGCCTTTTTTAAATGAATAGTCGTAGTAAAACGATTATGTATGTATATCAGAGTTAAGTGTGAGAACGTGTGGTTGTGGCATACCTCCAGTGCCACGGTTCAACTCCATTGAAGTCATTCTCCAACACGACAATAGGAGCGTCCCTTGGATTAAACTGCGGTGCTGCTAGAACAGCTTTCACGATGACAGCAACCAGGAAAATCTAGAAAATATGGACAAAACAAATGTTAACAGCTCTCCACCCCCGTCTCATTCATTCTCTCACCCTCCCACCCTGGATCCCTCCCTCCCTCTCTCCCTCCCTTCTCTCCCTGTCTCTTTCTCTCTCTCACGTACACAAACACACAGAACGTAGATATAACATATACAGACACACTCAATTACACTCATTGGCATACGTACACTCTCATTAACTCCCAGTTTCTCGAGACAAAGATACAGATTTGATAAATGGGTGACGTAGTGAAGGAATGTTCCGGTTTTCTTTTATCGTTCAACTTTGACGGTCTAGTCAGTTACTAAGAGACATTGTCATTTCTTTAAAATTTCTTTAATATGATTACTTTTATGGTTTAGGCCGATAAGAAATGTAATCCTACACCGGAATGGGCGTCCGTAAATTTCAACGAGTCATTTATACTTGGAACGAGACATTCCTACAACTACATTTATACTCCGCAAGCCACCCAACGGTGTGTGGCGGAGGGCCCTTTACGTGCCACTGTCCCTTTCCTGTTTCAGTCGCGTATGGTTCGCGGGAAGAACGAGTGCCGGAAAGCCTCCGTGCACTCTCGAATCTGTCTAATTTTACATTCGTCACCTCCTCGGGAGGTATAAGTAGGGGGAATCAATATATTCGATACCTCATCCAGAAACGCACCCTCTCGAAACCTGGACAGCAAGCTACACCGCGATGCAGAGCGCCTCTTACAGAGTCTGGCACTTGAGTTTGCTAAACATCTCCGTAACGCTGTCACGCTTGCCAAATAACCCTATGACGAAACGCGTCGCTCTTCTTTGGATCTTCTCTATCTTCTCTGTCAACTCGACCTGGTACGGATCCCACACTGATGAGCAATACTCAAGTATAGGTGGAACGAGTGTTTTGTAAGCCACCTCCTTTGTTGATGGACTACATTTTCTAAGTGAATCTCCCTCTGGCACCCGCCTTACGAACAATTAATTTTATAAGATCATTCCACTTCAAATCTTTCCGTACGCATACTCCCAGATATTTCACAGAAGTAACTGCTACCACTGTTTGCTTCACTACCATATAATCATACAATAAAGGATCCTTCTTTCTATGTATTCACAATAGATTACATTTGTCTATGTTAAGGGTCAGTTCCCACTCCCTGCACCAAGTGACTATCCGCTGCAGATCTTGCATTTCACTGCAATTTTTCTTCTCTGTATACTACAGCATCATCCGTGAAAAGCCGCATGGAACCTCCTACGTGAGTATATAAGGCAATAATGAGGATTACTATGGCAAATCGGCAAGTAATATTATGTTGGTGCAAAAGTTCGTAGCGTTGTCCTTAGGTTTAATAAAAAACACATAACAGTGACTTTAGTAATCAATAATACATTCTCCTTACTTACAACAGTCTGACAACTCTGGGGTAGCTTTTCGATTCTGAAACTGTAGAAACCAAGTGGCCTTGTGGCCAAGAACTCTTCCAGCCATGTTCGGAGCGTGTTTGGTAGAGAGCGTGTTTGATAGTGAGCAGAAAGATGAAAATCTGAGTGTGCTAGACCAGGTGAATAAGGTGGGCTTGGAATGACTTCCCAAGCGAACTCCTATACAGTGTTTTTTGACAGTCTAACAGAATGCAGGCAAGCGCTATCATGGAGTAGCATCACTTCACGCAGTCTGCCTGATCGTTATTCTTGGAATGCATCTGCAAGACGTCACAGTTGTTGGCTGTAAATGTCAACAGTGATGGTTATATATCGCGAAAGAAATTCTTTATATACCACACCGTCGCTGGTTCAGTATCGCTGTATTTGTGGATGCGCATGAGTTGTTGTTTTATTGAGTCTCAACCATTCCTTTCTTCTCCTGATGATAGCATGAAGGCGCCAGTTCTCGTCATCAGTAACGGTGCAGGTAGGATTCGTCGGTGTTGTTCACGAGCCAACTGATGACGAGCAAGCAGAGGTGCACATATGGCCTCCCGCTGACTTTTGTGATTTCGGCTTAGACCCTGCAGTATCCTTACAGCCAATTTTAGAACCTTTACTATTTCATGAAAATGTCCCACGATTCTGGAACTATCGCAGTTCAGCACATTTGACCAGTTCTAGAATATACTGGAGTGTATCATCGTGGATTAATGCGTTCAAACGATCTTCATCAAACCCGAAGCTCTTCTTGGACATGGAAACCCCTAATGTCAAAACGATCCTCCGTAAAACGAGAAAAGTATTCTTGCCGAGCTCTGGTCAGTGGCATTATCCCCATACACGGGGTCGTTGCTCCCTCCACTGCTGTCACCTCTCTATTGATCTCAAATAGGAGAATATGTCGGAAATGTTCTACTTGGCACTTTATTTTATAGCGGCCACAGCTCCATTCACTATCTCCAAACGACAAAATTAATGTAAGTAAAAAAATGACAATCGCTGAACAAACCCATAGTGACCGAAATACCGACATGCAAAACAAAAACGCCACGAACTTATGCATCACCCCAATATACAAATTTATTTATTTCTTAACTGGGAGATAAATTACTCCTCATTGCAAGTAATATGGCAATGAAACGTCCACATATTAATGAATCGTTGATGAAAATGCAGCTCACTAATCTAAAATCTTCAATTCTTTTCCATCTGACACTTTATCACTACCTATTAGCTAATTCCGTCTTCTTGAGCATTAGAAGTTGTACCATGCTGAAAATGATGTCCAGATTACAGCATTTCATGATACACAGCAATGTGAAAATATAAACGTATGGAAGCTTCCTTAATGAAATTTCAGCAGTGTCATGGTTGACACGGGCACAACTAACACAGACGTGAAGTTCTAGGTGGAAAATGAAAGAATGTCAGAATAGAAACTGTATGAGTCTCATGTCGGGGCTCATTGTCTCCCTGCGTAAGTGCGTTTATGTGAGCTGTGAAAATTATTCTGTCCTCCGATTATCTTACATGCAAGCGCAGCATTTCTGGAGATGTTTTCTTCATCAAAACCTTGTCTATGAAGTCACCTCTGCAACTTCAACAAGCCTGTAGTAGAATTGTGAAATACCCTGTACATAAAATTTTATACATATGTGTGTTGTGCCATACTGCTCAGTGGAACATTCTCTCTTCTTTCCTATTCTAGTACCGCTCCCGAGTGAGCTGTTGCACGAAACACTAAATTCGTATTGACAATGTTAAAATTTCTTCTGGTCTTGTGAACGTACATTTTCCGTGGTCACCATGTATCGTCCTTCCAATTTTATTCGCCTTCCTTGTATTTACCGACGTTTCCTTCAGTTTTTATTTGCTAGTCTTCGAGGGCAAGCTGAGCAGAAACCTCGTTTGAAGTCACTAGAGATCTAGTTTCCGGTACTGCATGTTAGTTGAATGCAGTAGGTCTCAAACATGAAGGCGATGAACCTCTGCGGCTCTCGTAATGGGCAAACAATTTGTCGAAAGGGAAAGCAGATGTGGGATTATTCGATATACAAGAAGAAAACTAAAGAACCTGTAGTTACATATCGTGCAAGAGTTTTAATGCAATTCGCGATATCGCTACAGAAACCATGCGCCATGTGACAGATATAAGAAAGTCACCTTTAGGAACTGACTTTCTGTGATCATCCTATCACAGCAGAAGTAGTCTTCTGACATCAATCAACACTCGATTCCATTACTCTCTCAACTATAGCTATTCATGGATGTGCTGGTAGGAACAATCGGTCTGGTATCAGTGAGTGTGGCGACAGGCGACTCTCGGTTCGAGTTCTTGCAAACCATGTTTGCTCTTTTTTTCCACTCCTCCATATGACAGCATTACAGAAAACATTTGAAGAAAAATCTACAAGCTCGAGTTACGAAAAGCGATATTAATTATCAAAAATGTGGAAGTCCAAACCTCGTCAAACTTCTGTCCAGTGACACCTCAATCGACAGACATGTAGATGGCATGTAGGATGACAAATCCGGAAAGTTTATTGATGTAGATGAGAACATTTCAGTGGGTGTAGAAGATATCTGAAATTGAAGAATGGCCGATGAGACTAGCAAACAGTGAGAAATAAACTGATGTAGAGCATCGTAGATTAATAAGCTTCCCTTGCATCATTTGTGCGATGTATGACGTAACATGTTCCTCCGATAAGTGGTCGAAATATGGCTGAATGCGACCATTTACAGATGAGTTATTACAGTAAAAGCAATACTTAAGTTAGATACAAGTTGATGCTCAACATTACAAGAAAGCAGGATTATGCAATACTTGATAAAGGCCATAAAAATTTATCGAATGAAATTAAATTTGTAACAAAAACGTAAAACAAAGGAAGCAAGAATGGCATTATAACTAACCGAGGAGTTAAACAAGGTTGGCTACTTTCTACAATTTTATTCAGTTTGTATATAAACGACATGATACAAAGTGGAATGAGGAAACGGAAAATAAAAACTAGATGAGGACCATTACATAGAAATAAGAATGTACCGGAGTTTTTTAATTAAAGAACTCCACAACGCGTTGCAAGTAGCGTATGCCGCCGAAACTTGGTAGATATTCTAATATGTTAATGCGGAACCGATTTACTCCGGAAAAAAATAGCTCCAATTTTGGGCACCAGGTAGAAATCTTGCGCTGTGAATAAATGAAAGACATATAGAAATGTTTGCAAACGTAATGAATTAGGAACGGGTCGTGGACAGAGAAGGTCAAACAAGTGAGAAAGTCATAATGTTGAGTTTACTATTAATCGTCGCCTAAAGAGGTTGTTCTATACGAGCACCGGAGACGACGACGGGATTCTACACCCGTAAAATGACATGATCAACAGTTTTTCGGAGCACTTCTCTGAACAGCAGTTTCCTGTATATTGTTCTTCAGATCATGTAGGTACGGAACTTGTCCGAGGTAAACGCATTCTCTTAGATATCCTCAGAGTTAAAAGTCACATGGATTCAGATCAGGTGATTCTTGCAGGTCATGCATCTGGAAGACCTCTGGAGATGACACGTTCGTGGGCGAACTACATACGGTGTTGTCCTGTCCTGTACGAGAACAGTGGTTTCCACACAGTTGCGCAGTTCCAGAGCAGGGATCACACCCTGTGTAAGAAGTCTCGATAACGCGCATACGTCACGGTACACCTAACAGGCCTTCGCTTCGAATACCCGAGCGCGCTTCCCAGACAGACCCAGATTTCCATCTGTCGCCGTCTTGTCTACATTCTATACCCGTACACATACTGTGAATCCTGTGAGGGGAGAGACGTACGATTAAAGCTGCGGCCTTATTTTTAGGCATGAAATACCATATTGTAGTACCTGTGTTGTTTCTATGTAGGCATACTGTGCAACGTCCATCAGATACGCATGCATGGATGCAGTGTAAGTAGGCTGTTTAGGTTTTTTATTGGTAACGCCACCTCTGTATGAAAATCACTGGCTGTGCTGTGTGCAGTCTGTGGCTGCTTTGCATTGTTGTAATACTCGCCATTGTAGTGTTAGGCAGCTGGCTGTGAACAGCGCGTAGCGTTGCGCAGTTGGAGGTGAGCCGCCAGCAGTGGTGGATGTGGGGAGAGAGATGGCGGAGTTTTGAAATTTGTCATGAACTGCTACATATATTATGACTATTGAGGTAAATACATTGGTTGTTCTCTATCAAAATCGTTCATTTGCTAACTATGCCTATCAGTAGTTAGTGCCTTCAGTAGTTTGAATCTTTTATTTAGCTGGCAGTAGTGGCGCTCGCTGTATTGCAGTAGCTTGAGTAGCGAAGATTTTTGTGAGGTAAGTGATTTGTGAAAGGTATAGTTTAATGTTAGTCAGGGCCCATTCTTTTGTAGGGATTATTGAAAGTCAGATTGCGTTGCGCTAACAAAATATTGTGTGTCAGTTTAAGGAGAGTCGTGTATAATTGTTAAAAGGGGACGTTTCATATGTCGACCCTTAGCCGAGGATACCTCACTGGAATCTTCTGATTTTTTTCTTGTAGTTTGTGTAATTAGTGTAGCTATTGTTTATTGCTAGCGCGTAATTGTAGAGAGAATCCCCTTTATAGTTGCAGCCTTTCATTGTTGTACAGTAAAACAGTTGTGGCATGCATGTAGATTTGCACCAAGTATTTCGCAGCTGCAATTAACTAGATATTATTTTCAGTGCTATGTTAGTGTGTTCTCTTATTTTTGCTCTTCAAATTGTGCTTTTCTGTGTTGTCGTGTGAAATATTGTGACAATAATGGCGTGTGAAAAACGTAATACTAGGCTCCAAAGTAAACTGAGAAATGACAGTGAAAACGAAAGTAGTGTGTTAGCGCCACCGAGTAATGAATTAACTAATGATCAAAGTAGTAATTTGGTAACTGTGAGCCGGCCGAAGTAGCCGTGCGGTTAAAGGCGCTGCAGTCTGGAACCGCAAAGACCGCTACGGTCGCAGGTTCGAATCCTGCCTCGGGCATGGATGTTTGTGATGTCCTTAGGTTAGTTAGGTTTAACTAGTTCTAAGTTCTAGGGGACTAATGACCTCAGCAGTTGAGTCCCATAGTGCTCAGAGCCATTTGAACCATTTTTTGGTAACTGTGCATAGGGAAATGGAGCGGGCTGCAAACAATGGCGTAGACAGTGAAACAATTAGTGAAGAGGGAAGCATTATCGATCGATCGGTCGGCAACAGCTCGCCTCAGGAATCGGGAATGACAGAACACAATATTGCAACTACTGTAGACTCAGGTTTTGGGTTCTCACCGTTTTCTCAAATGAGTCAAGACACATTTTCCGCTTGTCAAAATGTGAATGTTGCCGGTGCAAATTCACTGCCGAAAAGCACTGAGGAACATGTTTCAGACACCAGTGCATTGTTATTACACTTAATGCAACAAACAGGACAAAAGCTTGAAAAGTTAGACACAATGGAACAAAATCAGAGACAAACACAGCAAAAGCTTCAAAAGTTAGACACCACACTTGAACAAACACGTGAAGATTTAACTAGTGAGTTGCATAACATTGAATCGAAATGTCAAAAAGTCCGTAATGGCGTAAAAACACAAATTTGTGAGCATTTTCAACCCATTTTTTCGCGGCATGAAAATGCATTTCAGAATCACGAAGCAGCCATAAAAGAACTGCAAACCATTGTTCATGAAAATCACGACACCTTGCAAGCTAAAATTGACTCAGTTGCATCTACCGATTCCGTTACGCAACTTGCAAAAACTCAGGAAAACTTAAAGGACACAGTAGATACTCTGAAACTTGGTTCAGAAAAACACACTGAGGAAATAAGTACACTAACGGAGAAAGTAGCCGAACTTTCAGATCAGTTCACTAACTTATCTACAAAGGTAGATGATGATCTGAATGACACAAAACCGGTAGTCTATAATGACACAGAAGAGTGCGAACAAATTAGGAAATTCAAACAAAATCAGAATCAAATTAATACGCAACACCAAAGAGAAATCCGTGAAGTACAAGATCAGCTGACACAGGTAATACAAGAATTACGTATTTCAGAGGACACTCGCGCTCCAACACGGGAAGAGGGACATAGAAATACGGAACAGCCACAAAGTAATAACACAGGACACTTCGGAAATTATGAAAGAAATTGGCAAGGTGAACTGAATTTTGAAATGGAACCGCCGACACGACGTAACAATGACCGACATGCGACTCGCCGACATGATGATTTTGACTATAAGCTGTTCATTACTACACGTAAATTCAAAACATTTAAGAATTCTTCCAACTACATTCATCCACAAGCGTGGCTCCATCAATTCTCTCATTGTTTTCCTCCCAACTGGTCATTGGAGCACAGGTTAGAATTTATGTGTGGCTATTTAGAGAATGAACCAGCTGAAAGAATGCGATCGGTCATTCACGATTGTCACAGTGAAGGAGAATTTTACCATGCCTTCCTCTCAGCATATTGGTCTCAAGCTACACAAGACCGAGTAAAACATAGCATCATAATGGTGAAACATTTCGAACAATCTGAATTTTCCAGTCTAGTGAAATATTTTGAAGACATGTTGCACAAGAATCAGTACCTGTCAAACCCACACAGCCCCTCAGAACTCATCCGCATTTGCTTAATAAAATTACCTGAACATTTACGACATATTATTTTGGCAGGACGTTGCAAAGACGACATTGAAGCTTTTCAGGGGCTCTTACAAGAACTGGAAATTGAAACTGACAAGCGTGGAACGCGAAAACAGGAGCACAACAATTACAGGTCACATCCGTCACATTTCCGCGATGAAAGAAATAATAACTGGACACGACAAGGCTATTCTCACAACATAAATCGTGACCAAAACAGACGCCACCCGTATAACAACCGTTGGCAGAGTAGTAATAATTACAGGGAAAGATCACCTCTCTGCGGTAATGACTATCACAGAGACAATCAGAGAAACAGACAATATGGTAACCAAAACAATTATTGTTACGAGAGACAGAATAACTTTAGACGCAACGGTCCAGCGCGCAGTTATGATTCAAAGAGAAATTCTCCACCACTTAACCGACAAGAAAGAAACCACAGGAATTGCCGACATGACGACAGACGATATGATCGTAACGACAGACCTGAATTGCATCAGAACTGGCGGGATTTAAACAGGGCAGGGCCCTCTCGACAAGGTGAATTTGTAGAAGTTAGGTCCCCAAACCCCAATAACGACGCGCGCCAACAAAGAGACAATAGGCAATGACTCATACCGCTGGCAGCCACAAAACGTACGTATGAAACTAACGACACAGCTGCCGTAGCTAGTAATTTCGTAAAAATGGAAGACATTAGGGACATCTTACTCCAAGAACACGACGTAAAACATAACAACATTGCATATCCTGTGATTCACATTACAGTAAATGACGTAAAATTTACGGCAGTACTTGACTCTGGCAGTCTCATTTCAGTAATTAGTGAAACAGCCTTTAGCAAATGCAACAAATCGAACGATTGCCCCACACTTCCGTTACGTAAGATTAAATTACAAGGAGCAATCTTTGGAAAAAGTGTAGATGTACGCCAACAAACCAACTTAGAATTCTTTTGTCAAAGCCACAGCTTCTCTATGAACTTTCTTATTGTTCCATTATTGTCGAAGGAAATTATACTGGGAGTAGACTTTTTGAATGAATACAAAGCAATCTTAAGCTTTCACGATGCTGAAATAAGTTTAGAAAAAGAAGGTAAGTCAGTAGCTTTGAAATTTGAAGATTGGCTCTCAAACCATGACGAAGAAATTAATCGGCTTTACCTCCTGTTAGACAACAGCTCGGAATTTTCGACAGAACTTGACACTAACAATCACTCTGCAAGTACTGACAGGGGTGATATCGATGGCGCATTTGATACTAATGAGTTAATTCAGAATAAAATTCAAACAATTGAGAAGTGTAATGACAATGATAGGCAAGACCTTTTTGAGATTTTACAAGCACATTCCACAGTTTTTACTCACAAAACAGGAACAATCAAGGGATTTCAATATCAATTTCGTGTTCGTGAGCATACTAAATTTTGTGTTAGACCATACGTAATTCCGGCGCATTATAGGGACCGTGTTAGAACAGAAGTACAATCTATGCTTGACGAGGGTATTATTGAGCCTGCAGTAAGCTCATTCAACAATCCATTACATGTTGTTGAGAAGAAAAATGGATCGATCAGGCTTGTCTTAGATTCGAGACAAATCAATACTATCATCATTCCTGAAACAGACAGGCCGCAAACGTTGGAAGAACTTCTTCAAAATTTTAATGGTGTAAAAGTGTTGTCTTCCATTGATCTCAGATCCAGCTTTTATCAGATCGAACTTCATCCAGAATGTAGAAAATACACAGCTTTCCTTTGTTTCGGCGTTTGTTATCAGTTTCGGAAACTTCCTTTTGGTTTGAACATTTCTTCGGCAGCATTTATTCGCGGGCTAAATTCCATATTACCTAAGTTCTTAAAACATCACATCACCTTATATGTGGACGATATTCTGATAGCAGAAGCCTCATGGGAACAACATAATCGCATCCTCAACAGTTTGTTACGTATTTTTGCAGAATCTGGAATTACAGTTAACTTGGAAAAGTCTGAATTCGGTAGGTCAAAGGTGAGGTTTTTGGGACATATTATTTCTTCTGAAGGCATTCAGCCGGATCCTGAAAAGTTAGAAGCAATCAGAGCCATTCCAGTTCCATCCACAAAAAAAAAAAACAAGTCCGCAGTTTTCTAGGTCTCGTAAATTTTTACCGACGTTTTCTGAATACGCAAATTCTTGTTACACCAAAACTTTGTTCTCTCACTGGAAAAAATACTATTTGGAACTGGGACGAACAAGCACAGTTGGAATTCAATTCTTTGAAAGAATCGCTACTTAACGCGCCAATACTAGCTCATCCAGATCTGTCACAAGATTTCTGCCTTAGCACGGATTCTTCTAAAGTCGGTCTTGGTGCCCATTTATTTCAAGAAGTCACAGAAAATGACACTACTGTTCAGAAAACCATTGCTTTTGCTAGCCGAGTGCTAACAAAATCTGAAAAAAATTATTCCGTTACTGAATTAGAAGCTTTAGCTATCGTTTGGGCATTTAACAAATTCCGTTTCTTTCTTTCTGGTAAGCACGTAAAAGTTTACAGTGATCATCGTGCATTACAATTTCTTACGTCTTCAAAATTAAATCATGACAGGTTAAAACGTTGGGCATTGTTTCTGCAAGAATTCCACTTCACAATAGTCTACATTCCCGGCAAGGAGAACATTGTTGCGGACGCACTGTCACGCGCACTGGCTGGGCTTGAGAAAAGTAACACAGAAGGCCACCTCGAGAAAAATTTCAGTATTCTTTACATTCAGAAAGTCGCCTTTGAAAACTTCATCACCACATCTTTAAAGGACATTGCTCATGAACAAGATAAAGATCCGATTTGGAAAGACATCAAAAGCAAATGGCATGAAAAGACACACACACAGATTTGGCATTATTATCTGGTTACAAACAACACACTGTTCAAACGCTGCACTGTTGATGACAAGCTAGGGGTACTTTGCATTTCAGACGATTTTGTTAATAAGCTCATTTGGTACATTCATTTCAGCTACGCACATTTTTGCCCACGAAAATGTTATCATATTCTTCGAACGACTTGTTATTTTAACAATATGGAAAAGAAAATTCGAAGAGTCTTGTCTATTTGTAAACTTTGTCAATAGGCGAAACCATCTACTATCTCACATCGTGCTCCGTTGTTTCCTATCATTCCTTCTAAATTAAAAGAATTTGCTGCAGTTGATCTATTGGGACCCCTTGTCAGAACATCGAATGGATTTTCGTACGTTCTAGTCGCTGTTGAACTTACTTCCAAATTTGTTTCTTTCACTCCGTTACGTAAAACCACTGGACGGTCTGTATCCAACGCCTTTGTTAAAAATTTTTTACGTGAAGTTGGACACGTTAGTAAAGTCAATTCAGATAACGGACCGCAATTCAGATCTGCTGTTTGGTCACGCATGCTTTGGAATAATAAAATCAAACCTGTTTTTATTTCATTGTACTCACCACATTGTAACCCGTCTGAACGGATTATGAAAGAAATCAATAAGCTTTGCAGACTTTATTGTCACAGGAAGCATCAGCATTGGGACAGATATTTACACTTATTTCAAAACGTGCTGAATGAAATGCCTCACGACTCCACTGCTTTACCACCTACTCTTGTACTGAAGAATGAAGAACCACCGAACAGAATCAGAGAGCTTGTACCTTTCCCGAATACACGTAAACTTCGACACAAAGACATAATTGATTTAGCTATTAAAAATATAAAATCTGCAGCAGACAAAAGGAGAAAACTACACGGTAAAGCAAATGCAAAGAAATTATATATTGGTCAGAAAGTTCTCATTAAAGCTCATTCATTGTCACATAAGAAGAAACACTTGAGTCACAAATTCTTTCTAGTTTACAATGGACCTTATAGAATCCGACGTATACCACATGATAATTGCGTTGAAGTTGAAACTCTGCGTACTAGGAAGAGTAAAGGTTTATGTGGTGTCACTGCCAGACACCACACTTGCTAGGTGGTAGCTTAAATCGGCCGCAGTCCATTAGTACATGTCGGACCCGCGTGTCGCCACTGTGTGATCGCAGACCGAGCGCCACCACACGGCAGGTCTCGAGAGACGTACGAGAACTCGCCCCAGTTGTACGACGACGTTGCTAGCGACTATACGGACGAAGCCTTTGCTCTCATTTGCCGAGAGACAGAATAGCCTTCAGCTAAGTTAATGGCTACGACTTAGCAAGGCACCATTAGCCTTAGATAGCTTGTATCTAAAGAGTCTCACTTGTATCGCCACAATCTCCAGATGTCTCATCAAGAACGATGTATACAAGGATAAATAAAAGTTAAGTATTCGAGGAGCTGCATACTTTTCTTATTAGAATTCACTACTTATCCTGTTCCAGAATTCACGCCCGTCTGCGTTAGATAGCGTGCATTTCGGCCTCCTCTATCTACAAGGTGTTGGCACATTCACCAACACATCATTGGCGACGAGGGAACAGTGTTCTTTCTGATTGCTTACATTTCCTTGTGTCATGGCTTCGCCAGATGTACTGTCCGAATTTTATCGCTTGCAGAATCAGCAGACGCAGGCGTTATTGGATGCCCTTGGACAGCTCGTCCAGGGTCAACGTGTGCTGCACTCCGATGCGGCCGCCGCCGCTTCATCGCTACCGCAGCCACAACACGCGGTTGCGCCTCCGTTTCGTAGCTTTGACGCAGCCCACGAGACCTGGCCGGAATGGTCCCGACAATTTGGCTTCCATCTAGCCGCCTACAGAATTCAAGGTAATGAGCGGCAGCCGTTTTTGCTTTCTTGTGTCGGTGTGTCCACCTACCATGTGACAGTGAAATTGTTTCCCCGACGCGACGTAGCAACTCTGTCCTACGAAGAAATTTTGTCAGCTTTGGATGCCTATTTCAAAGAAACAGTTAATGTAGTTGCAAAAAGGTATACGTTCTTTCGTACAAAACGTACGGCCAGTCAGACTAATAGGAAGTGGGTTGCAACATTGCAAGGTCTTACTAGGGATTGTGATTTTGCATGTGAATGTGAACTTCCGTATGCAGATACTATGGTGCGTGATGCAATAGCACAGAACGTTTCTGATGTTCGCATACGGGAACAGATTTTGAAACTAGTTAATCCCTCCCTTCAACAAGTGATAGACATATTGGATAGGCAAGACACACTTGACTTTGCTCAGGAATCATTTGAAACTTCGCCAGCAGTGTGTCGCATTGCCCAGCCCGCCGGGCGCGCAGCACGGGACGCTAAACGGCCCTCGCGCACGTCTGCGCAGCTGCAGCCTAGCTCTCAGACACGTGTGCCGTGTAAGCATGCCAATGCAGTGCTCAAATCATGTCCGAGGTGTGCAACTAGACATTCGCGTGACAATTGCCCGTCACGCCAAGCTATTTGCTTTTACTGTCATAAGAAAGGACATGTTCAAAGTGTTCAAAGTGCCAGACAAAGCTAAGATCAGACAATCACAACGATTCCAGGCCCTTTGCTTCACGCTGGAATCGCACCAAGGACAATCAGGCTCGTGGACCTTCGCCCATGGACATTCATGTCGTTAATTCCACCCCGTCCAGTGCCACTTTATCTAACAGTGACTGTGTTCGTCCCACAAAACGTGTGCGTCGACGTCGACGAAACTCCCGTAAAGTCGCAAGTGCTTCTGTACCTATATCAGTTCAAATTGCACGTGAAAGTCGCTCTTGTCGTCAGCAGGACAATAAACTTTTTGTAGACTTAGACTTTGGAGGCAAAGTGATACCATTCCAGCTCGATACCGGAGCTGCAGTTTCACTGCTCAATCAAAACACGTACAAACAACTGGGCAAACCTCCGTTGCGTGCCGCAAATGTTCAGCTCAAAAGTTATTTAGGACGGCACATACCTGTGTTAGGACAGTGCAGCCTTCTTGCCACATACAAGGGACAAACAAAACTTGTGTCATTTTACGTTCTTCGTTCTTCTACGGCAGTGAACTTGTTTGGTTTAGATTTATTTCAGTTGTTTAACTTGTCTGTCGTAAATCAGGTCCTATCAGTGAACCAGACTGTGCCTTCCGCCAGTGTTTCTCGTCTTTGTGAGGAATTTGCAGACATTTTTGCACCGGGCCTTGGTTGCACTAAGAACTATGCAGCACATTTGGAACTAAAAGTCAACGTGCAACCGAAATTTTTCAGAGCGCGCAATGTTCCCCACGCATTGCGTGATGAGGTCGAAAAGAACATTACACGGTTTAGAATCTCAAGGTGTAATTGAACGTGTGCAGGTTTCTCTCTGGGCCTCACCTTTAGTAATTTTGCCAAAACCTTCCGGAACATTGAGACTTTGCATGGACTTCAAGGCAACTGTGAATCCACAACTTGTGACTGCAACTTTTTCTTTGCCCCGCCCGGAAGATCTTTTTGACAAACTGTGCCCGGGAAAATATTTTTCAAAGTTGGACCTCGCAGATGCGTACTTGCAAATACCTGTGGACGAAGAATCCCAGCGCGTCTTGGTGGTTAACACGCATCTTGGTTTGTACCGCTTCAAAAGACTGCCATTCGGGTGTGCACCCGCCCCTGCATTGTTTCAGCTATATTTACAAACTGTTTGTGCGTCGGTCCCTACTGCTGCGAACTATCTGGATGATATTGTGATCTCCGGCAAGACCGATGACGAACATTTGGCAAACCTGCGAACGTTATTTCAGGTATTGCAACAAAATGGTCTTCGCTTGAGGAAGGACAAATGTGTGTTTTTTGCTCGTGACTTACAGTATCTTGGACATGTAATTCATGCCCAAGGCATACATCCGAGTCCAGAGCACCTCCGTGCCATACAGGACTTGCCTTCGCCACAAAATGTGAAACAGCTACAGAGTGTGTTGGGAAAAATTAACTACTATGCCAGGTTTGTGCCGCGCGCTTCTTCCATTTCAGCTCCGCTTCATTGCTTACACCGTAAAGGTGTTCCGTTCGTCTGGACGACGGAATGCGAATGCGCCTTTCGACAGTTGAAATCGGCGTTGCTTTCGAATACTTGCCTTACGCCTCATCCCCAGGTGTTACCGACGCTGCCTTCCATTTTGCCTCATGGCGACGTGCCGCCGCCTGTTCTCCCGCCGGCGCCGCCCACAGTGGACGCGTCGCTGCAACCGCCTGGCGCCTCCCTGGGTCACGCGCCCCCGATTGCTTCCCGTGACCCGCTGTCCTCCGCCATGGAACTCTTGCCCGCTCCGGACCAGCTGTCGTCTTCGCCCGTCGGGTGCCCCGACCACATGGAGGTCGACCCTTCGGCCCCTCCTGTCTCTCTACGGGCATGTACACCGCATGTTGACGTGCACCCTGGACTAGGTTTTCAGGCGTTTCCTAGCTCCCCTCGGACCGAATGGCCGGGTGCGGGTGGCACAGCCTCGCCTGTTGTTAGGCTCCCCACCTCATCGCATACGTCAACATGGGGTCCTCCCCACGGCGGGCGGAAGCCTTATAACACGACCGTTCCCCGATTTGCGGGGGAGGAATGTGGTGTCACTGCCAGACACCACACTTGCTAGGTGGTAGCTTAAATCGGCCGCGGTCCATTAGTACATGTCGGACCCGTGTGTCGCCACTGTGTGATCGCAGACCGAGCGCCACCACACGGCAGGTCTCGAGAGACGTATGAGAACTCGCCCCAGTTGTACGACGACGTTGCTAGCGACTATACGGATGAAGCCTTTGCTCTCATTTGCTGAGAGACAGAATAGCCTTCAGCTAAGTTAATGGCTACGACTTAGCAAGGCGCCATTAGCCTTAGATAGCTTGTATCTAAAGAGTCTCACTTGTATCGCCACAATCTCCAGATGTCTCATCAAGAACGATGTATACAAGGATAAATAAAAGTTAAGTATTCGAGGAGCTGCATACTTTTCTTATTAGAATTCACTACTTATCCTGTTCCAGAATTCACGCCCGTCTGCGTTAGATAGCGTGCATTTCGGCCTCCTCTATCTACAAGGTGTTGGCACATTCACCAACACATCAGTTTACACCACATTTCACATGTAGAAAAGTTTATTGAAAGATAATCTGCTTTTTAACTTTGTCATTGCCATAAAACTTTTCACTTCACATTTCTAGTATGCATTGTCAGACTTAGAAACTGTTACCATGCAACAATGTTTGAAGTTAAATATCCAATCAAGAACCAAGAGAACTTATTTAAACAGAAATTACGAATGCATTGTTATTGTGACCAAACGACACAGTGTTATTGTGTGTGTACATTCTTGCTTGTTTGTTGCACGATTACGTAACGACTATAAGGCTCACATACTTAGAACATTTACCAGTACTGCTAATGAGATTTTAATGCAACATTTTGGTTTACTTGAAAAAACATTCTGGATTTAAAGTACTTTCTGTGAAATACCAGATGACACAGTGGTTAGTTTATGTGACAGCTACACGATTTTATCACGACGCTACTAATGAGTGACAATTTACAATGTAGCTTTTGCAGTGTTTCTGTTTTATATCTGCACAGTTTTTCTGCATTATTCTGGAAAGTAAAACATGTTTTAGTAGCAACTTTTGTGGTATAGCTACAATGAGACAGGCTTTCCCGTAGCACAACAATACGTTACAGTACAGTACTTTCTTCATCACAACAATAAGCGTAATAACTAAGATATCTATACGCAAAGCATTTCACTTTCGTTTATGATGAGGTAAGTACATTGACTCCAGCAGAACTTTGCTTACAGAGGACGATAACTACGACACTTCCACTGAATTATCTTACAGCAAGACGCACATTTAGCGCTACAGGACACGCATTTGAGAGATTAATTTTGTACTTAAGCCATTTATTTTTCAAGATTTATGAATTGCAAAGAAGGTTTTCCGTGATACATTTCATTCCATTGCTGTAATCTGTAACACCTGAGGGTATAATTACATTAATCCTCAGGGGGGTACACGCTTACTTTGTGTACCATGTGTTTGGCAAGCACAAGGAGCCCTAGCCCATATGGTATTTGCTTATACAACTTTACACATCGGTACCATATTTCTCTGACACACAAATTACACAGCTATCTGATCATTTAACTGAGAGATAAACATTTTTTTTTTACTACATCAGTGACACATGTTTACGTAATTTCACAGTTGGGTAACTTCACATTTATGAAATTTTATTTTGTCTGTACTTTGTGAACTGTTCATATTTTTTCGGAACCATTGTGATACTATGAGAGCTTTGTATGATGTATTTGGTAAGGGAGCATGATTTTAAAGTACGTTTCAGGTAGATGACACTATTGAAATGAGCAGAGAATTTTTTAGGTTTTGACATTATTGCAGAAAGCTACGACGTTTTTGAGATTTGACTGAGGTGTTATGATGTTATTATTACAACGACGATGTGTATTATGCTGTTGAGGAATGTTTATTATGATATGTATTAATTATGATGAAATACTGAAGAAGTGTCGACGAATATGTATATGTGTAATAAGGTAATGAATAATGAATAGTGGTTAGGGACTCTGACTTGTGAAAAAGGATGTTGGAAACCAAGAATCGTACTTTAAGAATTATGAAATGTGTGTAAATGCGTGAATGTATCACAATGCCGGCGAAAATTTTTGGACACTGTTATATTCATAAGATTTTGTTTCTACACATTGGTAACGCAAATTCTCGACCTGTGAATTTTTTTATATGAGACTGTGACTGTAGCGGAAACTGTTGTCGTAAATATTTCGGTAAGAAAGTTAAGTGACCACTTGCACGTAATGCGTCATGGGCACCCAGCTGGGCGACAGCCGCCCGAAAAAAAAGCCATTAGCGTGTGCCGTTCAGCGGCACAGGTAGAAAAAAAAAGGAGGCCATTATCCTTGCTATTGACGTTCCTTTGTAGAAAGCATCGCAAAAACGACACGGTCGAACTTGAAAACATATGATTATACTGTGGAGCTCTTAATTTATGATATTTACTAAAATGCCTAATGAAACGATGAGAAACATTTCACGGCTATTGTCGTGCTAGTTGAGAGAAATGCCATATGGCTTGCTTTATGTATTTATTAACTCATTTTGTTTAATATCTAGTTTCTAGCTGCACTTCAGCGTTGGTTAAAATAAAATTTTATAGATGTACTAATACAAATATTTTCTGTCTACAGACCGAGTAAATAATAGTTTTTTTCAAAAAATGGGGGATCACAAAAAGACATTTACCTTCACAGGAACTGCATACATAATTTTCTTTTCAACTACTTGGTAATTTTTTTGGTAGAGTAAGTTATCGTGATGCATCACTCTAGTGTTAAGATGTGACATAGGTATTAGACATGGCCATTTTTAGTGTAATATTTTTTTCTGCTTGAGGTCTAGGTTTAAATTTTATTTGCTGCTGCTGTTTTCCAGGCATAGTGCTACTAAATTTCACTTTACATTACTCTGTTAAGCCAGTTTTACTACTGATTTATTTTTTTGTCTCCTGCTCATTGCGTTATATTAGTTGTAATATTGCTGCTTGCTTTGCGTATTTAAATTTTTTGTCACTGATGTTTGTGTTAATTGTTTTGTGCTGCTGCATTGCCTCGTCCCTTAGTTTAGCATCTGAGCTCAGTAGATTTTAGTTAGCTTAAGAGGGGGTAGCCTATAAGAGAATGAGTTGCGATGAATTTGAAGAAATGCACTGAGAGGCTATACGAGAAAAGTACAGAAAACCGGTATAGATAGGACTTTTGGAAATAATGAAGAACGAAGGGAGATCTCCGAGAAGTAAAGAAAGTTTTGTTTGCAAAATACTGCAGTAAAACAAACCCTGTCCTTTCCTTGTACTATTCCGCTATATGTTTGTGTACCCTTGGGTATTTATGTTTTTCCTGTATTTATGTGTTTATCTGATAAGACTTATGTTGTAGAATTTTTGTAATACTAAGCTACATTCACTATGATGAGGAATACTGTTATCTTCAAATATAATTGGCATTAATAATATGTTATTTACCTTGTAAATATGCTTAGACATTATTTATTCTGTTTTGTTTTAATGCTCATGTGTGAAGTTGATGTTTCAAAATTTATTCTGATCTTTTATGTATCTACTTATCTCATAATTCCTGTAACATTGATGTATATGTTTATTTCTATTCTGTTGTAAAGCCTGTACTACAAATGTTATCTGTATTATTATGTTCTTTAATGATGTATTTTGTACCTTTGTAATTGTATTCTTATGTTATAAAATTGTAATTGACACCAGTTCATCATATTATTAACTTGTAAGTTACATTTCACTGCACACGTTTCTGTTGGTCATAGTATATGGACAATATGCGAGAAGTAGGGACTGTTAGTGTTTGCACGTGTGTTAATAATTCAGCAAGGGACTGGATAACAGCATTGCTGGTTCTAAGGACAATTCCAAAAACTTTGTGAGTGCACAAGTGGTGGTTATGGACTTGGTATATTATCCGCAAGACTCTTCAATGGTGATTGTGCACCTGCACAGTCACAACAGATGGCTGCTGGCCATCTCTACAAGGACTACTGTGGGTCTGCATCTTTGATGACCCACCAATACCACAATCTCTACCAGGACTACAGTGGGTCTGCGCCTCTGGTGGCCCACCAATACCGTAATCTCTACCAGGACTACAGTGGGTCTACTCTGTGATGACCTACCAACCAATACTCTTCAAAATTTCGAATGACTCTGCTGTGGGTTTGCTCTGTTGTGGCCCATTACCTGTCTGCATGTCGAGTCAGCACTGTCTTTCCGTTGGAAGGACAAGACTACTTCTTCAAGACTGCATGGAAATCCACTACGTCTGTGTGCATTGTCTTTTACTGCTCAGACTTTGAGAAAAACACGGCAATTTTAGTGTGATCAACGATCAGGACTGTCTTTATGGACTGTGAGAAAATTTTAGCTTTTGACCAACATTGTATCAATAAGTGTGTGCATTTGATTTCTTTGTTATTGTAATTGTGAAAAAAAAATTTTAACAAATATGTATTGGCCAGTGCCCCAAAAAAATTTGTAAATTTTTTTGTGGGTAGCATGGGTGCTATGTAAGTAGGCTGTTTAGGTTTTTTTATTGGTAACGCCACCTCTGTATGAAAATCACTGGCTGTGCTGTGTGCAGTCTGTGGCTGCTTTGCATTGTTGTAATACTCGCCATTGTAGTGTTAGGCAGCTGGCTGTGAACAGCGCGTAGCGTTGCGCAGTTGGAGGTGAGCCGCCAGCAGTTGTGGATGTGGGGAGAGAGATGGCGGAGTTTTGAAATTTGTCATGAACTGCTACATATATTATGACTATTGAGGTAAATACATTGGTTGTTCTCTATCAAAATCTTTCATTTGCTAACTATGCCTATCAGTAGTTAGTGCCTTCAGTAGTTTGAATCTTTTATTTAGCTGGCAGTAGTGGCGCTCGCTGTATTGCAGTAGCTTGAGTAGCGAAGATTTTTGTGAGGTAAGTGATTTGTGAAAGGTATAGTTTAATGTTAGTCAGGGCCCATTCTTTTGTAGGGATTATTGAAAGTCAGATTGCGTTGCGCTAACAAAATATTGTGTGTCAGTTTAAGGACAGTCGTGTATAATTGTTAAAAGGGGACGTTTCAGCAGGTCTGAAGGACTTTGCAGAGTCCATCGAAGCAACACAGACCCTGAAATATGGTAGAAGTGTTCACAACAACACTGGACACAAAAGTAGTCAGACTTCCCGGTTCTTCTAACAGCATCACGGACGCACCGAGGACAACGAACTTTGCTAGATTGCATCCGTCATCGTTATATGGGACCAGCACCTCACCCCTTCGCAAGCCGTCCATACTGCCCTGACCTATGTCGATACAGAGAATTCGTGACTGTTGCTCTAGTCGTTACATTCTCAAGGTCTCTCACGCATTGCAGACATCTGGTCGCGGGTTGGACAGGGATTGCAGACAAGCTGGCATGAAGCCAGTCTTCATGTGCTATGATTGAGTGGAAGCAGCAAGTAGTGACGCACCTACTTCTGTCATCTCAATTCATCTCGACTTGATTTTCTTCCAGTTTTTCCAGTTTAGATCCTTTGCTGCTGTTGGAGCTGATAACTATCTGTGCTACGTTTTTGACCTAGAAGTTTAATCATACATTCCTCCTAGTGCACTGTACACACACACAATAAGTAATATTTTGACATTTGCGATCGTTACTTGTTCTTCTGTTGTAACAGTTAGTTGTGTAGTTATTTTGCACTGTATGATAATGTCACAATAATAACTGCTTTTTGGTTGTTAGCCCTACATCGGGGCGACTCTAGTAGGCACTTAGGGGAATGAATTACAGAAATGTATAGTACTCAGACAGTCAAACACATGTCGAACAAAATCTAGATAATGGAAGGAAAACCCCGGTACGTAACGCTTGATGATCGGCAGCTGAAGGGCGGAGGAACGTAACACCTGGTAGTAGGTAAAAAGTACATACAAATTCAAATATTGTTACTAAAATATCTGCGAAAATGCACGCTGCACAATACCGGCAGAGCACACCTGGGCACAACATACGAGCCATCGGTGTTGGGCAGGCATTGAGAGCAACCTCCTGTCAGTCACAGACTAAGACTACGCATCATTTGCAGCTTGCACAATAGTACTAGTGCTGTAGCTAGATCACAGTCAATCAAAATGCCAGTGCACATGAAGCTGATCGGACACACACTGTCTAATCACAAATGCCGCGATATCCCTATTTAAAGCGTATTTGTTCACTAGATACGTCTAGAGAGGAATCCGCCGTCATAAAATGAGGGGGTGGGGGTGGAGCATTGTCTTGTCAGTAGAGAATGGGTGAGACAGGAGACCTCTGTTACGTGGAACTTGGGCTAGTCATTTTATGTTATGCTTCTAAAGCTGGACGAGGTGACTGTTGATGGTACTATTATGAAGTGGAAACGAGAGGGGACAACCACAGCTAAACCAAAGGCAAGCAGGCCTCATGTTTGACGGTCAGCGACCGTCGGGTATTGCAGAGGTGGTCGTAAAAAATCACGTAAAATCAGTGGCAGAAATCACTCCTGAGTTCCAAAAGGCTACGAGCACTCCATCTACCACAATGCTTCTGCGTAGAAATTTAAAAAGTAGAGTAGAGTGCTCGAGAAGATCTTCACACGGCCACGGAAATCTGTAGTCAGTGCTATGCAAACGTGAGGTGGTGTGAAGAACGATGGCACTGGATAGTGAATGAGTGGAAACAGGTGATATGGAGAGATGAATCACGCTACATCCTGCGCCAGTCCGATGGAAGCATTTGGATTTTGCGAATGTGTGGTGAATGTTATCTGCCATTATGTGTATTGCCGACAGAGAAGTACAGAGGAGTTTCGGTAACGGGATGGAGGCGTTCTCGTCGGTAAGGTGTGGTTTCCTTATTGCGCTTATGACAACGTTAAGTGCTGAAGAATATGAACACTTCTTACAGTATTGTGTATCGCGTGCACGAGAGAAATAGTTCGAAGACGATGATTATTTTTATCGGCATCACAATCCATCCTGTCAAAAAGTAGGATCTGTGTCCCAAAGTTTGTGCACAATAATGATCCTCAGATGAACTGGCCTGCAAGAGTCCCGACCTGAACACATGTGGAGCGAATTATAAAATCGATTTCACTCGAAACACCAACGTCCAACATCTTTACCTTCACTGATTTCGACACTTCAGGAATTATGAACTGGAATATCTCCACAGACACTGAAACACACCGTTAAAAGTGTCCCCATCGGAGTTGAAGCCGTCGTGGAGGCGAAGGGCTCACATACCATACTAATTTATACTAATAGATGTGTTAA
Organism: Schistocerca nitens; assembly: GCF_023898315.1. Taxonomy (NCBI): domain Eukaryota; kingdom Metazoa; phylum Arthropoda; class Insecta; order Orthoptera; family Acrididae; genus Schistocerca; species Schistocerca nitens. The sequence goes on from NC_064622.1 coordinate 250,918,979, forward strand.
TACTTTCTATCAGACATTGTATGATCTCATTAATTATGTGCCGCTTCTACTCAGAGACCGAGTCATATCGAACTCATTCTAGAGCAGAGCTATATGTACAGGTCAGTGGGTAGTAAACCAAAGTTATCCTCAATACAGAGATTTGTTTGAGCACCGGAGAGCTTTACTACATAGGGTCATTCTGTAAGTTGCGTGACGTTGCTTTTATTCGTCCTTTGAAACTACTTACGTGACCAATTACTGGAGAACGTACAATTTGACGTTGAACATCGAACCATGGTACTTCTTGACTTTCTCATAGTAAAAAAATAATTTCCGGAGGTGGAAAAAGTGACAAGTGGCACAAAAAATCCTTGGATCGGCAGAAGTTAGAATTCTGAGCATTGGCAATTTGACATTAACCCGCTTGGCCACTGAGCATTCATTGAAATAAACGCAACGAACAGTGGTTGCGTATTAGTGACATAGTGTTGTAGTGAGAGGCCTGGTACCAATAATAACTATTTTTATAAACATCGCTAAATGCTACACATAATCTGTAGATAACCTAAATCCAGAACATGAGTAAATATAGCTATATGTCAGACGACGTAAAAGCTGTGTAGGAAGTTATGTATGTCTACGTTGTCCCAGTAGAAAATTTGAAGAGCCACACTTTTTCCCAAAACTAAATGGAAGAGGCTGAAGGAACAAAATTTGCTCCTTTCACTGTAATAGTGACTGCAGGTCACACCTGTGCAGAAAACCTGCAGAACAGTACGTGTGGTTCTCGGATAACACTCAGGTTACTGGTAACATGTTGCTCAAACGGACCTCAAGAAAACAGTATTGTGCAAAAGGAGAAATCCATTAAATAATAACAATAGTAGTAATATTAATGAAGTTACACATTCCATAAAAAATTTTGATGGAGTGAAAGGAGTCGTCTGTTACTAAATCGGACACCAAAAGTTTTGAAAGTAGTGTAGTTCACAAATATCTACACTTAATTAATTTCTAATGAATTGTTTGAAACGTGTTTCTAATGGGAATATACTGTTGATACTATGACGAAATGAAATGACAGAACTAGCATTTCTGTACAGTATGATCCATCGTGAATACAGGATATTACCCTCACTACAAATTTCTTGCAACGAAATGTAGGTTACTACAGAATACAATTCTACAGGACAGCAGTGGTAGTAAAAACAGCAGGATGCCAGTTTCTGTCCACAACTTGTAATGACACAAAATACAAAAATGAGTAAATGGAGTAGTTTGTCTCCAAGACTTGAGAAAGCACAAAATAAAGTGACTTAACAGAATCATTTCACGATTTCTCAAACGTGTTTACTTAATTATTTATTTATTTTTCCCAAAAGTAAATTCTGCTCAGTGTCTAGGCAGACAATATTGTCGCTACTGTGAGAATTAAGGCTGCTGTTGTTATTAACAGAGAGAGAATTTTCATGGTACCAGTTTCATTACACATGTTACTTACAATTTCTTCTGTCGATTCCGTATATTGGCACACATCTGCTAAAAGTGCTAGTACTGCTTGTTGTGTATTAAATGCGTCTTTTACTTACATGATGGACATTAGACTGAACCTTCCGGGTATTCATTAATGAATCTCTCCATTCAGAAAGTTGTTCGCTTCCTATATTTATGACCTACGTATGAAACCTATTTTGTTCTTTTCATTAACTATAGCGGGAATTATGTAGCGGTTACATAATGAACCTGACGTAGAGTTTCTAACAAAATTCTGCTATTCCCTCAGTCACAAAAAATTTAAAAAGAAGTTAATAAAAACCAAGTTCACCTGCTATAATTATTTTTACTTGTAAAAATTTGCTAATGGAGTATGTAAATTGTGTTACAGGTCTACCAGTCCATTGAAACGGAAAATGTCAGACCTGAGGTAAGGCGTTTACGACACCAACAATTGCGGACGAATTGTACTAGTAACGATTATCACACAAGGACCAGAATGTATCCCGTCGACTCACCCTGATGACGGCCATTTCTGCAGGAGGTGCCTGGAGAACTAGTGCCCTCCGATGCGCACGCCGTAATATATAAGGTCCTTGGAGGACATCGTTCCCCACTCACCGGCAGGCCGCCAAAGGCCGCGCTAGTCGTCTCAATGAGCTGTGCCCGCAACTTGTTTGAAATTGCTCAAGGTAATGCCCCATTATTAGCCGGCTGTTCACTTTTTTACAGTACTACTGCCATGAATCAGATAATCCCGCCACGCGTCAGATGCGCGGATAATGGAAGCTTTCTGCTTTCAAATGTTAAATCAAAGAGCAAAATTATCATGATAATGGAGTTGGAGAATAGCGACAACGAATATTTCTTCTCAAGTAACAGAAAGCACAGTAATTTCCAAAATAGAATGCGAGCGTACAATCTCTGTCACTGATGGGTACCATCTGCCAGTTTATGGTTCCAGAAATGACCAACGAGGCATCTGAATTTCGCATCTGAGCAGTCGTCCTGTCCTGCCGGTGCTTGAAGAAAGAGAAATCGATTAATATTGTCGAATGATTTCTGCGTTTTATAAAATTAAGAAAAGGCACTGCTACTTACTTTCTCTGTAGTAATCAGTTACAATGGTTTATTGTAGGACTTTGAGTTCAACTGGTGATCTTGGCACACCAGTACACATGTAAGTTTTAAGATAATAAGACAAATTCAAGCTTGGGGTAAAGCACAAAATTATAATTACAAAATTATTAATAATGGATAGCCACCTGTGAATATTCCGCAGTTGTTCAGCAGTTCTCCACCGAAGAATGTGGGAAAATTCTTTTAAAAATGAACGGCAATATTAACAAACACCAATAACGTGCACAGATCGTTGTCTTCCATACGCAAAGACGACAAGCACAGCAGATGAGCCCTCGAAAATCGAATATCGACAAAGGTAATAAACTTATTCTACAATTATTTCACACCTCGGTTTTTGGTGGGCAGGCAGGCTACGGTCGAAAGAGGCGCCGTGTGCAGATGGTCTGGCGTGCTCACCGCTTTGCTGCTAAGACCGTAGTAGTAGCCCTGTGTGTTCGTAGGTTTGTGTTGCTCTACCCTGCCCTCCCCCCCCCCCCCCCAGCCCCTCCCCACCACCATATCCCCTTTGATGGAACTACCCGAAGAGGCATTTAGTTATGCTGCAGACGTATATTCCTGTATGATAGCGTGCAATCGCGACCTCATTATGACTCATAAGGCAAAAGAGCTTGCTTTAGACAACTACATAATTTTGAAACAGCTAAAATTTTCAAAGTAAACTTAAAGAACTACCACCTTCTGTGATGATGGTCAGTCTCAGAGTGAAAAAATTATATTTCTGTATAACATCCCGTGCTTTATTGGTTCAAATTTACATATGTGAGTTAGCATCTAAAAATCAGAAATCCTTACTATACTTTGTTAGCGATGCAATTACAATGAATTGTTAGAATACCATCGACTCGTTTCGGATCCAGTCTGCTTCGTATCTCCGAGATGAGGTTTCCTGCCGCACTGAAATTTATTTCACTGTATGGATTTGAGGCTGGTACACAAAACACTCTTTCGCAAAAATAGCTAACTTGGGATTAAGACTTAGTTACGTTTCCACCACACAAGTGAGTCACGTCATCGCCACCCATTTGCATTAAATACAGCACAACCTCATCGGCAGATTCAGCATCGAGTGGCCCACAGCCCAGCAGCTTAAAAAACAATCACTTCATTGCTGTGATTGGGGAGAGCGACTGACATTCTCTAGACGGACTTACCATAAACGCGGAAAAAGCGGGTTAACATCTTAGGGCGGGGTAAATGAAAGAATTTTAACACACAGATTTAAAATAGCTTCAGGATGTAAGAGCACTATATCAGCCTATGTCACACAAGGAAGAAGAAAATGTGAATCTTATAAATTTTAGAAGAGCCTGTAAAGTGTCCTTGATGCCATAAATAAGAAAGACTATTTTTCACACGACGATATATAAATGCTAGAACGCGAAAACAGCCCAGTAAAGACCTAATCGGAATAAACGGAGAATCTGCAGTTAATCAGAACGGAAAAATTTCAAGAAAACTTGTAAACTTAAATTCACTACGAATAGAAAGCAAATTTTAAAAGAACAGACGGAATTTACCTGGATATTCCGGAGATGTTTATCAATAACATCATTTAATAACAAACGGAAAAAAATTGTTGTGTAAAAATCGGCGATCGGAATAAAAGGAGAATGAGGAAGTAGAAGAAATGAAGCTATGTCTTGCGGAAATTGACAAAATAGATTTTAAGAAATTTTAAGAGACCTTACTGAGCTGGAAAATCCGAAGACCTCAAGGAACTGACACCATAAATAGAGAACTTTGCAAATACCTACCAGAAGAACCTAGTACAGGCTCTAGATTTCGTAAATTAATGTTGGCAGCAAAGAAAATTACTAATGTAATAGAAGAAACCATCGGCAATTCCTAGTTTCAGAAGAGCATCAGTAACAATAGAAATTAGAGGAATAAGTTGCTTAAATACTTAATACAAAATACTTGTGTCAATAGCAGTAAAGAGAATGAGAAACCTGGTAAATATCACATTATTCGGAGAATAAACTGGTGTTCGGAAAGGAAGGCCTGCTAAAGCTATATTTTCTCATTAAAATAAAACACATAAAAAAGAAGAGAAAATAATTTAAAATCTTTGCAACTATGTTAAAGCCTTTTGCAGTGTGCACAGAGGAAAACTATGGAGTATTATGGGAAAAGAGGAACACCACTATACCTCATCAAAGCTATCTCAAATACCTGTATATATGGAACAAAGTTCAATTTAAAGCTAGAATCTGCAAATAGGTCCCAAGGAAATATTAATAAAGAGTTCAGACCAGGATGGATTCCATCGGTAGTCTTTAATTTACATGTAGACGATATTGTGAGAGAATGGTATCAACGGATTATGAAATTTGATGTAGAGGACAGATTCAAAGAAAGAAATTGTTGAAAACGCTTTATGTTTGCTGATAACATGATTCCAGTTGCCGACAACAAAGAGAACTTACAGAGAGCACTACAGGGTGTTACAAAAAGGTACGGCCAAACTTTCAGGAAACATTCCTCACACACAAATAAAGAAAAGATGTTATGTGGACATGTGTCAGGAAACACTTAATTTCCATGTTAGAGCTCATTTTAGTTTCGTCAGTATGTACTGTACTTCCTCGATTCACCGCCAGTTGGCCCAATTGAAGGAAGGTAATGTTGACTTCGGTGCTTGTGTTGACATGCGACTCATTGCTCTACAGTACTAGCATCAAGCACATCAGTACGTAGCATCAACAGGTTAGTGTTCATTACGAACGTGGTTTTGCAGTCAGTGCAATGTTTATAAATGCGGAGTTGGCAGATGCCCATTTGATGTATGGATTAGCACGTGGCCTTACCCGTGGCGCGGTACGTTTGTATCGAGACAGATTTCCAGAACGAAGGTGTCCCGACAGGAAGACGTTCGAAGCAATTGATCGGCGTCTTAGGGAGCACGGAACATTCTTGCCGATGACTCGCGACTGGGGAAGACCTAGAACGATGAGGACACCTGCAATGGACGACGCAATTCTTCGTGCAATTGACGATAACCCTAATGTCAGCTGTACAAGGTAACGTTGACCACGTCACTGTATGGAGAGTGCTACGGGAGAACCTGTTGTTTCCGTACCATGTACAGCGTGTGCAGGCACTATCAGCAGCTGATTGGCCTTCACGGGACACTTCTGCTAATGGTTCATCCAGCAATGTGTCAATCCTCATTTCAGTGCAAACGGATGACGTTTCATTCCAACGTGATCAAATTGTAAATTTTCAAGATCAACATGAGTGGGCTGACGAGAATCCGTACGCACATGTGCAATCATGTCATCAACACAGATTTTCTGTAAACGTTTGGGCAGGCATTGTTGGTGATGTTTTGATTGGGCTCCATGTTCTTCAACCTACGCTCAATGGAGCACGCTATCATGATTTCATACGGGATACTCTACCTGTGCTGCTAGAACATGAGCCTTTACAAGTACGACGCAACATGTGGTTCATGCACGATGGAGCTCCTGCACATTTCATCCGAAGTGTTCGTACGCTTCTCAACAACAGATTCGGTGACCGATGGATTGGTAGAGGCGGACCAATTCCATGGCCTCCACGCTCTCCTGACCTCAACCCTCTTGACTTTCATTTATGGGGGCATTTGAAAGCTCTTGTCTATGCAACCCCGGTACCAAATGTAGAGACTATTCGTGCTCGTATTGTGGACGGCTGTGATACAATACGCCACTCTCCAGGGCTGCATGAGGGCATCACGGATTCCATGCGACGGAGGGTGGATGCATGTATCCTCGCTAACGGAGGACATTTTGAACATTTCCTGTAACAAAGTGTTTGAAGTCACGCTGGTACGTTCTGTTGCTGTGTGTTTCCATTCCATGATTAATGTGATTTGAAAAGAAGTAATAAAATGAGCTCTAACATGGAAAGTAGGCGTTTCCGGACACATGTCCACATAACATATTTTCTTTCTTTGTGTGTGAGGAATGTTTCCTGAAAGTTTGGCCGTACCTTTTTGTAACACCCTGTATATGAACTATACAGAATGGCAAAGCAAGAAGTATATCAACAAATAAAATCAAGTTGATTGTGTTCCAGGGCTCACAACCTTTAACACTAGAACCGCTGATATTTGGACATATCTAGAACCGCGGCTGGGTCACTAATGACCCGCGATCTTTTCCTTTATTTCCCCTATGTCAATGTGTTACTGTTACTGCCAATGAATCTCTTGTTAGAAGCACTAGGAAATTTAGAATGGAATTAACAAAAATAACAAGGTTTACACAAATTATAATTTTATATTTTAAAACTTATATGCACTTGCTGAGTGTTTTTACTGGCTACCGTTACATAATGAACACAAATAATAGTCTTTTGATGTACATTTGTTGCACACAGTTTTCTTGCAGATGTGCCACTTTACAAATGATTTGTTTCCTTCACAGTTAGACTTTTCAAGGCAACGTGTTCGTTTTTTTTGTCGGTCAGGAATATCTTCAGGTATGACGGGGACGCTAGTCTTTCTAGTCGCTGCGTACTTCTCAGCAAGCTCCTCCCCCAGCTGCAGGATGAAATCCCTGCGTTTCAATTTTTTATCATTTACGGAATTGAACAATACCCACGCATTTTCCCCAGCCAAATCCAGCAAGTTGTAAAATGTGTGAATAGGCCGACGTCTCGATGGTGCTTGACAGAGTATTTGCGAGCCATTTGGTCGACCACGTCCACTCCATATTTAGAGCAGTTATAAAACGTAACTGTATCTGACTTCTTATTTATACCATTCTCAATCATCACATAAGGATGCGTAGTGCTCAGAATCAGGACATTCTTGTTGCTCTTACCCTAATAAACAGTGCGGTATCATCTTTTTTCAACAATACTGTGCTGTATAACTGTTCTCTTGCCTTCTTGATACAGACTGGTATTTCCCTGCGAGATCGATTTATTGTGCCCACGAGACTCGTAGAATTAGCTTTCAGTGTCTCAGAGAGCGCTAAGGAGGTGAAAAAGTTGTCACATGTGACATTTATTTCTTTGTTGAGGTAGGGTTGCATCAATTTTTTTACAACAAAGTCACCAAGACGCTCATCACTCCGCCTAGTGTCATCCTTTCCTAGATAAGGGATAGCATTCACAATATATTTTGAGTCTTTATCTACCGCCATCCAATATTTTTGCCCGTATTTGTCCGGTTTTGAGGCCATAAACTGCGTGAATCTGCAACGGCACTTTGAAGGAAAAAGCTGTTCGTCGATTGTTATATATGGACCCGGTATGTAGCTAGACTGTGCATTCGCAATGAACTCATTCCAGATTTCTGATTCCAAAGCAAACTTGTCTTCTCTTAGTCGTTCTCATCTTGTGGATCTAATGTAAAATCTGAGATAACGCATTATCTCTCTCAATCTGTCACGAGCCATTGTTGATTTCACAAAATTATTTCCCCACTTCACTGACCACAATGTGTCTAGTTCTAAGCTCTTAGCTCCAATACTTCCACGGACGTACAATATAGCTATAAAAGCTTCCAGTTCTTCAATTTTTATAGTCCACTCATCTGAGCTCAGAACACGACGTGATTCAGTTTCTGTACATTTTACAATATGTTTCAAAATTCTGTCTGTTATCATTAGATGCCATGCACTGTAACACGTCTCATTCACGTTTCGTTTTGCATGCGGAGATGGTACTGTCCTATCTCTGAAAACATTCTGTTTTCCATATCTTCCATACGAATAGTCACCTATTACTCCAACTTTCCAGGTTGTTCGATCGGGTGCTACATTATCGCTACCTGAAGGAAACTGAAGTAGTCCAGAACCCTGGGCATTTTGTTGTCCACGCCGACCTTGAGGACGTCCACTTCCTCGAGTTGACTTAGTCTTTGTGGCAGCTGTTCCTGTAATAGTAGTTATACGTGACAGAACGCGATTTAATATTGAATATATTGTGTAATATTAGAACAAAAACACCTTCATAAATTTAATATATAACTTGTAAAAATTCAACACGATACAAAGTATAAACATAAGTGTTGCAATTGAAATTAGTGTCTACGCAACATACACATAAACAAAAATTATTATAAAACAAACACATAAATAAGCACACCTTTCTCATCAGCATTCAGTAGAACCTTCTCAGGAGTAACATCGTCTTCTGATGAAGAATCCCGAACTACTGGCGATGGAAATTCTTCCTCAAATAAAGACTCTAACGTTTCGCCCTCCGATTCATTATCTAAAATCTCATTTAGAGCATTTATAATGTCCTCTTCTGTGCGTAGAAATTTGGCCATAATATATTCGTAAGTTACAAGCGCTATCTACACAGACAGAATGCACTACTAAACCCGTTTTCGTGGTACAAAACTCTGGGTGCGCAATATCTCCATACAAGGTCAGACTTGTTTGAATCTCTCTCCCTCTCGTCCTCTGCTGAAAACTGGAACGTCAGCCGGAAGTGAAGTAAAAACGAGTTTTGCGATTGCTGACCAAACACACACTAACAATAGGCATGAAGCTACATGAAAAATGCGATTGTTATAGCGACTGCGCGGGACGGGTCAGAACTGATCCTTACACAGTTCTAGGTGAATCTTCATATTTCTCTTTTATGTTTTCGCCATAAAATGTGAAATGAAGTATAATCACTAATTACCTTATTTCATAAAAAGTAACAGAAATGTAACACACCTGGCAATAATACAAAAAAGTGACAAACAAAAGAACTATCAAATGGGTCACGAGTGACCCAGCCGTGGCTCTAGTGTTAAAATGTATATTCATAATGGATAACAAAACTGTTTAACAAGTTTAATATCTACAGATTCTTGGGATGCATATTATGTCTCGACGAAATGAATACTTAAAAAGAGGATTGAGAGGTTCAATGTTATGCGTGGTACCATCAAAAAACTGCAAGGGACAATTAGTAATGCAGCAATGCTAAAATTTTATGAAGTGGACGACACTGAAGTGAAAAACTAGAATTTGAACTCCACAATACGTAGCGGACTCTAGGTTGTCGAGATGAGATATTTGACAACAGACTATGGCGTAATAAGATTGATTAAAAAATGGGACCATGACAAATAATGAAGGAATTTTATCTTTAAATAAAGGTTAAGGAAAGAACAAACTGAAATAATCTGCGATGAACGTATCCTGAAACAACTGCTACAGTACATCGACAAACATTAGTAAACCAAAGAAGAGATGGACTGGTCAAGAAGTATCGTCGGATCAACTGGTCTAATGCTTGAGGGAAATGATGAAGAAGATAAAAACAGAACAGCATGTTACTGCATGGTTATCTGTAACTGATATTTCGTCATCAATTTGACACACAGGAATTAATGTCTCGTCTCTATCAGCAACGGACATAATTTTCAGTGTTCGTAAGGGTGGACACACAAATGTAGCTCATCTGTGCAACGTCTGAAATGCTACTTTCTCCTAAATGTTGGTATTTAGTATGGCGTTGACCCACCCTTAGCCTTGATGACAGCTTCCACACTCACAGGCATACTTTCAATCGGGTGCTGGAAGGTTTCATGGGGAATGATAGCCCATTCTTCACAGAGTGCTGCACTGAGGAGATGTGGCGATGTCGGTCAGTGAAGTCTGGCACGAAGGTGTTCTACAGGATTCAGGTCAGGACTCTGAGCAGGCCAGTACATTACAGGGATGTTATCGTCGCGTAACCACTCTTCCACGGGCCGTGCATTATAAACAGTTGCTCGATAGTGTTGAAAGACGCAATCGGCATCACCGAATTGCTCTTCAACATTGGGAAGCAAGAAGGTGCTTAGTACATCAATGTAGGCCTGTGCAGTGATAGTGCCACGTAAAACAACAAGGGCTGATTCGCCATACCACACCCTGCCATCGGATCGCCACATTATGTACCGTGATTCATCACTCAACACAACGTTTTTCCACTGCTCAATCTTCCAATATTTACGCTACTTACACCGAGCGAGGCGTCGTTTGTCATTTAACGGCGTGTGTGTGGCTTACGAGCAGCCGCTCGACCATGAAATCCAAGTTTTCTCACGTCCCGCCTAACTGTCATAGTACTTGCAGTGGATTCTGATGCAGTTTGGAATTCATGTGTGATGGTCTGGATAGATGTCTGCCTATTACACATTACGACCCTCGTAAACTGTCGGCAGTCTCTGCCAGTCAACATACGATGTCGGCCTGTACACTTTTGTGCTGTACGTCTCCCTTCACGTTTACACTTCACAATCACTTCGGAAACAGTGGATCTAGGGATGTTTAGGAGTGTGGAAATCTCGCATGCAGACGTATGGCACAAGTGACACCCAAACACCTGACCACGTTCGAAGTCCGGGAATTCCGCGCAGCGCACCATTCTACTCTCTGACGATGTCTAATGACTACTGAGGTCGCTGATATGGAGTACCTGGCAGTAGGTGGCAGCTCAATGCATTTAATATGAAGAACGTATGTTCCTGGGGGGGGGGTGCCTGGATATCTTTGATCACATAGAGTACGTATATTTCATGTCATTAATTTCTTGTATACTTTATTCCACAAGTTCAGTCTGATGATGAAATTTTAAAACGAGTAAGGCTTAATAAAGGACTGTGCCATCAAGAGTTTTCTACATTTCAGTGTTGTGCCACAACGAATAACGATCAGTATAAAATCATCTCTACTGCTGAGGTGCCAGTTTGGCAAGATCCATACAGGCTATCACCTCCGAAAATGGCTATCCTCTCCTTGATTAATAGCATTTTGTGTAATGGCGTGATCAGACTCTCTACATCTCCTTATGTATTGCCCATATTTCGGGTACCTAAAGCCAATAGTGGGAAGTTCCGCTACGTAGTTGACTATAAATTAGTTAACCAAAAGTTTATTTTAGAATCTGTATCTTTGCCTGATTTACACCATTGTTTTACGTGATTCAATGGGGCCAAGTTCTTTACCGTTCTTGATCTTCATCAGGCATATTGTCACATCCCTTTATCCGAAGATTCTAAACATGTTATCACCTTCTGGAACTGGAACTTATATAACAACTGGGTTGAAAGGCTTGTCCACTGGTGAGACTGTTTTGTCCTGCCTTTTAGATTGTGTCTTGGGTGATCTGCAGTTTAAGTATGAACATAATTACATTACTGGTCATTAAAATTGCTACACCACGAAGATGACGTGCTACAGACGCGAAATTTAACCGACAGGAAGAGTATGCTGTGATATGCAAATGATTAGCTTTTCAGAGGATTCACACAAGGTTCGCACCGGTGGCGACACCTACAACGTACTGACATGAGGAAAGTTTCCAACCGATTTCTCATACACAAACAGCAGTTGACTGGCGTTGCCTGGTCAAACGTTGTTGTGATGCCTCACGTAAGAAGGAGAAATGCGTACCACCACGTTTCCGACTTTGATAAAGATCGGATTGTAACCTATCGCGATTGCGGTTTATCGTATCGCGACATTGCTGCTCGCGTTGGTCCAGATCCAATGACTGTTAGCAGAATATGGAATCGGTGGGTTCAGGAGGGTAATACGGGACGCCGTGCCGGATCCCAACGGCCTCGTATCACTAGCAGACGAGATAACAGGCATCTTATCCGCATGGCTGTAACGGATCGTGCAGCCACGTCTCGATCACTGAGTGAACAGATGGCGACGTTTGCAAAACAACAACCATCTGCACGAACAGTTCGACGACGTTTGCAGCAGCATGGACTATCAGCTCGGAGATCATGACTGCGGTTACCCTTGACACTGCATCAGAGACAGGAGCTCCTGCGATGGTGTACTCAACGACGAACCTGGGAGCACGAATTGCAAAACGTCATTTTTTCGGATGAATCCAGGTTCTGTTTACAGCATCACGATGGTCGCATCCGTGTTTGGCGACATCGCGATGAACACACATTGGAAGCGTGTATTCGTCATCGCCATACTGGCTTATCACCCGGTGTGATGGTACGGGGGTCCATTCGTTACACGTCTCGATCACCTCTTGTTCGCATTGACGGCACTTTGAACAGTGGACGTTACATGTCAGATGTGTTACGACCCGTGGCTCTACCCTTCATTCGATCCCAGCGAAACCCTACGTTTCAGCGAGATAATGCACGACCGCATGTTGCAGGGCCTGTACGGCCCTTTCTGGATACAGATAATGTTCGACTGCTGCCCTGGCCAGCACATTCTCCGGATCTCTCACCAATTGAAAACGTCTGGTCAATGGTGGCCGAGCAACTGGCTCGTCACAATACACCAGTCACCACTCTTGATGAACTATGGTATCGTGTTGAAGCTGCATGGGCAGCTGTAACTGTACACTCCATCCAAGCTCTGTTTGACTCAATGCCCAGGCGTATCAAGGCCGTTAATACGGCCAGAGGTGGTTGTTCTGGGTACTGATTTCTCAGTATCTATGCACCAAAATTGCTTGAAAATGTAATCACATGTCAGTTCTAGCATAATATATTTGTCCATTGAATACTCGTTTATCATCTGCATTTCTTCTTGGTGTAGCAATTTTAATGGCCAGTAGTGTATTTCGACGATTAGATGGTTTGTAGTGCCACCTTCGTTGATCATCTGTAACAGCTGGAGGTTGTTCTGGAGCGTGTCTGGGAGGCTTGGTTGGCCGTCAGACCTTCCAAAATTTCGTTGGTGTGTCGGCAGATATTATTTTTGGGGCAGTTAATTTCCGCCTAAGGTATTAGCTTCGATAAAGATTGCACTAGCGGTTTGGGTAGATTCATTGCGCCCAGGAATAAGAAGGCTGTGGCCAGATTTTAGATGGTTAAAAATCATGAAATGCTCAAATTTTACGTTTTCGCATTTTAAACAACTAAAGACCTATCCTTATCAATAGATATATAATTATTCAGTTCAGAAGACTACAATTATTTTTAAAATATGTTCTGCATGGGCGTGATTCTCTGTGGCGCTGTTAAACTGCGGTCAAATGCTGTACTCATGAATCTACATGTTCATCATTACGTTCTAGTGATTTGAGAGAACATAAGTGTTACAAAATAAATGTTGTGGCTAACCTGTGACTGTTCGATATATATCGCTCGCTCGATTGTCGTATGTTTCAAGTTTATTTACTCTTTTATAATACTGAAAATATTTGTAGTGATTTCTGTTCACTGAAGTCTTTTTTCTGTTGAAGGATAATCGTGGGTAAACGTAAAGTGACTAGAAATCCTCTGAAGGCTTTTAAGAAAAGGAGAAATGTTGGAAAGCCAAAGGCAGGTGTATCTACAATAAAGGCGATAACACAGTGTGTGAACCTAACCTTGTTGGTACACCTTCCATTCCAATGAAAGTGAAAAAGAAAGTACTTCGCTTTGTTAAGTTAGTGAAAAGTATGAATGTTTGATGGGCGATTCGGATGTGAATGAAATATTGATATGACAATTCTCAACGGAATTTTTGCAAACTGCGTAAGATGTATTCAGTGTAGTGAAGTGGGTCTGGAACTCTCTATAAAAATCACCTAGGAGTTGGCAGTGAAGTTTCTTATATGACCACCTTTTGGAGCAGAGTTGCAGTAACTCCAAATGAAGAAAATGGTATCAAAATCTATAAACATAACATTTGCTTATGGCTTGCGACCAGCTGGTAAGTGTGTGCTACTGCAGGTATAGATTTCTGTGGCATCATGAAACTTCCACATCCCCCAACTAAGTTTACGAACTACAATAGATTTATAGGGTCTAAAGTAGATGATTCTGTATAGAATCTATGAAGAAAGTTGTGGAAGAAGCAGTAATAGAAAACAGTAGTAATGGCATAAACAAGGACACACGTCTCTTCGTGGTGTAGTATCTGCCAGCATATTGTATCCAGGGAAAGTATTATACCTAGTAGTAATTTCTAAATATTGTAGGTGTCCACAAAAAAATAAAGGTACACATACAAATAATTGCAGTAGTGGAAGAATGGAAGTGGCTGGTGCTGCTAGTACAGTTCAACTTTGCGTTGCGTGTGATAAAGCGTAAAGTGCGATATGTGAATTACCTTGGTGACGGTGATTCTAAGTTTAAAACATATTCAAGAACTTAAGCACTATGGTGATAATGTTGTAGAGCAAAATTTTGAGTGTATTGGACACGTACAGAAAAATGGGATCAAGATGTAAAAAAAATACCTCAGTGATGGTAAAGGGTAGGATAGGAAGGGAAGGTTAAATGACAGTGTAATGGCTATTAGACAAAACACAACAGTATCAACGAAATGAAGAAGACTGTTTGGGCTTTATTTTTCATAGTGTGTCAACCGATGAAAGTCCTTATCGTTACCTGTGTCCCAAAGGAGAAAACCGTTGGTGGAAGAACAACAAGGAATTGCTAACTGGTCAAGTGTGCACTCATAAACATAGTCTGCCTGATGTGGTAATGGAGGTGATAAAACCTGTTTTCAGAGACTTAGCAAACACCTGAAGTGTGTTCATGGAAAAGCACAAAACCCAAATCAAAGTGTAAATAGTGTTATGTGGTGAAGAATCCCAAAGGTTGTGTTGGAATAGAAACAAGTCACTTTAGTGTGTATGATACTGTTGCTACTTTCAATGATGGCAACGTCGTAAGTTGCACAGTATTTCGAAATATAGAATAAAGGTTTCAACATGGTTCGAATGATACTTGCTCTGGAAAAGTAACGTCTTCAGGCTACTGACAGGGTTGTAAATAGCCTAGAAATACAAGCCAGAGCAAACAGGAGGAGGACAAAATGTATGAGGAGGAGTTTGTAGAAGGTGAAAATAATCCATCCTGTAGACCTGGAACGCACCAAAAAAGTTGATCCAAACTTTGTCTATCGGTTCCCAACAGTTTTATTTTTCATACCATTACATGTTTTCTCTCGATCGACCCAACAAATTTGCTTCAGATTTTCAGGAAATGTAACTGATCACAACCTTTTTCAAAATTGTCGAATTTATTAAAAAATGGGAACAAAAACTAGTTAATTTTAATTAGAACAGAAAAAATTAGTTTGTGACAAATGAATTAAAATTTTTAAAAGCTCCTTTGTTAAGCAGTAGCTCGTTTTGGCTATTTCGGATTTTGAGCACGCATTTGTTGTGAAAACGGATGCTCCTACTCGTGGAACACTGACCGTTGTTCTGCAAGAACAGTTCAGGGAGCGGCGTCCGTTAGGTTACGCTTCTATGAACTTGTTACCCCATGAAACTAAATATTGCCCGACTTGTAAGTATTGACAGTCCTCGTTCCCATGAGAAATTTAAGATTTATTTAGAGTCCAGGAAGTTTCTTCTAAAAAGGGATAACCAGGACTTGACTTTGGTTCTGGCACGTCCCCAGAAGAGTATGCGAATTACGCAGTGTGCGATTCGGATTTACGCCTTTCGTTTTAAGGTCAGACATATTAAGGGTCTCGACAGTCAGGTGGCGGATGCCTTAAGCAACATGTTGGAAGGCGTGGTGCAGAATCACCTGGAGCAGGAGGGAGGGGGGGGGGGGGCAGTTCTTCTGAGGATTGGGCGACAGGAGGTGCGTGACTTCTTTAACAATTTCGAGGGGAATCAAGAATCCTAGAACTGCTGGGATTAACGGGAGTTACCACAAGGGGAACCTGGTCTTATAGCCGTCATATTCAGTTACAAGAAGCTCTTCCTGGAGCAGTTGAGAAGGCAGTAGTGGCGTGATGACGTAATGTGGTGTGAGGTACCGATGACAGATGGTTCGTTCGATACTGGTATCGTGAGAAAGATCGCTTAAATTGTGGTCCTTCTCCTCGATTGGCTGCTGTGTTCGGTAGTTGCGTGCAAAAATGACAACCTACTATGATTCATATAACAGAACTCAATAATGTATTTACTTTCATTTCATAGAAAAGCATCTCTCAATACCTGGACTTTTTCATTTTTGAGTGATCAGTGTTCTGATTAGTTTGATGCAACCTACCATGGATTCCTCTCCTATGCCAGCCTCTTCATCGCTGAGCAGCACTTGTAGAATACGTCCTCAGCTATTTGCTTGATGCATTCCAATTTCTTCTCTGTCTTCCTCTACAGTTTTTCCCTCTACAGCTTCCTCTAGTAGTCATTCCCTGAAGTCTTAACAGATGTCCAGTCATCCTGTCTCTTCTTCTTGTCAGTGTTTCCCACATATTACTTTCTTCTCCGATTCTGCGCAGAGAGTGCTCATTCAAGACCTTATCAGTCGACCTAACTTTCAACATTCGTCTGTAGCACCACATTTCAAATTTACATTTCAAATTTACGCCTTTCGTTTTAAGGTCAGACATATTAAGGGTCTCGACAGTCAGGTGGCGGATGCCTTAAGCAACATGTTGGAAGGCGTGGTGCAGAATCACCTGGAGCAGGAGGGAGGGGGAGGGGGGGCAGTTCTTCTGAGGATTGGGTGACAGGAGGTGCGTGACTTCTTTAACAATTTCGAGGGGAATCAAGAATCCTAGAACTGCTGGGATTAACGGGAGTTACCATAAGGGGAACCTGGTCTTATAGAGCTTTGGAGGACTTAAGATCAAATAATGCAGAAAGGACAGATAACATTCCACCAGAATTTCCTAAATTATTGGGGAAAATGGCAACAAAACGACTATTTGCGTTGGTGTGTTGAGTCTATGAGTCTGGCGACATACCATCTGACTTTCGGAAAAATATCATCCACACAATTCCGAAGACAGAAACAACTAACATTTGCGGGAATTATAGTGCAATCAGCTTAACATTTCATGCATCAAATTTACTTACAAGAATAATGTACAGAAGAGGGGCAAATAAAACTGAAGATGTGTTAGATGACGATCATTGTCTTCTGTTCTGGTTTCCCCACAGTCCCTGTTTCACTACCATACAATGCTCTCATCCAAATGTACAATCTCAGAAATTTCTTCCTCAAATTAAGGCCTATGCTTGATACTAGTGGACTTCTCTTGGCCAGAAATGCCCTATTTGCCAGTGATGTTCTGCTTTTGATGTCCTCCTTTCTCCGTCCGTCATTGGTTATTTTACTGCCTAGATTCCTTAACTTCATCTAAATCATGACCATGAATCCTGATTTTAAGTTTGCTACATCTCATTATTTCGGTCTCAATCCATATTATGTACTCATTAGACTGATGATTCCATTCAGGAAATCCGGTAATTCTTCTTCGTTTTCACTCAGAATAGCAATGTCATCAGCGAATCGTATCACTGGTATCCTTTCACTCTGAATTTTAATTCCACTCGTGGACCTTTCTTTTATTTCTATCATTCCTTCTTCGATGTGCAGATTGAACAGTAGGGATGAAAGACTACATCCCTGCCTTACACACTTCTTAATCTGAGCACTTCGTTCTTGATTGTCCACTCTTATTATTCCCTCTCAGCTCTTGTACATGTTGTATATTACCCGCCTCTCCCTACAGCTTACCCCTATTTTTCTCAGAATTTCGAAAATCTTGTACCATTTTAAATTTTAGGTTCGACAACACCCATGAACAAGCTGATTGCACTATAATTCCCGCAAATGTTAGTTGTTTCTGTCTTCGGAATTGTGTGGATGATATTTTTCCGAAAGTCAGATGGTATGTCGCCAGACTCATAGACTCAACACACCAACGCAAATAGTCGTTTTGTTGCCATTTTCCCCAATAATTTAGGAAATTCTGGTGGAATGTTATCTGTCCTTTCTGCATTATTTGATCTTAAGTCCTCCAAAGCTCTCTTAAATTTTGATTCCAAAACTGTGTCCCCTATCTCGTGTAAATAGGCTCATGTTTCTTCTTCTATCACATGAGACAAAGAAGCCTTCAATGTACTCTTTCCACCTTTCTTTAACAGTGGAATTCCCGTTGCACTCTTAACGTACCACCCCTGCTTTTAATTTTACCAAAGGTGGTTTCGACTTTCCTACATGCTGAGTCAGCCCTTCCACAATCATTTCTTTTTCGTTTTCTTGACTTTTTCATGCAGCCATTTCGTCTTAGCTTTCCTGCATTTCATTCATTTATTTCATTCCTCAGCGACTTATGTTTCTGTATTCCTGAATTTCCCTGAACATTTTTGTACTCCCTATTTCGTCGATCGACTAAAGTACTTCTTCTGTCAACCATGCTTTCTTCGCAGTTACCTTCTTCGTACATGTATTTCTCTTTCCAAATTCTGTGATTGCATTTTTTTAGATTCCTCTTCAGCTGTGCTGCCTACCGAGATATCCTTTATTGCTGTATAGCTTTAGATAACTTCAAGTGTATCTAGTCATTTCTTAGTAGTTCCTTGTTTTATTTGTTTGAGCTTTGATTCTTCCTGTTAGACTCCTAAAACTTTCCTTCTCTTCATCAGTACTACATTGTGATCTGAGTCTATATTTGATCCTGGGTACCGTCTGGCAATCCAGTAACTGATTTTGGAATTTCTGTCTAACCATGGTGTCCCAAGCCCCTAGTCTCCTGTAACCTTTTCTTCTACTGCTTCCCCTGCAATAACATAGCAGTCCGCCATGGCTTTTAGATTTGCATCTCCTTTTACGTACTGTATTAACCTTTCAATATCCTAATATAATTTTCCTATCTCTTCATCTTCAGTTTGCGACATCGGTATGTATACTTGAACTATCGTTCTCGGTGTTGGTTTGTTGTCGATTGTGATTAGAATAACCCTATCACTGAACTCTTCACAGTAACACACTCTCTTTCCTATCTTCCCATTCATAACGAATCTGAACAGAAATCCTTGCCTTCTTTCCGTTTCACTTCACTGACCCCTACTACATCTAGATTGAGCCTTTGCATTTCCCTTTTCAAGTTTTCTACCTGCCCTATCACGTTCAAGCTTCTGACAGTCCACGCCCAGTTTCATAGAACGTTATCCTTTCGTGCGTTATTCGGTCTTTTTCTGATCGTCACTTCCCCCTTGGCAGTCCCCTCCTGGAGGTTCAAATGGGAGAATATTCCGGAGTCTTACGCCAATGGAGAAATCAGCATGACACTTTTTCAGTGACAGGCCACATGTCTTGTTAATATCCGTTATTTGTCTTTAATGCATTGATTTCCATTGCCTTCTGCATCCTCAAAAATGGTTCAAATGTCTCTGAGCACTATGTGACTTAACTTCTGAGGTCATGAGAACTACTTAAACCTAACTAACCTAAAGACATCGCACACATCCATGCCCGAGGCAGGATTCGAACCTGCGACCGTAGCGGTCGCGCGGTTCCAGACTGTAGCGCGTATAACCGCTCGGCCACCCCGGCCGGCTGCATCCTCAAGCCGTTGATCATTCTGATCCTTCCGCTGGCTATCATTGCATTATTTCTGAAGTATTAAATACCAGCAGTATTAAAAACATTAACTAAACGGAAAGGCAACAACGCACTTCGGAGATCTTCGTACCACGCCTAATTTGGATGGCGGGAAAAGTGGTTCAGCTGTAAGATCAGAGGCTGTTTGGCAGCCTCGGAGGGCAGACATGTTGTCCGCCGTGGTCGGTATCAGTTAAGACTTAATTAGCAATGTCTATTTTGTATACGATAGAGCTGGTTCGGCAACCTCGGAGGACAGACATGCTGTCTGCCGCGGCCGATGTCTGTTAAGACTTAATTAACAGTTATTGGTTATTTGGACATGTAGTTGAGAACAGTGTGGTAGTAATTACGGAAATACGCAATTCATTATTTTGTTGACGACTGCAGACTATTTGTGACTCTAAAGGAATGTAATTGTGCAGCTTCTCGTGTTCTGTTAATAAAAAGCTAATGGCATCCCATATGCACAGACTAATTGAAAATTTAAATTATTTATTATCATTTCCTCTATGAGAGTTTATTACAGCCTCAAGATAACGGATTCATGGCCTACATGCTGTTTTCTGCGCAGGGGACAACAACTACAAATGATTGCAGGTTGGTGAATATTAATTAGAACTTATGCGTTCCACGCAGGGCGGTGGAAGCAAACAGGTACCTCGCGTGTACTGCAATCTTAGTACAAATGAGATCAGAGACACCTAATCTGTCGCAACAGAGCGGAGGTACGACGGACAGAAATTTTCGATAGGAGGGATTTATCATACGCACGTACATCACCCTCCCCCTGCCTCACTCCCTCTCTTGCCGTAAGGTCTATGGGTATAGTCGTTATAGTTGTCGCGGTGAGTGAGGACCTAAATTTGTTTTCAAAAATGGGTCTGAGCACTATGGCACTTAACATCCGACGTCTTCAGTCCCCTAGAACTTAGAACTACTTAAACCTAACCAACCTAAGGACATCACACATCCATGCCCGAGGCAGGGTTCGAACCAGCGACCGTAGCGGTCGCACGGCTCCACACTGAAGCGCCTAGAACCGCTCGGCCACAACGGCCGGCTAAATTTGTTTTACCATGGAACTTATCGATCCCGTATTCCGTTACTTTCACGATACCGTGCTGGGTGGCCACTTGGGTATTAATAAAACTATTGCTAAGATTAAGGAACATGTTACTTGGCCTACGTTTTATAAGAACGTTTGGAGGTTTTTTGGGAAGTGCGAAAGCTACACCTATTTCTAAGGGGCTTTTGCAATCGACGAGGAAGGTTTGTCCTATGGAGAAGCTTTTTATTGATTACGTTGGATCCCTCTCTCTCACTCATGCTGGCAACTGGTATGTCCTGATGGTTATTGACGCCTTTTCCCGTGTCTGCTGGTTGATTTTGAGTGATTCGGTTACCACTGCTTTGATCATTATTTTTTCCGTCTTTGTACTGCCTAAGTCTCTTGTGAAAGACGGTACTGCAGTTTTCACTTCAAAAGTGTACATATCTTTGAGGAGCGAATCTATCGTAATTTGAAGGCAGCACTGATAATTTTTCTGGGCAATTCTCAAATGAAGTTGGATCTCTCGCTATCACTACGTCCCGGCATGCTTCTCTTAAGGCCAGTCCAGCATGACATATTTGATTGTCAGGTGCATTCCCCTTCAGGTAAGTTATGTATATTTATGACCTTCTTCCCTAGGAATGGAGGACGGATAGACGCAAAATCCAGCACGACCCCTTGGAAGATAGCGAGCCTTTACAGTCGTACTTGTAAGGATTTTAAAGATAAAGAAGGGTTCCGAATTTTTCTGCCAAATCCCAGCGTCGCTTTAAAAGGGGCGGTGCGTTGCACTACTAAACTGGCTCCACAGTTCCTAGATCCGTGTGACTTCATGTGCAAATTAACTTCTGTTAATCTTCTGCAGAATCAGCTCACTGGTTGACCGTTGTGGGCTCACATGTGCCTTTCTAGTTTTGCTGAGGAAGATTTAACTGTCGCCTCCCTATCCTTGTATAAATTGCCCGCCTCATCTGCGTGAGTTAATGGCCGCAGGACACAGTGCGCTGTTTCTCTATGGTGCATAGTGCTGGTGTCACGATCGGAGAAGCGAAGCGTTGCTGCGGCGAGTGGTGCTTGGGTGGCGCTCTCCTCTCTCGCTGTCAAGGGAGGAACATGCTTTGAATTGTGGCGATTCATACTGACTTTGGGCATTAGGAAGTTGGTCTGTGTACAACGACTTTCTAAGTGTACAGCCAAGTAAACTCTTCCAGAATTGATTAATTTACCGTGCGATAATCTACCTGCCATGGTAGCTCATTCGCAGTCGCGAATTTTTGCTCCGAGAAACCCATTTCTTGTCTGAAACGGCAGATCGAACTTTCACAAGTGACCACAGTTGTTCCGGCCATGTAAGGCTCTCACTACCCTGCCTGTCTCGCTCCCGATGACTTTGTAAATCCGAGAGACGCTGAGATGAGTTGCAAATTTCTGGCTGTGTTGGCTTCATAGGCCAGTCTCGGGAGTATTAATGGAATTATTTTTCTGTTATTCAATCTTTAGTGATACCCACAGAGCTGAATGTTGTAACTGCGGCAGTGTTGAGCGTGCAGTGGTGGCCCAGATTAGACACGCCTTTAGTCTCTTCCAGCGTCACGGATAGTGTGGGTATGCTGCCCCATGGGACTATTGGACCGCAATGCCTTCGCAGCTGTGCTTCTACACACCATGCCGGTCGGCACCATCTTCTACTTCTACATCTACATCCACATCTACATCCATACTCCGCAAGCCACCTGATCTTCGGCGAGGAGGTCGCTGCTCTCCATGTTACTTAATTCAAACCTGTTGACTGTTTCATGTAACTGCTGTATTGGGTTGGGTTGTGTTGTTTGGGGAAGGAGACCAGACAGCTAGGTCATCGGTCTCATTGGATTAGGGAAGGATGGGGAAGGAAGTCGGCCGTGCCCTTTCAGAGGAACCATCCCGGCATTTGCCTGGAGTGATTTAGGGAAATCACTGAAAACCTAAGTCAGGAAGGCCGGACGCGGGATTGAACCGTCGTCCTCCCGAATGCGAGTCCAGTGTCTAACCACTGCGCCACCTCGCTCGGTAACTGCTGTATTCCTCATTCTAAATGCATAAGCGGTCAGTGGAGATCGCCACTCGCTAACTTATATAATTGTAAGCTATTAACTCTTTCACGTAACTGCTGATTTTCTCTTGCCTAGATGCACAGAGACTGTTTTCAGCTAGTTCTTATTTTGTCAGGTCATAGTCGTGTTGGGTTGTGTCTATTGCGTTTGGTGTTACCAGTTAAAACCTGTAAGAGGAGGAGCATATAATCTGCACTGCGTTGCTTAAACCTCGTGCTTAAGGGATTTAACTTTGTCGAACATTCTGGCTATGCATTCTTAACTATGATCGGTCTTGCGCGAGGTAGAGTTCCGTTTCACTGTAAAGTAAAAAGAAAACAAAAAATACGCAGTGCCAAATATTAAATTTGCTTTTTCACTCATTGGATTTTAAATTTAGGTACGGCGCCTAACCTTGACTAGGGTAATGGAAAATTGTACTTAATTGCACCCGTTACTGTTCTCTCAAGCTGTGCCCTTCGTTAAAATATATACGGTCTGTAGTTTATATGATAATAACATTTGCTTATAATTTGGTATTAAAGGTTTCCAGGTTATGGAACTGCCTACAGAGGGCTATAATTTGGTAAAAGATCATGTTTCATCTTATGACTGTGGTTCCTATACAAACTGTTGTTCCCTTTGAAATGTTGTTGGACGTGTATATGGTTAAGCCGCACTCTGAAAGGTGGCGTTTCCGATAATATGATAGTGAATAGCTCAGTAAGCAGTTCAGTTAAAGAGGAATTGACATTCCTAAACAGAGAACCGCAGAAGCTGGGGAGATAGATATAGGTACAAGGAAGGTAAATGCGAAGTAACTGAGGTTATCAGAAGAGGTATTTCAGTTGACAGACGAAAGAAGGAAGTACAAAAATGTTTAGGAACATTCAGGAATACAGAAATACAAGTTACTTAAGAGTGAAATACGTAGGAAGTGCCATGAAGCTAAAGCGAAATGGCTGCATGAAAAATGTGAATAAACAGAAAAGGAAATGATTGCCGTATAGACTGACTCAACATATAGAGTAGTCAGAACTACATTTGGTGAAATTAAATGCAATGACAGTACCATTAAGAGCGCGATGGGTGCGATGGAAATTCCAGGGTTAAATGCAGAATAGAGAAGGGATACTTGGAAAAGTACGTTAGGCCCTTTTTGAGAGGAATGTCTTACCTGATGACGTGATGGAAAAAGAAACAAGAGTCGACACAGGAAAGGGATCAGCGATCTAGAATTAGAATCAGAATTTAAAAGAGCTCTAGACTGCTTAAGATCAAGTGAGACAGAAAAAACTGATTTCGGGAAGTGGCAACAATAGCACTTTTTACATTTCGCTGTGGAATGTATGAGACTGTCGCTATATAATCAAACTTCCGGAAAAACATCACCCGAATAGTTCCCAAAGTAGCAAGAGCCGACAAGTGTGAGATTTTACACACAATCAGCTTAACAGCTCCAGCATTCAAGTCGCTAAAAATAATAACATGCAGAAGAATGGAGAAGGAAATTGAGGAGCTGTTAGATGACCATACGGTAAAGGCACTGTAGAGGCAATTCTGAGGCTGCGGATAGTAATGTAAGTAAGACAGACGAAAAATCAAGATACATTACTAGTAACTCTCGACATGGAAAAAGCGTTCGACAATGTAAAATGGTGCAAGATGTTCGAAATTCTCAGAAAAAATAGGGGCAATCTTTAGGAAAAGGTGGGTAATATGCAATATGTACAAGAACCAAGAGCGAAGAACAAGAATGAAAAACCAAGAAAGAAGTAGTAGGATTAAAAAGGGTGTAAGGCACGGATGTAGTCTTTTGTCCCTAATGTTCAGTCTATACACCGAAGAAGCAATGATGGAAATAAAAGAAAGAGTTCAACAGTGGTAGTAAAACTCAAGGTGAAAGGCTATCAATGACGAGATTCTCTGATGACATTCCTGCCCTCAGTGAAAATGAGGACACTCCTGGTCAAGAGAAATCTTGTAATATCAGACATAGGCCTTAATTTGAGGAAGAAATTTCTGAAAATGTACATTTGGAGCACAGCATTTGTGAAACATGAACTGTGGGGAAACCGGAACAGAAGGGAATCAAAGCAGCTGAGATATAGTGCAACAGAGAAGTGTTGAAAATTATGTAGACTGCTCAGGTAATGAATGAGGAGATTCTCCAAAGTATCGGCGAGGAACGGTATGCATGGAAACATTGACACGAAGAAGAGATAAGATGATAGGGCATCTGTTAAGATATCAGAAACAGGGAAAGGTTTCCACGTTCTAGAGAGAGCTGTAGAGGGGAAAGTTATAAAGAAATCAGGGATTGAAATACATCCTGTAAATGATAGAAGACATAGGTTACAAGTGCTAATTTGAGATGAAAAGGTCGGCACAGGGGAGGAAGTCGTGGGGGGTCGCATCAAACCTGTTAGAGGACTGATGACTCAGAAAAGACTTGATTATATATTGTTAAAATATTTTATTACTCCTTTCTTTTAATGGCGTAGAACGTTTCATGTCTCAATAGAGGTTTTGGAAGATACAAGTTGTAATAAAACAACTGACCGTTACGTAGTTTACTAGGTTATCATGCTCTCGTAATCTGCCTTCTTAGTCACTCAAAAGCTGAACACTGTTATTATGTAGAAAATGCTTCCGTTAGAGCGTTTCGACGTCCGTGGATTAAAATATAATGTTAGTTTCATAATGGATGCTGCGCACTAGCTTTAGTATATATTTTAAAAATATTTTTTCCGCCTTTCTTTCTTTTTACTTTAATGTCTCACTTGATGGCTGCATTGCACCTACAGGAGAACGTAAAATCAGCCGTGACAATACCCTAACTCAGAAAGATTTGAATTGAATTATATTCGTACTGAAAATGATAATAGTGGATAAACTCCTCTTAAAATAACAGGCTAAATGTATCGTTCACGTACTCACAGTAAGAATGACTGTCACTTCCAAAAACTTGCACTTTCTTTATAGTATGAAATGTCACCCCAGGGGAGAGCTGTCGACCAAATTATGACACACATTTGCCTAAGATGCTTGGGTAAAGTATCATGTTACATCCTGTCGTAGAACGCACCACATACAGTAGCCTTAGGTGCACGTTCATTGTGTGGGTTTCCCTGTGTGTGTGTGTGGGGAGGGGGGGTGGGGGGGGGGGAGGGCGGTTGGAAGTTGCGGAAGTGGGGGCGGGGTACTTACCTTAAATGTAACTAGCGTCAATGCCTCTGTTGTTCACCGATATAATTATATCTTTTATAAAAGTAGTTGATAACTTTACAGATGTAGACATTTCGAAATTTGTGGTAAGTTCTTTGGGACCAAACTGCTGAGGTCATCGGTTCCTAGGCTTACACAGTACTTAATCTAACTTATACTAACTTATGCTAAGGACAACACACACACCCATGCCCAAGGGAGGACTCGAACCTCCGACTGGGGGAGCCGCGCGAACCGTGGCAAGGCGCCCGAGACCGCACGGCTGCCCCGCGCTGCAGAGATGTAGGGATAGTCTGTTCACTTTGTAGTTTTTCTTATGTTTTGTCTCTTTTTTATGACTAATTACAACATATTGTCAGTTTTTAGGTGCTGTGTTTTTTCGAAAAGCTTCTGTTAATAATTTCTGCCGTATTTCCTTTATTCAATCTTTGAACACTGAACTGCATCATAATCAGGCATCTTATAGGACACTGCTTTTAGGATATCATTATTTGTTTTGGTAGTTAAAGTGGTTTATCTCTCTAACTACACAGATATTTATGGATATATTAAGGGTGTTGTACGTTTCTAACGATGTTGTTAATTACTGATGTCGTCATTTATAACCGATATCCGTCGAGTACCTCGATGGTTTGTTTCGTTATTCTTCTTGTAGTTTTCTTCAGTTTCTGTTAACAAATTGTGATAGGTCAGTACATTTTGCCCCCCATTGATCTCATCATTCCCAAGAAAATCTCGCATTTTCCGTAGTGGAAGCTTCTTTACGTTTGAGATCTCTTTTTTGACATATATTTTTCATAATCTACAAAATATTTTCCTTTCTGGCTAAGCGAAGCTACAGCTGCATAGAAACCAAGCTGTAAACTGTAAGTCTCTACTACATATAGTCCGGGTCCTGTGATCAAGTTTGAACTATCCTACCTATCAATTTATGGGGCACTCAATGTTTAATGTAGACTATGAACTACCTTGCACCTTGTATTTTTACATATGTAGACAACTGCCAGAGATAAAAGAAATAATAAATGAGAGAAGAACAAATCCTGTTAGAAACTCAGGACTGAACATTGAACATTTAAATTAGTAGCCTGCTGCTTAGCCACATATTCACGCTTTGGCTAAGAACTCTTATTAAAAAATTTTCTCTTCTGTGAAGGTACTATCTTGATCTTATAAGCTACTGTACTCGTTCCTTAATTTTGTGAAACATACACCAATTGTTAGATTCTCAGAGTTTACGTATTTCACTTTCTGCTTGATGAGCTGCTTTCCTTCTAGTTTTTTGTGATCGTTATTGTGGATGTTACGCATGTATCACCACTAAAAATTCTAGAGTGGCTTTGAGGGTCCCATTCTACATAAATTCGTTATAAAATTAAGTCAAATTCAAGTTTTACTCTGATCTTTTCATTACCATTTTATCCTTGTAGTATTCTCAAAGAATGTGTAATACCTGTTGTCTGTTTTATGTCTGTGTAAAGCTCTTGCAGCACACGCTCAGATAGTTGTCTGATGTAGAGTAGCCTTGTGCAGTAGTGTCATTATTTTGAGGACACTCTTTGGGGAAAACAGAACAGATGAAATTAGTTTTTTCGTTAATTATCCTGCCTTAGCGATAATTCATAGACGAAAGTATTATCTTTCTTGGGTTACATAATCTTCAGAAATGTCATATAACTACACCATCTTATTAACCAAAGCTTGCAAATATTTAAACATAAATTTGTTGTTTTGGGACAGGTATGACTGTGGATAGAGGATTTATCACGTCTAGGTGAGCATACATAAATTGTTTGAGATGTATGGGAAAATAATGTCATCCAACAAATATTTGTGGCTGCACGATATCGTGTACAGAAGACATTTGAGAACTGTCTTCATTACAAAGCCTCTAGGAAATATCAAACTGTGGATATTTTGGAACTGTTAATAAAATAGAGTCTATTATGAGAAACATTGCCTTACAAAGTATACAAATATAATTTATTCATTTGTACAACAAAATTAAGAAGTTATCTTCTTGTGGGGTATACGGTTTCTTCAAATTCCAAACAACTCCACTGCAGACTCATAACTAAGGTACGAGCATATGGGATTGGTTCCCAAATATGTGAGTGGCTCAAAGACATCTTAAGTAATAGAACTCAGTACGTTGTCCCTCGATGGTGAGTGTTCATCGGAGGTGAGGGAATCATCTGTAGTGCCCCAGGGAAGTGTGGTAGGTCAGCTGTTGTTTTCTATCTACATAAATGATATTTTGGATAGGGTGGATAGCAATGTGCGGCTGTTTGCTGATGATGCTGTGGTGTACGGGAAGGTGTCGTCGTAGACTGACTGTAGGGGATACAAGATGACTTGGACAGGATTTGTGATTGGTGTAAAGAATGGCAGCTTACTCTAAATATAGATAAATGTAAATTAATGCAGATGAATAGGAAAAAGAATCCTGTAATGTTTGCATACTCCATTAGTAGTGAAGCGTTTGACACAGTCACGTCGATTAAATATTTGGGCGTAACATTGCAGAGCGATATGAAGTGGGACAAAAATGTAACGGCAGTTGTGGGGAAGGCGGATGGTCGTCTTCGGTTCATTGGTAGAATTTTGGGAAGATGTGGTTCATCTGTGCAGGAGGCCGCTTATAGAACGCTGGTGCGACCTGTTCTTGAGTACTGCTCGAGCGTTTGGGATCCCTATCAGGTCGGTTTGAAGGAGGACATAGAAGCAATTCAGAGTCGGGCTGCTAGATTTGTTACTGGTTGGTTTGATCATCACGTGAGGGTTATGGAAATGCTTCAGGAACTCGTGTGGGAGTCAACTAGAGGAAAGGAGGCGTTCTTTTCGTGAATCGCTACTGAGGATATTTAGAGAACCAGCATTTGAGGCTGACTGCAGTACAATTTTACTGCCACCAACTTACATTTCGCGGAAAGACCACAAAGATAAAATAAGAGAGATTAGGGCTCCTACAGAGGCATATAGGCAGTCATTTTTCCCTCGTTCTGTTTGGGAGTGGAACAGGGAGAGAAGATCCTAGTTGTGGTATGAGGTACCCTCCGCCACGCACCATATGGGGGATTGCGGATTATGTATGTAGATGTACCGGGTGATCAAACAGTCAGTATTAATTTGGAAACTGAATAAATCACGGAATAATGTAGATAGAGAAGTACAAATTGACACACATGCTCGGAATGACATGGGGTTTTATTAGAACCAAAAAAATACAAACGTTCAAAAAATGTCCGACAGATGGCGCTTCATCTGATCAGATTAGCAATAATTAGCACAACAAAGTAAGACAAAGCAAAGATGATGTTATTTACAGGAAATGCTCAATATGTTCACCATCATTCCTCAACGATAGCTGCAGTCGAGGAATAATGTTGTGAACAGCAATGTAAAGCATGTCCGGAGTTATGGTGAGGCATTGGCGTCGGATGTTGCCTTTCAGCATCCCGGTCGATCACGATACACTTGCGACTTCTGGTAACCCCAAAGCCAATAATCGCACGGACTGAGGTCTGGGGACCTGGGAGGCCAAGCATGGCGAAAGTGGCGGCTGAGCACACGATCATCGCCAAACGGCCCGCGCAAGAGATGTTTCACGCGTCTAGCAATATGAGGTGTTTTTTTTTTTTTTGGTTCTATAAGAACCCCATCTCATTCAAAGCATGTGTGTCAATTTTTACCCCTCTATCTACATTATTCCGTGGTTTATTAAGTTTTTAAATTTATACTGACTTTTCGAACACCCAGTAGATGTAGATCACAACACTTCACAAAAATTTCTGCTGTTACATGGCAGAGGTTATAACCATTGTTCCATCTGACAGCAGTAGTTGTTGCACACTTTCTCAACGATTTTGAACAGTCAGTCCAGAAGCTGATGTTGAAATATCAGGGATTTAAAAGATCCAGTGAGGTGAATTGACTGGCCACTCAGCCCACCAGCGTAAGTGCAGCGTTACTTCCAATCTTCTGTACGAAGGGCAGTTCTGTAGGTCGCGGCAGCGGTGTGGGGCGCACAGCCACTGGTCCGCTGCCGAAGGCCACCCTGGGCCGGTAACCGTTCTCGTCGGCTTCGTACGTGACGCTGTAGGTGGCGCCGCCCGCGTCTGGCGGCTGCCACGAGAAGCTGCCCCGCAGGCGCGCGCCGTCACCCTCCGTGCCGAACTGCTCCTGCCGGATGCCGTTGCTCGTCTCGTACCTGCACAAGCATTATATCCACCAATCATTACTGCGCAGCATAGAGTACCAGGCTATTGAACTATATACCAAAATATTTTTGACGTGTATGTGTGTGTGTGTGTGTGTGTGTGTGTGTGTGCGTGTCTGGCTCCAGAATAGACAATTACTGTAGGGGTACTAAAATTCAGGATTTTTAAATATACACATACATCAAAACAAATTTTACATCACCTCGGTTCCGAGAGTTCCGGAATCCGTACAGAAAATTGGAATAGAGGTCAACATAAACATCATTTCCGCCCTTTTTATTGCTTGTGAAAACCACACATTGCATATTGTACCACCGAACAGCGAGACCTTCAGAGGTGGTGGTCCAGGCTGCTGTACACACTGGTACCTCTAATACCCAGTAGCACGTCCTCTTGCATTAATGCATATCTGTATTCGTCGTGGCATACTATCCAGAAGTTCATCAAGGTCTGTTGGTCCAGATTGTGCTACTCCTCAACTGCGATTCGGCGTGGATCCCTCACAGTGGTTGGTGGGACTCGTCGTCCATAAAAAGCCCTTTTCAGTCTATCCCAGGCATGTTCGATAGGGTTCTTACCTGGAGAACATGCTGGCCACTTTAGTCCAACGATGTCGTTATCCTGAAGGAAGTCATTCACAAGATGTGCACAATATGGGCGCAAATTGCCGTCCTTGAAGACGAATGCCTCGTCAATATGGCGCCGATATGGTTGCACAATTGGTCGGAGGATGGCATGCACATATCGTACAGCCATTACGCCACCTTCCATGACAACCAGCGGCGTACGTCGCCCCAGATAATGCCACCCCAAAACAGCACGGAACCTCCACATTGCTGCACTCCTGGACAGTGTGCCTATGGCGTTCAGCCTCACTGGGTTGCCACCAAACATGTCTCCGACGATTGCTGGTAGAAGACATATGCGACACTCATCGGTGAAGAGAACGTGATGCCAATCCTGAGTGGTCCATTCGGAATGTTGTTGGGCCCATCTGTAGCGCGTTGCATGGTGTCGTGGTTGCAACTCTGGACCGCGTCAGGGACGTCGGGAGCGAAGTTGCTAATCATGCAGCCTATTGCGCGCAGTTTGAGTCGTAACACGACGCGCTGTGGCTGGACGAAAAGCATTATTCAACATGCTGGCGTTGATGTAAGGGTTCCTCCGAGCCATAATCTGTAGGTAGCACTCATCCAGCAGTAGTAGCCCTTGGGCGGCATGAGTAAGGCATGTCATCGACAGTTCCTGTCTCTCTGTATCTCCTCCATGTCCAAACAACATCGCTTTGGTTCACTCCGAGACGACTGGTTATTTCCCTTGTTGAGAGCCCCTTCCCGGCACAAAGTAATAATGCGGACGCGATTGAACCGCGGTATTGACCGTCTAGGCATGGTTGAACTTCAGAAGTGTGTACCTCCTTCCTGGTACAGTAACTGGAAGTGATCGGCTGTTGGACCCCCTCCGTGTAATAGGAGCTGCTCATGTTTGGTTCAAATGGTTCAAATGGCTCTGAGCACTATGGGACTTATCTTCTGAGGTCATCAGTGCCCAAGAACTTAGATCTACTTAAACCTAAGTAACCTAAGGACATCACACACGTCCATGCCCGAGGCAGGATTCGAACCTGCGACCGTAGCGGTCTCGCGGTTCCAGGCTGTAGCGCCTACAACCGCTCGGCCACTCCAGCCGGCCATGTTCGGTTCTTTACATCTTTGGGCGGGTTTAGTGACATGTCTGAACAGTCAAATGTACTGTGTCTGTGATACAATATCCACAATCAACGTCTATCTTCAGGATTTTTGGGAACTGGGGTGATGCAAAACTTTTTTTGATGTGTGTATATACGGCCTCTTCCTTTCATCTTGACCAACTGAAATAGCTTCTCATCTAGATGCAAAATACAGAAAAATGTATGAAGCAAAAATTGTTTGGCTACCAGTAGGACATTACCCATCATGACTGTCTTTCTTGGAACTTCACCGCTTTTAAATGGTACCGTATGCTTATTACTCGGTAATCCACTTCCTTTCCTATAGAGTTGTTCAAAAACCTATTACAGCATACCATTCAAGGAAGCTTTACGAGTGTTATGTAAGACGTGCGGAGCAGTTATCTAGGGTGGCGTCCATGCTGGAGTTGACAGTAAACAAATGATAACACTGGAAAACTGTACAACGCTCATTCAGTCACATATATTCTCTTGAAGCTTTATGTGAGGGGAATACTCGCTAATGTAAGACTAAAGACGCATTGTCAAATGCTAATCATCATTATAAGCAGCTTAACAGTTTAAGGACGTCACAAAAAGTGAAATGAAGGCCAAAATCCACTGATGTAATTATGTCTAAGGCGATTATGATTTGATTTTCAATGAGATGTAATTTCGGCTTTTAGATCCATATTCTGCAGCTTGGCTTAGTATTGGTAATAATGTTGAGCATGACTAAGAACTGACGGGGTATTTTTGACCAGGAAGACGGGAAACAATGGAAAGATAGGTCGCAAGATAATTGGCACGTGATACTCTTCAAAACATGTACGTACTATCGATAGTGATATGACGTAGTGAGCCGTACACCTTGCAATCACTGGTCTTCTGATCATTCGGAGCTGAGAGTGGCGTTTCCAGTAG
This sequence comes from Schistocerca nitens, assembly GCF_023898315.1. Lineage (NCBI taxonomy): Eukaryota > Metazoa > Arthropoda > Insecta > Orthoptera > Acrididae > Schistocerca > Schistocerca nitens. Next base: position 250,952,055 of record NC_064622.1, read on the forward strand.
AAGACACTGTCCTACTTTATCGTTCAAAAATATTAAGTACTTCAATATCGTGCAGTATATTAATAGAGAGAAGTGCCAAGGATGAACGAGCATTGTCCTTTTGAAAAATCGTAGCACTATGCTGCCAAATGAGAGATGGCACATATTGACTATGCAGATTGACTATGGTGATCTGTTGTACTATCAGAGTTCCCTTAATCACCACCAGCCATGATCTGAAGTTATACCTGATGCCTCTCGACACCATGATGTCAGGAGGAACACAGCTGTGGTCCTCCTAAACACGGAGAGAATGGTACCTCTCTGCAGGTCGGTGTAGGCAGAGCACGGTTTATTGCTCAGCACAATTCGACACCAGTGTATGCTTCCTGGTCACGACCCCACTTCATACTAAGCAATTTCTGTTGTGATGTTAACAGCCGTCTGAGGTACGGCAATTTCCTAGTCAGCTAATGCTGATGTACAACCAATGGTGTAGGCTGACATCATCCCTCGTTATGGTCACACGTGGTCGACTGGAACCTTGATAATGAGTATGTCTGCCCTCATGTTCCAAGGCAGCACACTTGCTATCTCGTCACATCCGAATGCCCAGAATTTTGGATATGGCACCCAGCCAAATGGAGACCCACAGTGAGGACCCCTCTGAGCTCAATTTAATACTGCTAATTCTGGGCCACTTGAGTACTGAAGTGCCGAACTTAAGCGTAAACTTAGTGAAGAGGTGCTATGGAACATTGCATTAGCCGCCACTGACCGGTGAATACAACACGTTTGATACATATAGATTTTTTAAGACAAAAAGCACGTGGAATTGTTGTGAGATAGGCTAACCTCGCTTGGCGTAACTTTCCAGTGCCGCGCTAACACAGGGAAAGGGCATGGTGATGTCTCCATCATCGGGGTTTCAGTAGTGTTGCCAACAATGTGACGAGGAGAGGTGCATTGGCAGAACATGTGCACTAGTATGAATAACCATAGTTTTTGTAGTAGGATCACTCACAGTCCAGCAGTACCGTAAGGTCGCAGGTGTTATGCCAGAGTGGGAGACGCCATGGAGCCATGGGCCCAGTAACCAACTTCTGACAACGAAATGGGTGTGTTTCTTACCGTTCGCTTTCACGACCGGGATCCATTCATTCTACCTCTGCAATATTGGTTAGTGTTGGTCTTACACTACGGGCAGACATCAGCAAAGCAGGACTCTAGGACGTGTTGCAGCCAACTAGATGGTCACTGGCTGGCGGCTGACCTACTACTGGTGCGTTCCTGTGAACCAGAGGCGTGACCGCCACCCAATTGGAAATAGTGTTGATTTCAACAACTACTTCTTTTTGGGCCTACTCGGCCTTCCATCCGGCTACACTGCATGTCAACGAAGCTGCGCCACTCACCCCTGGGGTCTGCTATAAAGTGGTGTGTAAAGAGCTGACATCGCTTCAGTGGACAGCAGAGGGTGCGTTGTCCATGCAACCTAGCGTCTAGACTATGATCGACAGTATAGAAATGGAGGGATGAATGAGGGAACGGTTTGTTACTTTATATGTGTGTGACAGGCGTGAAATCTAAGACTAAGTGTTACCGCAACTTGAAGGCTACTTTGTTGGGACCTGAAGGGCCTGTTTATGCGTCCTCATTGAAAAAGTAATGAACAATACTTAGAGCTGAGAAGTGTTCGCAGTATAATCTGCTTGAGCATTCCGCACTGTGTACTGAATCTGTAGTTTTGACTGCCAACCTGGGTGGCCGAGCGGTTCTAGGCGCTACAGTCTGGCACCGCGCGACCGCTACGGTCGCAGGTTCGAATCCTGCTTCGGGCATGGATGTGTGTATGATGTAGTTAGATTGAAGTAGTTCTAAGTTCTAGGGGACTGATGACCTCAGAAGTTAAGTCCCATAGTGCTCAGAGCCATTTGAGCCATTTCTGTAGTTTTGACTTGTTTGACATGTCACCGTTTTGGTCATGTTTCAGAGCATTGCAGAGAATCTGGATGGGTTGATGACATGGCACAAGATTGTTTTCTTTTGTCAGTTGCCAATAATTATGTATTTGTACTGCGTATGAATGAAAGATAAAAATGTTGTAATAACAGAATCCGAGATGCAGCGTCAGTGACTGAGGACGTTCAGGCTTTAGATAGTGAGGTAGTACGTCGGAGAGCAGAAAATATGGTACTGCTAATTAACCTTGCAGAAAGAGACGAGGAGCCAGCGTTCTCGGATCACAGAGCCTTGTAATACACTCCTGGAAATGGAAAAAAGAACACATTGACACCGGTGTGTCAGACCCACCATACTTGCTCAGGACACTGCGAGAGGGCTGTACAAGCAATGATCACACGCACGGCACAGCGGACACACCAGGAACCGCGGTGTTGGCCGTCGAATGGCGCTAGCTGCGCAGCATTTGTGCACCGCCGCCGTCAGTGTCAGCCAGTTTGCCGTGGCATACGGAGCTCCATCGCAGTCTTTAACACTGGTAGCGACAGCGTGGACGTGAACCGTATGTGCAGTTGACGGACTTTGAGCGAGGGCGTATAGTGGGCATGCGGGAGGCCGGGTGGACGTACCGCCGAATTGCTCAACACGTGGGGCGTGAGGACTCCACAGTACATCGATGTTGTCGCCAGTGGTCGGCGGAAGGTGCACGTGCCCGTCGACCTGGGACCGGACCGCAGCGACGCAAGGATGCACGCCAAGACCGTAGGATCCTACGCAGTGCCGTAGGGGACCGCACCGCCACTTCCCAGCAAATTAGGGACACTGTTGCTCCTGGGGTATCGGCGAGGACCATTCGCAACCGTCTCCATGAAGCTGGGCTACGGTCCCGCACACCGTTAGGCCGTCTTCCGCTCACGCCCCAACATCGTGCAGCCCGCCTCCAGTGGTGTCGCGACAGGCGTGAATGGAGGGACGAATGGAGACGTGTCGTCTTCAGCGATGAGAGTCGCTTCTGCCTTGGTGCCAATGATGGTCGTATGCGTGTTTGGCGCCGTGCAGGTGAGCGCCACAATCAGGACTGCATACGACCGAGGCACACAGGGCCAACACCCGGCATCATGGTGTGGGGAGCGTCTCCTACACTGGCCGTACACCACTGGTGATCGTCGAGGGGACACTGAATAGTGCACGGTACATCCAAACCGTCATCGAACCCATCGTTCTACCATTTCTAGACCGGCAAGGGAACTTGCTGTTCCAACAGGACAATGCACGTCCGCATGTATCCCGTGCCACCCAACGTGCTCTAGAAGGTGTAAGTCAACTACCCTGGCCAGCAAGATCTCCGGATCTGTCCCCCATTGAGCATGTTTGGGACTGGATGAAGCGTCGTCTCACGCGGTCTGCACGTCCAGCACGAACGCTGGTCCAACTGAGGCGCCAGGTGGAAATGGCATGGCAAGCCGTTCCACAGGACTACATCCAGCATCTCTACGATCGTCTCCATGGGAGAATAGCAGCCTGCATTGCTGCGAAAGGTGGATATACACTGTACTAGTGCCGACATTGTGCATGCTCTGTTGCCTGTGTCTATGTGCCTGTGGTTCTGTCAGTGTGATCATGTGATGTATCTGACCCCAGGAATGTGTCAATAAAGTTTCCCCTTCCTGGTACAATGAATTCACGGTGTTCTTATTTCAGAGTGTAGATCCAGCTGATGCTAACCTGTCAGTCCCTTTTCTGGAAGGTCGTCTGAGGATATGATGTCTTTTGTGGAGGACTTGACAACGTCGGCGAGTATTTGGGCTTGGTCCGATAATCAGTCGGAGCATCTTTCGAATTTACGTTAAATGGGAGAGGCAAATACATTTTTGAGACGCATGTAGGCGTTGAAAAAGGCGAAGACGTTTGAGCAGTCGGAACAGGGGGTTCTGCAGAGGAATGTGTGGCAGAATAGTGCGAGATTCTTTCAAGGGCAGGAAGATATTGCCGCAGAATAATGAAAGTTAATGTACATTCTAAGAAAAAGAAATCCACGTAGAGCTTATGCAAAATGGATACAACAGGTATCGACGGAAAATGCAAAACAGTAAATTTTGAAGACGGGTGGATGAATGTGTAACTATGCACGTCAGTTTCACACTGCAGCTTCCAAGGAACATAAACAGGTGACGTGTCGATACCAGGATATAACGTTTTTGCGAATTTCAGTCCACGTACTCAGCTAGAGATTAATTATGCCTTACAGACAGGCGCGTGAACAATATGTGTAGAAGTCAGCATTTGAGAGAGGAAGTGTGGTTGGGCTCAAAGAAGACGATTGGAGTAATTGACGAATCGCTCAACATTTGAACAGAAGCGGTGCCACCATTCGACGATGTTGGCAGGAATGGGTGAACCATGGCCGAACACAGCGTCAAGAAGGGGACGACCTAGAGAGGACCGGGTAGTCATCAGAGAGGCACTAAGAGCCACGGACTCGTCATTATCATCGATCCGACGTGCGACTGGTGCTTCATTGACGACAAGAACCATTGATAGGTGATTCGTACAAGTGGGGCTGAGCTCACGGTGCTCCCTGCGCCGTCTATCATTGACCTTCCTACACCAGTCAGCAAGTTTGTCTGTCACATTCCGCCTCGAATCTCATAGCCTGGAGTAGAATTGTCTTCAGTGAGGAGTCCCGCTTCGAATTGACCTCCGATGACCAGCGGAAACGTGTCGGTATACGCCCTGGATAGCGGTGGGATACAAACATGACTGTCGCCAGTCGTATTGCCTGACAACTAGGAGTGATTGTCTGTGTTGCCACTTCATTTCATCGCGCAATCCTTTTGTTTGTCATCCGCGGCATGCCTACAGCAAACCGTCGACAGTATTCTATACCCTGTTTTCTTACCGTACGAGGCAATCAATTCTGGGCTCAGATTTCAGGAAGAAACTGCTCACACGCGCACGGTGACTGTTTCTACTGCTTGTCTTCTTGCTTGCCAAACCTCATCTTGGCCAGCAAGTTACCTGGATCTCTCTCTGCAATTGACAATCTTTGGTTAGACACGGGCAGGGCCTGCCAACCGGGGACTCTGACGATCTCACATGCCAGTGGGACTGAATTCGGCACAATATTTCTCAGAAGGATATCCAACAACTCAATCAACGCCAAGCCAAATAACAGCTTGCTTAAGGGCCAGAGGAGGACCATCGCGTTATTGACTTGCTCAATTTGTGAAACTGCTTCTCTTGAAGAAATAATCAAATTTTTCAAAAATTGTAGTTATGTTCTTGTGTGTACATATACATTTCATCTTATGATTCCACCTCATTCGGATACTTCCTCGGGGTGCGTCGTTTCTTTTATTCTAGAGTGTACAAGTGTTTGAAAGAACTCTCAGTGATGAAGTGCAAAAAATGTTCCTGCAGTGGGCCGAGCAGAAGTTACTAGAAGCTTTCCTAAGTACTTTGCCTCCGGATGTGCCGAGGAGAGTGTGCACAGGAGCACCTAAGAACGTCCATTCGTCTGTAAGATTAACGATGGGATTTGAGAAGGTTGATATGTCGACAGGTGTGAGGGAAACTCGTGGTGCATTCTCTGTAGATGTGCACTGTTCCAAATATGCGCGTATGGGGCACAAGCAGAAACTATGTCGTCAGATGCTGTGGAAGACGCGTGTTATAGGTCATCAATAGCATCATGGGAACGGTAATTGGAGAGGACAGGGAATAATTAAGCAGCTGTTAAATGCAAGAGGGAAGCCATCGCCTATGTAGAGCCAGAACGAGGTGTTTCCGTCATAGTGCGAAATCCGGTTAAATCGCTTACAAATACATTAAGGCTCGATTCACATGACTGTCTACCGGTGACACCAGGAAGTTACATTCACGAAGGAAATCTATCAGATGCAGCTAGACGTTTGGTTAAAAAGTGTATCATAGGAGTAAGGGAGGAGGACAATGGGAAGACAGTACCTGTCAGTATTGACAATTTTGATTTTACAAAGTGGATGCCATGAGTTCGACGTGGTTGTAAAGACCAGACAGAAGACAGCTTCTTTGTTACACTGAGACCATTGTGAGTACTGGAGGATGCCGTTTGGGGTGAAGAATGTGCCTACTAAATTTCAAACGTTCGTTGGACGGAGTGTTGAAGGAGTTGAATACTCACCGGTGTCTGGTCAACTTGTATGACATGATTGTGTTCTCGAGGGACATGGAAGAACATAGACAGCGTTTGAGAGAAGTATTTAAGAGGTTGCGGGCTGCACATACGAACTTGAGATCGGAGAAGTGCCATCTTGCATTAGAGGAAATAAGTTACTTAGGGAACGTGATAAGCAAAGATGGAGCTAGAACTGGTCCAAGGCTTGTACAGGCAGTGCGAAATTTTCCTATGCTGAAGCCTAGTAAGGGACTACAATTGTTCTCTCTAACTACAGTACTAAGTTCATAAGAGTATTCTACTACTGAAAAAAGGTTTGGAATTTGTGAACAGAGAAATATCGGAGGCATTTGCAGAACTGAAGATAGTTTAGACATCGAGTGCAATGTTGGTGTTTCTGGACTTCTAGAGGGAGTTTATGTTGTCCTACGATGCATCTAATTATGCTCTCAGGTGTGTTCTGAGTCAAGAGATCAATGGTGAGAAACAGCATACTAAATTTGCATCGTGTAAACGTAATAGGGGCGAGAGAAACTTGTGGCCACAGAGAGATAAATGCTTAGCCTCTTATATAGAGTGACGAATTTTTGATCTTACATTAACATGAATCAGTTTAAAATGTTGAACAATCCAGCTGCTCTGAAATGGTTGTTAGGGCTGAAGGATGCATGCTGCATACTGAAAAGATGGGGTTTAAGGCTCAGTGAATTTGACTACAAAGTAGTTCACAAGCTAGGAAAGAAACATGGGAGATAAGAGTGCAGACGCACTAAGCAGTGAGGTAGTACAAATACTGGTTCCGGGCCTTGCTAAATGGGAAGCAGTGCAGAACACTGATAGCGATTGCAATCACCGTTCAGCGTATGTGGTGGTGTGTCGTTCAAGATTACAAGGTTAGAGCCAGCAAGTGGTGGTACCACCTAAGCTGCAGGAAGAAGTTCTAAAACAATGAACATGACCACACGTTGTCTGGTCGTGGTGGATGCAGAACAACAAATCGAAGGATATTGGGGGAGTACTGGCGCAAAAGATGTGGATAAGTATGTGAAGAGCTGTGTGCGATGTGTGCAGTGTACAGACTTGACTCATAAGCTACTACGTTGCAGAGAATGCCAGAAGCTACAAAACAGTTTTATCAGTTTGACAAGGATGTGTTAAGACCGTTTAAGCGAACTCACGTGGAGAATCATTTTGTGCCTGACAACATCTGTTCATTTCTTTCGGTATATCGAGATAACACATATGCTGCATCTGCAAGCAATTACAGTCGCATAGATAATGGTCAATGGGTGGCTACTGAAGTTTGGAGTCCTGGTAACGGTAATAACAGATCAGGGGACGAATTTCGTATCAGTCTTGATGAAGGAATTATGTCATTCATTACATGTGGGGAAATTAAGAACTAGTCCACTTCACCTTCAGTAAATGGAAGGACGAAATGGGTGCATTGGTGAATTGCAACGATTCTGAGTTATTATGTGATATCTTACTATAATGACTAGGACACGTATCTTTCATTTATTGTGTGTGCCCACTGCGGTCGCAGGTTCGAATCCTGCCTCGGGCATGGATGTGTGTGATGTCCTTAGGTTAGTTAGGTTTAAGTAGTTCTAAGTTCTAGGGGACTTATGACCACAGCAGTTGAGTCCCATAGTGCTCAGAGCCATTTGAACCATTTGAAGCCATTGTGTGTGTGTGTGTGTGTGTGTGTGTGTGTGTGTGTGTGTATGTGTGTGTGTGTATGTGTGGACACGGGCGGGTGTGCGCGTGTGTTTGTGTGTGTGTATGTGTGTGTACAGTTCAAAGGTTCGGTTGATATGATTAAGGCAAAGAGGCAAGGTCAGGAAGCTGGTCGTCGGTTTGCGAGAACAATGAGAGAGATATAGAAACGAATACAGGGAGAGGCTGGCAGAAGCTGTCAAATGTGAGGGAAGTTTACTGCAGTATGGAGTGGGCAAGTGGGTGGTGTTGTCTAGCATGTCCCAATTGGAAGTCTGCTTCTGTTTTGAGGCACCCTGGGGCCAATCCAAGAGACAGTAACAATAGAACTGGAGAAAAAAGTAAAAAGAAGGAAGCAAAAGAGTACGCAGGAAAGCGTAAATGAACCTAATGATTATCTGTTTTATGTGAGTGGTAGTGGGAGTTGTATCTTAAGCATTAATGTATGAATTTTGTGTGTAATAAGGGTTCTTTAGTTTACTTTTGTGAAAAATGCTGATCGATGAAAGCAGATTTGTTAGAATGGTTGCAGTCCCTGTCTTCAGGTTGTTGTACATCAAGAACTGGGACAGGAAGGATGCTAGTTCTGCTGATGCTGTACCTCTTCACCTGAGGCATAGCGTGGGCACTACGGTACGATTTTCTGGGAGTTCTGTCTGCCAGTAAAGAGAACTTGACAGCTTCCAATCACCAATGAACACTCAGTTTAGCGTTTAATGCATGGCAATTCCGGGGTGAAAGGAAGATACTGGATGAGGTGCTTTCCGATTTGAGACGGGTAGTCTAGAACAAGGGAATACTTGGGAAAGTTTGTGGGGAGTACAAGAAATAGCATAAAGCTTAAGAGCAGCTGCTATGGCAGATGGAGCAAATAGTGAAGGCAGCGTGGCGTTTCCGATGACATCAGAAGAGAGGTTGCTGAAATGTAGGGGGAAGTACTTTGAAAACTGTATTTAGAACGGTATATGATGGTGACGTAAGCGAACTGAACGTGACAGTGGAGGCAGTGAAGGTGCTGGTAGAGGATAATAAGTCAGAGGACAAATGGCATACTACGCAGATCCAGATTTTGGAGAGCAGAATGCGTATGTTGAACCCCCCCCCTTTCCTTGCGGCATCGATTCGCACACATATCGCAACCGAAAGCTATATTTACAAGTGCGATGATGTTCTCCACAAGCGGTGACACTCCTGCAACCTCCTGGTCGATTCGTTCCTTCTTTGAGAACATCATGGGCTTACACACCACTGAGCATCATCGCACCACTCTCGAGTACAGTGCGACCGTAATTTTTGCTCTTGTGTACAGTTTGGAACCATCAGAGACCATTCATAGGAATACGACGAAATATGAAGATGATCCGAAGCAGGAAGAAGTGCTTATGCATTTTCCGCCATCCTTTGGGGGAGGGGGGGGGGGAGAGTAACATTGACACACTCGTAAATAAGACTCAGATCATCCTTGTGAGGCCCATTCAGTTCGGCAACACCCCATTTTTATCGAGAATTTTAAAAATATACCTGCACTGAGAGAACCTCTGAAGTAGTTCTCGGAACATGCAAGCAGATACATTCTTAAAAATCTCAATAAAAGTGGTCGGATGCCTGAGAGTGTGTTATCAAAGTGGGGGTCTTAGAGGAACTCTTTGCCGTTTTATTTAAAAATCTGTCAATACACTCCCATACGATCAAGCTACAAGGGGGGAGGGGGGAGCAAAAGCAGGCTCAAATATGGTAATTGGATATCTCTATAGGCCCCTGGCTCAGCAGCTGTTGCGGCAGAACATCTGAAGGACAATTTGGAAAATATTTCGAGAACATTTCCCGACCATGTTATAGTTTTGGGTGATGATTTTAATTTACCAGATATAGTCTGGGAGATTCAGACGTTTATAACGGGTGGCAGGGACAAAGTATCCAGTGAAATTTCCCGACCATGTTATAGTTTTGGGTTATGATTTTAATTTACCAGATATAGTCTGGGAGATTCAAACGTTTATAACGGGTGGCAGGGACAAAGAATCCAGTGAAATTTTTTCAAGTACATTATCTGAAAACTGCCTTGAGCAGTTAAACAGAGACCCGACTCGTGGCGATAACATATTAGACCTTCTGGTGAGCCGGCCGGAATGGCCATGCGGTTCTAGGCGCTACAGTCTGGAACCGAGCGACAGCTACGGTCGCAGGTTCGAATCCTGCCTCGGGCATGGACGTGTGTGATGTCTTTAGGTTAGTAAGCTTTAATTAGTTCTAAGTTCTAGGCGACTGATGACGTCAGAAGTTAAGTCGCGTAGTGCTCAGAGCCATTTGAACAATTTTTTAACCTTCTGGTGACAAATAGACCCGAAATATTTGAAACACTTAACGCAGAACTGGGAATCAGCGATCATAAAGCGGTTACAGCATCGGTGATTTCAGCCGTAAATAGAAATATTAAAAAAGGTAGTTTTCTGTTTAGAAAAAGTGACAAAAAGCATATTTCAGAGTACTTGACAGCTCAACACAAAAGTTTTATCCCAAGTACAGATAGTGTCGAGGATCAGTGGACAAAGTTCAAAACCATCGCAAAATATGCATTAGATGAGTATGTACCAAGCAAGATCGTAAGTGATGGAAAAGAGCCACCGTGGTACAACAACCGATTTAGAAAGCTGCTACGGAAGCAAATGGAACTTCACAGCAAACATAAACATAGCTTAAGCCTAGCAGACAAACAAAAATTACACGAAGCGGAATGTAGTGTGAGGGGGGCTGTGCAAGAGGCGTTCAACGAATTCGAAAGTAAAGTTCTATGCACTAAGTTGGCAGAAAATCCTAAGAAATTTTTGTCTGATGTCAAAGCGGTAGGTGGATCAAAACAAAATGTCCAGACACTCTGTGACCAAAATGGTACTGAAACAGAGGATGACAGATTAAAGGCCGAAACACTAAATGTCTTTTTCCAAAGCTGTTTCACAGTGGAAGACAGCACTGTAGTTCCTTCTCTAGATTGTCGCACAGATGAGAAAATGGTAGATATCGAAATAGATGACAGAGGGATAGAAAAACAATTAAAATCGCTCAAAAGAGGAAAGGCCGTTGGACATGATGGGATACCAGTTTAATTTTACACAGGGTACGTGAAGGAACTTTCCCCCCTTCTTGCAGCGGTGTACCGTAGGTCTCTAGAAGAGCGTAGCATTCCAAAAGATTGGGAAAGGGCACAGGTTATCCCCGTTTTCAAGAAGGGACGTCGAACAGATGTGCAGAACTATAGACCTATATCTCTAACATCGATCAGTTGTAGAATTTTGGAACACGTATTATGTTCGAGTATAATGACTTTTCTGGAGACTAGAAATCTACTGTGCAGGAATCAGCATGGCTTTCAAAAAAGACGATCGTGTGATACCCAGCTCGCGCTATTCGTCCACGAGACTCAGAGGGCCATAGACACGGGTTCCCAGGTAGAAGCTGTGTTTCTTGACTTCCGCAAGGCGTTTGATACAGTTCCCCACAGTCGTTTAAGGAACAAAGTAAGAGCATATGGACTATCAGACCAATCGTGTGATTGAATTGAAGAGTTCCTAGATAACAGAACGCAGCATATCATTCTCAATGGAGAGAAGTCTTCCGAAGTAAGAGTGATTCCAGGTGTGCCGCAGGGGAGTGTTGTAGGACCGTTGGTATTCACAATATATATAAATGACCTTGAGGATAACATAGGAAGTTCACTGAGGCGTTTTGCGGGCGATGCTGTAGTTTATCGAGAGGTTGTAACAATGGAAAATTGTACTGAAATGCTGGAGGATCTGCAACGAATTGACGCATGGTGCAGGGAATGGCAATTGAATCTCAGTGTAGACAAGTGTAATGTACTGCGAATACATAGAAAGAGAGATTCTTCATCATTTATCTACAACATAGCAGGTCAGCAACTGGAAGCAGTTAATTCCATAAATTATCTGGGAGTACGCATTAGGAGTGATTTAAAATGTAAAGACCATATAAAATTAATCGTTGGTAAAGCAGATGCCAGACTGAGATTCATTGGAAGAATCCTAAGGAAATGCAGTCCGAAAACAAAGGATGTAGGTTACAGTACACTTGTTCGCCCACTGCTTGAATAATGCTCACCTGTGTGGGATCTGTACCAGAGTTTTGGTGAAATATTGTGCCAATGTGACATCATTAACGAACATTACAAATCACATAAATTTCTGAAGTCTGGTCTTTCTCGGCATTCGTCAACATCTCACTGGTTGAAGTATCGTCGAAAAAAATTGTTCAAATGGCTCTGAGCACTATTGGACTCAACTTCTGAGGTCATCAGTTCCCTAGAACTTAGAACTACCTAAACCTAACTAACCTAAGGACATCACACACATCCATGCCATACAGCGACCGTAGCGGTCGCACGGTTCCAGACTGAAGCGCCCAGAACCGCTCGGCCTCTCCGGCCGGCAAGCATCGTCTAGCTCGACGGTCAAGTCGCAGAATGCATCGTTGTTGCACCATTACAGAACCAAATTTCTAGTTTACGAGGTTTAGAAAAATTGATGCTTTACTTGTGGTGCGTAGTGTATTCGCAGAGGAGCAGCCCCAGCAGAACGTCCTGCGGACCGTCCAGCAGACTGTTCCACAGTAATACAGACGCTGATAGATTTCACTCCTAGTGCGTGAAAGAGAAATTGTATCTGACGGATTTTTAAAGAATATAAAACCACGATTTATGCCATAGATGTTTTCAAATTATGAAGGGCGTATGATTTACAGAATGTGTGGAGTGTAGCAGCACAGAGTGATGAAAGATCTCAAGGAACCAAGAGACTGTTAAGTAAGGTAGATGCAAGCAATTGAATATCGTAAGGGTTAAAGTCAAATGCGGAGTATGGGTATTGAAAATTGTGCTGCCAGATGTTTTGAAGGAGGAACTTGTGGTGTAGGTGACGCATAGTGGGAAACCATTCCTAAGGGAGACATGAGAGTCTAGGTATTCTACGTTGAGGGGACCAATGTAGCGCCGATAAAACACTAAGAGTAAAATTTGTGAAAAGATGCAGTTGGACATTGCTTAGCCACCAATGACTGGTGAGCGCGGCATTTCGACAATTGGGTTAAGACGACAAGCACGTGAAATTTTTGCAGGATGGACTAGCCTTCCGCGGTACAACTCACCATCACAGTGGTAACACATGGTGTAAACTAGGGAATGCCCCATCATCGGAACTTCGCTGGTGTTGCTGAATATGTTGGCAGAAGTGGCACTATGACATAAGAAATGTGTTGCAGTTGGGTATCAGTAATCATTGATCTTGCAACAGAGTCTTTCGCAGCCCAGCAGTACTGCCAGGATACAGGGGCTATGCCAAACAGGGAAGTGACATGGAACCACTAGCCACAACCACTGTTTTGAGACTTCGCCACTGTACTATATCCATGGCTGGAGTTGATGGTACAGTGCTGTGGGCTTGCTGGTGCACTCCAGCAGCCACCAGACTTCTGTGAAAAGACAGTGGGTCACACCCCAGGCACAGCAATTGCCTTCTGACAAGGAGGTGGGAGCACGTCTTGCAACGCATCTTGGCTAGCTGTGTATGGTCATTCATCCAAGAGACGCTACCTCTGCAAGATTCCGCTATGCACTGATGATATCAGGGCTGTGGCTCACGGAACGTAGTGGAAGCCTGGCATCGGGAGCAGACGTGAGCAAAGCAGAGCGCCAGCATGGGTTGCAGCCTGCTGAACAGACAGTGGCCGCCGGCTGACAATAAACAGGTCCACTTCTATGGGGCAGGGGCGCGATTCTCCCCCACCAAGCCGCATAATCAATGTATCAATTGGAAATAAAGCATTTCGGCAGTCGTTTCTTACTGGGACTCCTGTGTCTGCCATCCAACCTCACGACATGGCCAGTTACTTGTAAGCGTAGTCACCCCCAGAGCGTCCTTCACCATGATCACTTATTTGACACGACTCACGCACATTATGTACCCTACCAGGTTTGTCTCAACAGTATACACGAGTGACGCTAATGCACTTTGGCTGCTCTTGTACGTATCATATAGAGTATTCATTGACATACTGACCAAAATTGCACTAACATCCGACCGTGTCTTGAAGGTGCTTCATCTTTTTTGTAAGGCAGTGTAATTAAGATCTAAAACATGTTACTGAGGTAAGGTACACATTTCGCTCTAGACAGGAGCATGTAGAAGAACTGTGGCTCAAGTTTACGAGAATAGTTAACCAAGCACTTGATAAATTTGTGCCTAGAAGAGCAGACCTTGATAGTAAAAATTCCGCGTGGTGTAGAGTAAAGAATGTTCTACAGCAACCAACCAGGTCGTAACAAGTGGCATAGGCCTGTAGATAGTGAGATGCAGAATGAATTATATTTGGCTGTCAAGAGGCTAATTCGTGAAGCCTTACGTTTGCAGAATATTATCAAAAAATCTGACACAAAACTCAAAGAAACTTTAGTGCAACTGATTATAACAAAATAAAAGCAGAAATGCGAAACTCCGTTTTCGAATTATATTTTGCAAAATGAAATCTAGGAGTACTGCCCCAATTATCGCACAGTTTCAGTGATGAGTGATACTAATATCTGTGTCAGTACTGATGAAAAACAACTGAAAATGTAAAACTGAAGAGACCTAGGCCTCGATAAAATCCCTGTCAGATTCTAGACTAGCTCAGCCCCTGTTTTCACCATAATGTACGGTGGTACCCGTGGAACAAAAAACCGTGCCAGATATTTGGAACAAAGCGTAAAGTCACACCCATCTGCAAGAAGGGTAGCAGAAGAGATCAACAAAACTACCGTGTTAACGAAATTTGTTATTCTAGAATCTTACAATATATTCTGAGTACAAACGTAATGAGGTATGTTGAACAGAATGGCCTTTCTCTTGCCAACCATCATGGATTCCTAAAACATCACTCATCTGGCACCCAATTCGCTTTTCTCACATGACATATTGAAAGCCGCTGATCAAGGGGGTCAGGCCGATGCAGAATCGTTTTCATTTTTGGACAAAATTTGACTCTGCAGCATCTAGGCTTACGAATATTATCGGAAGTTCTACCGCATGTGGTATAAACCTAAAGATGTGAGTGGATTGAGGTTTTCTGATGGGGATGACGCAGCATGTTATTTTGGATGTGGAGCTATGGATTGAAGTAGAGATGGTTTCAGTTGTGCTCTAGGAAAGTGTGTTGTGACCCTGTCTGTTCCTGTTCCGTATTAATGACGTTAATAGTAACCTGAGACTATTCGCAGGTGAAGTGCTTACTTTCAATGACGTACAGCCTGAATGTAACTGGCCGGCCGCGATGGTCTAGCGGCTCTAGGCGCTCAGTCCGGAACCGCGCGACTGCTACGGTCGCAGGTTCGAATCCTGCCTCGGGCATGGATGTGTGTGATGTCCTTAGGTTAGTTAGGTTTATGTAGTTCTAAGTTCTAGGGGACTGATGACCACAGATGTTAAGTCCCATAGTGCTCAGAGACATTTGAACTGAATGTAACTGAACAAATATTCAGTCACGTCTTGACACTATTTCAAAGCAGAGATAATCAACGTGTTATAAATATTCAGAAATCTATAATTCTGCAATTCACGAAATGGAAAAGAAACAACATATGCCATATGACTACAAAATCAGTGATTCATAACTGTAAACTGTCAACGCTTACAAATATATGGGGGTAAACTTTAGTAGCGATATGAAATGGAAGGATCACATAGGCCCAGTATCGCAGGTACCTAACATCGGTTCATTGGTAGAAACCTATGGATGTGCAATGTCTACAATTTGATTGCTTACAAAACATTTGTGCGACCAACCTTAGAATATTTCGGTAGCAAGTGGTTTAATTTTCATACATATTTAACCCTGTTCCACGAAATAGAGAGATGTAACGTTAAAACATAGTTAATTTTCTTCCTCATAATGTAAATCAGAAAGAGTAAAAAAGATTGAAAGCGTATAAACAACATAGTAAGAAGTATCCTTCGCGTAGACAAACAACTGAAGCAGTTGGAAAAATATGAGTCACCAGGTTCGAATGGAAACCCACTTTCGCTTCTCAAAAAGTACTCTACAGCACTGGCCCTTACCTAGCTCGCATTTATCGCGAATCTCTCGCCCAACGCAAGTCCGAAGAGACTGGAATAAAGCGCAGGTGACTCCTGTGTATAAGAAGGGCAAAAGGACGAACGCGCAAAATTAGAGACCAATAAGCTTAACATCGATTTGCTGCAGAATCCTTGAACATATTCTCAGTTCAAATATAATAAACTTCCTTGAGACTGACAAGCAGGGTTTTAGAAAGTATCGGTTTTGAGAAACTCAGTTTGCCCTTTCTCACGTGATACACTGCGAGTTACGGACGAACGACAACAAGCAGATTCCATGTTTCTAGATTTTCTGAAATGGTCTGACACAGTGTCCCATTGTGGGCTGTTAAAAAAGGTGCGAATGTATTGAATAGGTTCACAGATATGTAAGTGGTTCGAGTACTTCTTAAGTTATAGAACCCAATATGCTGTCCTCGACGGCGGGTGTTTATCAGAGACAAGGGTATCGTCAGAAGTGGCCCGGGGAAGTGTGATAGGACCGCTATTCTTCTCTATGTACACAAATGATTTGGCGGCCAGGGTGGAAGGAATTTGCTGTTGTTTTCTGATGATGTTGCGGTGTATGGTAAGGTGTCGAAGTTAAGTGACTGTAGATGGATACAAGATGACTTAGACAACATTTCTAGTTAGTGTGATGAATGGCAGCTAGCTTTAAATGTATAAAAATGTAAGTGAATGAGGATGAGTAGGAAATACAAATCCGTAATGTCCATACACAGCATTAGTAGCGTCCTGCTAGACACAGCCACGCAATTTAAATATCTCGGGCGTAACGTTGCAAAGTGACATGAAATACAAAGCGCATATGAGGACTGTGCTAGGAGATGTGAACGGTATACTCCGGTTTATTGGGAGAATTCGAGGCAAGTACGGTTCATCTATAAAGGAGACACAATATAAAACGTTAGTGCAAGATGTGGTGTAGTGGTGAGAGCCTGGACGCAGTTCGTGAAACCTGTGCTTCAAATCTCCATGTGGCCATCCATACTTAGGTTTATACACTATTTTCATAAATGTGTTAAGGTAGATGTCGGGATAGTTCTTTTGAAATGGAACGGCGCTTTCACTTCCATATACTTCCCAAACCGGAGCTTCTGCGTCGTCGACGAGACCTTAGGCTCTAATCTTCCTTTTTGACAACTATAACACTACTGGGTGACCACAATTGCAGTGTATCCTTTTTGTTATTCTCAACTGACATCCCAAATAGGTGTACGGTTTCCTACAGTTAAAGCAAAAGTCGGGCTTTTGGAAGAGTCCTAAAGGCGAATTGCAATGGATAGTCACTTTTGTTCTTAGCTTTTTCTCTTTTTACCCAACTACGCTTGACTCTCAGCAGAAACGTAATTGGATGTGATTTAATGACGAATCTATCAGCGTGTTGAGATCTTTGTGGCTAGTGATTACTCAACAGGAGCACAAATGTGGGTCGAGGTGCGGAAAGGTCGCTGCGGTGTACCACCGGATCGTGCTACTCCCAGGGGCGACTGTGAAGTAACACTGCAGTCACTAAACAATCTGACGATTGAGTAATGACAGCTTTACAGTATTCCGTACTCCTGAATGATGCCACGGAATAAACCGAAAGTAGAGCGAAAGTCTGAAAGTACTATTGATATGCTTTTGTCCAAAATGGTGAGGTAGTGACTGCGTAAAAATAAAGGTTAAATCATCTGCTGGTGTTACAAGAAATAATGAAAGGCTGATAATAAGACCTTAAAGAAAGTAAAAAGTTTTACTCCTGAACAAAGTAAAGCGCTGCTAAGAAAGGTCTACTTTTGAGCTAAATAAAATGTTACTGAAATCGATGTGCGTTACATTTAAGAGCAGCATTTAGTGAAAAAATATTCATACTTTGTCAAACGGAGGGTATTATGAAAAATATGCAAATTATTTACGTGCAACAAAGTGTACATTTCTTTCCTTACTCATTGCACTAAATGCGCCCGACGTCTATAAGACAATCTTAACTTTCCAGAACCATAAAATGAGGCAATTATTTAAAAAATATTTCGGTTAATGTTACGTAAAAGACAAACAATTTTTAGGAAGAGTTCATGTCTCTACGGATCAGCGATCAATATCGATAACTCGATTTCTAAAACGAGATGAAAATTTAATAATCGTAGAGAATAGGAACACTGTGGTAGGGCAAGGAACTGCAGACTGAGCTATTGGAGAACGTGGACTCAGCTGCAGTAAATGGGGCGGGAGTAAGGGAAAGTAGAATCCTGCAGTACAGTTCAGCTGGTAATAGGATGGGAACAGATGAAGGGAACGGAAAAGTTACGTGCGAAACTGGGTTTGATTATAAAATTAGAGAGCAGTAAACCTCAATGAGTTATGCAACAAATTTCAGATAGTAGTAACAAATATACAGTTCAAAAAAGACAAGAAGACGAGGTCTATCTGAGAAATAACTGTATATACTGCAGCATACAAAGTTGATTACATCTTAGCATGACATACATCCCAAAATGTTATACTGGTTTGTAGGGCGTAATAAGCAGCAGATACAGACTCGGAACACAATTTAATAATGGTGATGAATAGGCTGATGTTTGAGAGAATTGTCAGGAGGGATCAAAGTTTAGTGATGTGGCATAGTGCGCTTCTCAGGAATGATGATGTGTTCTTGAAGCTCTCTAAAAATACTGCGATAGTGAATGCTACAATACTTAGCTCACTTGAAGATAAATGGACGTCTCCAAAAAAACAATTGTAGAGGTTGGTACGAGGAAGGTAGATATAAACAAAAATTTGGGAATGTGGTTATATCACTTAATTGGCGAAAGATGAAGGTAAGAGAATCTGGAGATTGATGGTTGCATGGAAACGAGGAAAATTGCGTAATGCTAAGGCTTTAGATTAGCATTCTGTAGATGAGAGGATCACATCTGTATCTGACCGCTTACATTTATATCTCCCGTGGTCTCCTTCGAAAACTACATGTCTATTATCCTTTTCCGCACTTCCGAAAAAACTTGGCGTACAGTCCGTCCCAAATAATTGGGGAACCATACCTTCGACAGGGAGTTGAAATATACTGTTTTTTTTTGGTCTACGAAAAGCTGGAAAGATGTTTCATCATGACGGAGTAACTGGGTGTGGGAGGACAGATCTTGTCGCAAAGGCTGCAACAAAGTTCCAACATCTATTTTAAGATATTTGTATAGTGTCTTATAAAAGTTCACACGGAATGGGCAACTATTATTATATCCGAAAAATCTCGTGCCCTTCTCGAGAAGTGATCAAATGCTAGCAATCGTTTTCCTTACACAAATGATGTACTATACCTATCTTCAGCATATTACAACTTCAAAAGAACACTTTGCGGTCCTCCAGATTACACCACTTAATCTTGGGCGTACCATGTAGGATATGTGAAATAAATAATTGTCAAAAGGAGAACAGCATCAGGCATAACCTAGACTGAATAATTCAAAAAAGCAGTAAGATATTTTGCCCTCTGTGTTTAAACTGATCTCTAAATGCGATTAGCAGGAGAGTGTAAATCAGTATGTTTGTAGCTGGTAGACGTTACTGTATTTGGCCGTATAATCTGAGAAGCTATTTCTGACGAACCACAATGAATATGTTAGTAACATTGTATCTCTAAAAGCGAATGCGTCACAAACTATCAATAGTTGCTCTATCTTTGCGACAGACTACTGAGCTTACCTCCATTTTAATAAGTAATCGTAGGAAAACCTTTATTTAAGTGTATTAGCGTTAAATGTGATGATGAGTACTTTAGGTATAACATATTAGTGACATACCTCCAGTGCCACGGATCAACTCCGTTGAAGTTATTCTCCAGTACAACAATGGTAGCGTCTCTCGGATTCAACTGCGGTGCTGCTAGAACAGCATTCAGGAACGCAGTAACAAGGAAAATCTGTAAGATAGGTACAGCACAAATGTTAACAACACGAGAAACTCAAAACCTCTCTAAAACACTTGCTCCTCCTTCCTTTCCAAGTCTCTCTCTCTCTCTCTCTCTCTCTCTCTCTCTCTCTCTCTTTCACTCACTCACACACACACACACACACACACACACACACATACACACACACACACACACACACACAACAGAAAGTGAGTACAAAAAAATAAAAAACACATTCACAATCACACTTACTTGTGTAAGTACACTCACATTGGCACCCAGTTTTTCGGGACAAAGACACTAATGTGATATACGAATGGCATAGCGAACCGGAACTCGGCTTTCCTTTTCTTGCTCACCTTGATGGACCAGTTTGTTGTTAAGAGACATTATTGTCTTTTTTCATTCTTTTAATTCCATTACTATAGTGATCTATCTCAATAAGAATTAATTCTACACAGATGTCCGTCTGTAAATTTGAAAGGATTATTATACATAGGTGAAAAACACATGATTGTGTAACGCAGGAACCAGGATTAATGTTGCAAATCAAGACCTATCAAAGTTAAATAAGTCATTTCCACCTTAAGTGAAACTTATGCCTACCTGCAGCAGGTTTTTGTCCGTTGTAACAGTAAAAAATAATTCATAATAGCGTCCAGGAATAGAGAGCAGCAGTTAATCTTTATATACTAAACTATCCTTCAGAGCGTCCTCCACAAAAAATATATTTTGTGCTCTTTTTGTCTTCGTGATTTTAACAACTTCTGTGGGTGAGCTCTTCCATGCTGAGCAATCAAGTGAAGTATTTGGACACTGAAAAGTCACACAACATGACTTTATAATGATATTTCTTAACTGGGCGATAAAATATTCTTTAATGCAACAATCATGGCAATGAGAGGTCTAATATTACTCAGTCGTATGATACAAATCCGGTTGACAAAAATGTTTGCTTCAACTGAGACTTTTTTGCATGACGCTGTTTCTTCTTTGAAATAAACTATTTCGCTTCTACATATTAGCTGATTCCCTCCATTTGGGTAGTAAGAAGCTGTACTGCAGCATATCATGATCTACGCAGCAATGTGTAAAGAATGTCATATGGAAACATCCCTAGCAAAAATTCAGCACCATCATGGTTGACACGGGCATAACTAACGGCTCACAGAGCTGTGACGTTTTATATGTTGAATGAAAAAGCTCAATCCATAAGCAGAATTTATCACCATACCACTAAGCACAACACATTAAATTAGATCAGCGTAACTATTGAGCTGAAAATCAGGTTGAATTTCTTTCAGTTTACAGAGTGTGTTTCACAATTCTACATCTACATCTACATCCTTACTCCGCAAGCCACCTGACGGTGTGTGGCGGATGGTACCTTGAGTATCTCTATCGGTTCTCCCTTCTATTCCAGTCTCGTATTGTTCGTGGAAAGAAGGATTGTCGGGTATGCCTGTGTGTGGGCTCTAATCTCTCTGATTTTACCGTCATAGTCTCTTCGCGAGATATACGTAGGAGGGAGCAATATACTGCTTGACTCCTCGGTGAAGGTATGTTCTCGAAACTTTAACAAAAGCCCGTACCTAGCTACTGAGCGTCTCTCCTGCAGAGTCTTCCACTGGAGTTTTATCTATCATCTCCGTAACTCTTTCGCGATTACTAAATGATCCTGTAACGAAGCGCTCTGCTACCCGTTGGATCTTCTCTATCTCTTCTATCAACCCATCTGGTACGGATCCCACACTGCTGAGCAGTATTGAAGCAGTGGGCGAACAACCGTACTGTAACTACTTCCTTTGTTTTCGGATTGCATTTCCTTAGGATTCTTCCAATGAATCTCAGTCTGGCATCTGCTTTACCGACGATCAACTTTATATGATCATTCCATTTTAAATCACTCCTAATGCCTATTCCCAGATAATTTATAGAATTAACTGCTTCCAGTTGCTGACCTGCTATGTTGTAGCTAAATGATAAGGGATCTTTCTTTCTATGTATTCACAGCACTTTACACTTGTATACATTGAGATTCAGTTGCCATTCCCTGCACCATGCGCCAATTCGCTGCAGATCCTCCTGCATTTCAGTACAATTTTCCATTGTTACAGCCTCTCGATATACCACAGCATCATCCGCAAAAAGCCTCAGTGAACTTCCGATGTCATCCACAAGGTCATTTATGTATATTGTGAATACCAACGGTCCTATGACACTCCCCTGCGGCACACCTGAAATCACTCTTACTTCGGAAGACTTCTCTCCATTGAGAATGACATGCTGCGTTCTGTTATCTAGGAACTCTTCAATCCAATCACACAATTGGTTTGATAGTCCATATGCTCTTACTTTGTTCATTAAACGACTGTGGGGAACTGTATCGAACGCCTTGCGGAAGTCAAGAAACACCGCATCTACCTGGGAACCCGTGTCTAGGACCCTCTGAGTCTCGTGGACGAATAGCGCGAGCTGGGTTTCATACGATCGTCTTTTTCGAAACCCATGCTGATTCTTACAGAGTAGATTTCTAGTCTCCAGAAAAGTTATTATACTCGAACATATAATTCCTGTAACAGGTATCCAGGATATTTAGAGGGGACTTAGGGCCTTAGTAAATAATGTTTCCAACACACGTCTTCAAATGTATCTTTTCGATATAATGTGATTATGAAGTGGAAACACGAAGACACAACCACAGATATATCTAAACGAGGTAGACACCATGTACTGACCGGCAGAGACCGTTGGCGTGGTTGTAAGAAATCATGTACTGGTTGAAAAAACCATCCGTGAGTTACAAAGTGCTGCCAGTAGTCCAACGACCTAAATGCCTGTGCTTAAGTAGTTAAGAAGTATGTGGTACAATCAGCTAATTATAAGCCACGCACGTGTGTAATCACTGCTAAGCCACGCGCAAGGTTGTGTGAAGAGCGAAACCACTAGTCAGTGACTCAAACGAATGATTTCGATTGGTAAATCACGTTATACCCTGTAACAATACGATAGACGGATTTGGATTTGTCCAATACCTGGAGAAAGTTATCCACCTTCATATACAATGCCAGCAGGGAGGTACAGAGAAGGATGTGACAGAATATAGGAGTGTTATTCGCGGTTAGTGTGTGGTTTCCTTATTGCACTCAAGTAAACGATACATACAGAAGGATATGAACACATAGCATTGTGTGCTACGTTCATCACAGAAAACGTCTGGAAATGATATCTATTTGTATCAGCACGACAATCCACATCATCATAAAGCAGCATCTGTGAGACAGTGCTACGTGGACAACAACATTCCTTGAATGAACTGGCCTGCCCAGAGTCCCGATCTTGAACACTTCTGGGTTGAGTTATAACGTCGCGTTTGCTCCAGACGCCAGACTCCAACATCACTACCTCCTCTGGATTCTGCTGTTGATGAAGAATGTCCATCTATTCCTCTACATACACTCAGAACTAGGTTGAAAGTGTCCACAGCAGAGTTATGGTCTTCACACCCCATTTTGCTGTCCGCTAATAGTGTCTGAATACTTTCCGTCAGATAGCTCGTGAATGTTTTAATTATGTGCCACTATTACTCAGTCAATAAAAGCGAGTCATATCAAACTAATTAGAGATCAGAGGTACATAAGCAGTTCAGTGAGCAGTAAGCTAAATTTAACCATAATGCGAACATTTGTTTGTGCACTGGAGAGCATTACTGGAGGTTGTATACCATTGCCTTCATCTGGTATTTGAACCGTCCTACGTCACCAGCTTTCGGTGAACCTACAGTTTATCCTAAACTGCAGACCACGGTATCTTGATGTTTGACATAATAACAAATCATTTCTAGACTTGAGAATAGAGCTAAGTGGCAAAAAAAGTCCTAAGATCTGAAGAAGTTTGAATTCTGGACATTATCAGTCCAACACTAACCCGGTTGGCCTTCGAACTTCCATTGAAATTAACGTAGCGTACAGGCACATATCACCAACTTACTGTGGTAGCGTGGAAGGTGATACAATTATTTTTCATAGGCATCACTATATGCTGATCCATAATTAGAAAATAACCTGCGTTCAGAAGATGGGGAAATACAGGAAAGTATCATACGACGTCAAAGATAAATGGAAAGTTATGTGTCTTCATTATCCCAGTGTTAACTTAGGATACCTGTATTGTCCCAAAAGAAACTGTGAATAACCTTAATGACCAGTAGCTTTATCCTCTGCTCTGATAGCGACTGCAGAAGGCAGTTCTGCAGAACACGCACAGAAGAGTTCGTTCTGCTCTCGGTTAACATCAACTGACAATACTGATAGAGTGTTGCCTACATTGATATCATTACGTCAGTGTCACCTAAAAGGAATAGCCAATAAATAACAACGAAGCTACACATTCTGTAAAAAAATCTTCTATGAAGTAAAGGAAGTTGCCAGCTGCTAAGTAAGCCAGCAAATAATTTGGTAGTGGCATTGTTCAAGAATGTGTAGGCTTTAAATTGTATTGATTTATTTAAAATGATCTGCTAAAGAGAATACACATGTGCTAGCATTTCTGTACAACATTATCACCGGCGCTAATAGAATATTAACCTTACTGCGAGTTTCTTGCAACGAAAGAAAGATACCCCAGAATACTATATTATAGAACAGTACTGATTATAAAAATATTGGAGGCTTAATTTCTCTATACCGCTCACAATTATACAAAATAACGACATGAATAGATGAAGTAGTTTCTTTATACGATTCTAGAAGACACATATTAAAGTGACTTAAGAACAAAGACGAACTCTACTCAGAATTTTGACACGGTAATTTTCATGATACAAGTTTGTTTACAGATAATACTTACAATGTCTTCTATTGCTGGTCGTTTATAGATATTGGTTACAACACCATCATCAAAAATTGCTGAAGTTGCATCTTGTATATTAAATAGGAGTTTTGCTTACATAATGGACACTCGTAGAAGTAGAACGGAACCTAGTGGATATTCATTAATGTCCACTGATGCCCCATGTCTACATGTACGAATTACGTACTAAAGCCTGTTTTATTCTTTTCATTAACTATACCCTGAATAATCTGATAATTACATAATGAACCTGAGATAGTACTTCAAACAAAATTCAACAGTATCACAGTCAATCGCTGCTGGGAACGTGACGCCACCAATTGTCAAATGTGTGATTTTGTAGCACTACCGTTTACATATTGTAATGTCTTCGGTAGGTCTCAATAAATAAATAAATAAAATAGAAAAGAAGTTAATAAAACCAATTTGTCCTACTACAATATATGAAACTTTCCAAAATTTGCTACGTGAATGTGTACGAGTAACTGCTGTTCCCAATCTACAGATATGATAAAGGACAGGCCTCTGCTAATATACTTATGACAGTAACAGCAGCGGATACAGTTTAGATAACGATGTTTACTACAAAAGAACCAGCATATACTCTGGGGCCTCACCCTCCTGACGGCCATCTCTGCTGGACGTACCTGGAGGACTAGTGTCCTACTGTGCACGCGCCGCTATTATATAAGGTCTTCGTAGGTCGTCGTCTCCCCCCAATCATCGCTGTTGAGGCAGTGACCGCGCTAGTCACCTCAAAAACGCTGTTCCCAAAACTTGCTTCAAATTGCTCACGCTAAATATGCTCCGTTATTAGCCGGCTCTTCGCTTTATTATAGTCCTTGTGCTGTGGCCAGATAATCCTGCCACTCCCCAGATGCGCGGAAAATTGAAGTTTTCTGCTTTCAAATGTTAAATCGAAGAGCTGAAATATCACGACAGACTAGCTCGAGAAAGGCAACAGCATGTATTTGTGGTTAGGCAACAACAAGTACAGTAATTTCAGAAACATACTGCGAGCGTACGTACAATTTGTGTCACTACTGGGTGCCGTCTGCCTACATGTGGCTCAACAAATGAATAACTAGGCATCTGGTAAGAGCAGGCATTGCCTGCAAGGGGAGCGACGGTTAAAACAAAGTTTTTTGAAAACGGCCGCGAGTTGCACTTTGATGATTTTCATGATATGTATTTACTAAATAACTACCCATTTTTTATGTTATAGATGATTCAATGTCTCGTTACTATCTTCATTTTAGGCTTTGTAGGGTATGTTCAATTATAATTTTTAATGCACCCTTGGGTGCATTCCTTTTCATTATGTGGTGTTTTTTTATTTACATTGCGTGCACCTTACGGACATGCTAGGATGAATTTTTAGTAGGTGAGACAATGATGTCCTCAATATTAGCGTGTTTGCTTAATTTATCAAGAAGAACACATATCTTGAAGTACTAGTCAAATGCATTATATACATTGACAGGGCCATGCAGATAAAAGTTACACAAAGCTTAGTACGTAAGTGAATATTATGAAAGCCACAAATGGTACCTAAATCATATGTAAACAAAAGACATATCAAAGCGTGTAAAAAATACATAAATGTAAGTGCAAAATAAAGTGCTCATGTTTACTAAAGTTCTGGCTGCATGACGCTCATATGAGTGATCTTGAGGAATCGAGATGGATAACGAAATTAGGAAAACATGAGATGGTGTACAGTGAACGTGGACTTACATCAGCCAAATTCATAGTGTGGTGTTGTAATGAATTTAATCCATGGACAGTCGCTATTTGGTGAAAACTTTGCACGAATTATGAAAGACTGGTATTGCCAAACCCATAAGCAAAGATGCGATCACTTTAATAAAAATCCGGCAACTGTTATGGCAGTGCGCAAAAACAGCGACTCCGAAGCATCTACTTGTCGTGTCATGTAATTATTTGCTTGTAAATATTGAAGTTCCAAGCGTTCCTAGTGACAATTGTGCAATAACACGATGAAATTCTCTCCAGAGACGCTTATTCAGTGTTTGCAGTGCTGATTTATGTAAATTGAATCAGAATAAATAGAATCAAATGAAAAAAAAAAACAGTTAGAACATTCAACATGCGCTCTCTAATAAACAGAAATACCACATAATACAGAAGAATCCACACTCACCGACACTCTGCCGCAAACCAAAAATACATAAACACAAGACGTCAATGAGGCCAGCTATAAATTACAGAAAAGTTGCAACATCTATATCTGATTTTATTAGACATAGAAAACACTTTCTCTTCCACTTCTATTACAGAAACAATAGAAATCATAGAAAAAACTCTCATGTCTCACAGCTGTCTAATTATAGAAGCAATAACAGAAAAAAACTAGTGCGCTGAAACTGATTACTGAACAAAACTAATTCCATGAAGAGGATTAATACTACCGGGAAAGTGAGGGACTACCCACGAGAAGGCCAGTATCAGGAACCTTAGCCTACATTTTTATCAGTCATTTAGAAAATTGGATATTAGGAAAATTAGCCACTGCCGATGTCTCCATGTAGCATACAAGACTTTGAAAACTCTGCAATAAATTTAAGTCAACCAACAATCACGAGGGACATCTCCCAGAGATCATAAATATTATTTCTCTGAATGTCAAAGCTGTGATAGATTGTACATAGGTGTGGCATGTAGAAATTTGAAAACGCAGTACACAGAACACGTCATATATATATGAAACAAATTGTTGCACATTAGACTTAAAACACCAGAATTGCCATTCGGCCAGCATAGCTTTAAAACACCAGAACTTCCATCCAACCAGCATGGATGGGACAAGGATATTTCTGGGCAGAAAACGACTGATGTCAGCATCAGCATTCCTGGAATCAGTGATGTCAGCAGTAGCATTCCTCGAATTCCCCCTTACTCCCTCATTTCTCGGATTTTCCACCCCCTCCTCCCTCCCTCTTTCACAATGGATAATGGTCATCATGATATCAGCCAGTCGCTGCACAGTGACTGCTGATCTCGCCAACAGAGATCGATCTCAGCTTCCCACCCTTCA
This sequence comes from Schistocerca nitens, assembly GCF_023898315.1. Lineage (NCBI taxonomy): Eukaryota > Metazoa > Arthropoda > Insecta > Orthoptera > Acrididae > Schistocerca > Schistocerca nitens. The sequence continues at coordinate 250,979,792 of NC_064622.1, forward strand.
GGAAATTTTAATTTTTATGATTTGACTGCGTGAGCATCATCGTTTTCTGTCCGCGCTGTTTACTGATATGAGTAGCATGAAACGCTGCCAGCAGCAGTAGTCAGCTGGGAAGAAGAAGAAAAATATCAGTAAGTATATTGTCTGTCTATCTCTAATTATTATTATGATAATTATTTTTAGGACAGATGGCCTTTGTAGTCTGGTCCCAACACCCACAAACCAACCAACCAATTATTTCTAGGTACATGTGTATCATTTTATACTGAGGGGTTAGTAGTTATTGTTTCACAGGAGGATTCACAGATATTCCACCGTGTGCTAGTACCTCAGCAGCGGTAAATGTCCACAAGATGTCTTCCTTACCTATCAGACCTGCTGCATCAGCAGCAGTCGTCTCCAGAACTACGACAGCTAACCAAGCTCCAGGCAGTCCCCTCAAGGATACTGGTTTTGGCTAACTCTTATAACATGATGGCAAGTGGATCTAAATTTGGGCTAATCACTAGGGTGTGACTTTCATGTGATAATAGAAGCGAAAAAACGTTCGATAGGTGATGTCAAATACTAATGGTTCAAGTGGAAGTACATGTGCAGTATGATGAGCCATATCGACACGAAGATGACAGTCGGGTATGATGCATCACATACTCCGATCGACATTCACATTCTTGGTACAAATATATGTAGTAGATACACATATAAATGTAGATATGGATCCTGAGATAATGCTAGAATTGAAGCGTCCCCTTAGAAAAATTAAGAATGACAGTGCTGGAAAACTTCTACGTTATTTTATTTTCAAACAGCTGAGCAAAACTCAACGTACTCAAACAGTTTTCTCTTTACTTATTCTGATCACCACTAAACTGACATACAATAATTTTTAGCGCAACGCAATCTGACTTTCAATAATCCCTACAAAAGAATAGCCTTGACTAACAATAACCTATACCTTTCATGAATCACTTACCTCACAAAAATCTTCGTTACTCGAACTACTACAATACAGCGAGCACCAATACTGCCAGCTGAATAAAAGATTCTAACTACTGAAGGCACTAACTACTGCTGGCGGCTCACCTCCAACTGCCCAACGCTGCGCGCTGTTCACATCCAACTCCCAACACGACACTGGCGAATATTTCAACAATGAGCCCAACTAGCCACAGATTCCACACAGCGCAGTCAGCAATTTTCATACAGAGCAGTACATGGCGTTACCATCATAAAACCTAAACAGCCTACTTACAGAATTAATCTTTTGGGACACGAGCGTACATTCTAAGGCAAAAAAAAGACACACAGCGAAAAATTATTCAAACGGGACGAAAATCGGGACAAGTACATTTTTTTACGGTCATGACTCTTCTGATTGGTTTTATGCGGCCCGCCACGAATTCCTCTCCTGTGCCTACCTCTTCATCTCAGAGTAGCACTTGCAATAAAGGCAGCTACGTCTAGTACCATGAAAGTTATTCCATGTCTTAACACGTACTCTATAATTCTGCCCCTTATTCTTGTCAGTGCTCTCCATAGGTTTATTTCTTCACCGATTAATTATTATCTCAATCACTCGTCCCTGTTCTGAGAAGCAGAGTTAAAAAAGGCGAGGTAAGATACTTTGACAGCATAAAATAAAAGCATCATAACGTAGGCTGCAAAATGTTAATTGATTGGTACCAAACCAAACTGGTAGTAGTGGCTTAACCGTTGGCAAATTAGTAGGACGCCAAATCCTGAAATTAGTAGTACTGTCCGTGCAAATAACAAATTGGAAGGAGGTCAAATCGAGATATCAGCTAACTGGTTATGCAAGTGGTAATTTGATAGACCATCAAACAATGCAATAAGCAAATTGGGTGTCACAATGTTAAATTGATACGACGCCAAATTTGTAACTTCGTAGTATAGGCCAAAATGCAGATATATCAGCAAAAGAACTGAACACTCTATGCGGATGCGTAAATGCGTCCTCTCTTGTAGATACGGTTTTACGTTAAATATTCGAGGGCTATGCATACCTGATTTCTTCTATAGATAGACTAAATTACTGGCGTCCATACGTTACAGTATTTTGTAAAGCACTTGTGCGACGTACGTGCCGATTAGGCAGCGAGCACTTTTGGAAGTCTCAGCATATCTCCACAAACATGCATTTCTAGTGACTGAATGACTGCTAAAAGTATTGACTAAGTACCTTTTCAGAACACAGCTGCTTAGCACTTGTAGCAGATGGACGCTCCGTCAATACCATGTATAAACCAGCGCCTTTGCTACTGCGCAAACGTTTTATTAAGTGTGCCGGAGAAACACTTTTTAAACACAATACCGACAAATTAGGATACTTCCTAGTTATGACTGAGTCTTATAAGCGTTGTTATTTCGTAGATCTGAAGAAAAGAACCACAATTTCTAATGCAAACTATTGTCTCGGAGTATGCTTTTTTTTTTTTTTTAATTATTTAACAAGTATATGGAGACTGTGTCGAACATCAGGTGGTATCACGTCCTGCGGCATACGTTTCATTAATTTATAATGTTAAGCTTCGATATACAACTACAGTGTTTGCCCCATATATATTAAGGAGACATTAATTGGCTTACAGTCTTTATTAGATATTTTAGTACCTTAGCGCAGGTACGTAGAAAACAACTAGCTTCTTATTTGTCGAGTTTACTGCATTAACCTTTTGTACGAGAAACCAAATATAGTACTTGCATATACTGTATACAATCTAAGACAAAACAACGACGAACCACGAATTAAGTATCCAACAGGAATGGAAATCAGTGGATGTGATGTAAATATATAGACAAATAAATGATTAAAATTTCAGAAAATTGGATGATTTATTGAAGGGAAAGTGATACACAAATTGAGCAAGTCCTTAATGCACTGTTCCAACTCTGGCGCTTATGCAGGCAATTATTGGGCTTGCCATTGATGGACAGAGTTGTCTCTCTGTGGGATACCCTGCCAAATTCTGTGCAACTGGTGCGCTATATCGTCCAAATCCCGAGACGGCTGAACTTCCCTGCCCATAATGGTCCAAACGTTCTCAAGTGGAGACAGATGTGGCGCCCTCACTGGCTGAGGCAGGGTTTCGCAAGCACGAAGACACGCAGTAGAAACTCTCACCGTGAGCGGGTCGCCGTCAGCTCGCTGAAATGAAAACCCACGTTGGTCTGCCACGAACTGCAACAAAACTGGGCGTAGAGTATCTTCGGCCTACCGCTGTTGATGACTACCAAAGGATTCCTGCAATGAAAAGAAATGGCATGCCAGACCATCACTCGTGGTTGTTGGACAGTATGCTGGCCGACAGACATCTTGGTATCCCACCGCCGTCTGGGGCGTATGTGGCCTAGAATCCCACTGACTGGCGTAGAACTGTCTCCAGTGATGAGTACTGCTTCAAACATTGAAGACGTGTCTGGAGAAGCCCTGGACAGCGCTTCGATACCAAACTCACTGTCGTCTGCGATTGTGGCAGGACCCTCCAACCTTCCCAGTATTCTGATGCTCTAACGCACCACTTGTACAGAATTTGTCCGATATCCGTCTGGAAGACATCAAGAAACTTTATCAGTCAGTGTCAAGCCGCTTGCAAAGGGATCAGATGGCCAGTGCGTTACTGACTTCTACAATTTGTGGAGCACTTTCTCTAGAATTAATCATCCAGTTATTCAGAAACTGTAATGGTTTGTTTGTCTCTATATGTATATTATAATCTACTGATGCCGTCATGGTGCTTAGGGTATTTTTGTCCTAGAGCGTATTTACAATTGTCGATATAGCCAATGCCAGAAGACGAAGGAACAACATTGGTGAAATGCTTCCTGTTCTTCTTCGAATGTGATGCAGAGGAAATGTGTATTTTTACTTATTCGCGGGGAGTGAGACGAGTTATGGTGGAAAATTTTGTTTATGCACAAATCTATGACATATTTACATAGATGACAAGTACTCTTAACACCCCTTTTACGGGGTAGCCGCGTGATCTAGGGGCGTCTTGTCACCGTCCGCTCCTCGCGTCGGAGGTTCGAGTCCTCCCTCGGGAATGGGTGTGTGTGTTGTCCTTAGCGTAAGTTAGTTTAAGTTAGATTATGTAGTGTGTAAACCTAGGGACTGATGACCTCAGCAGTTTGGTCCCCTAAGACCTTACTACAAATTTCCAAAATTTCCAATTTTGAACCATCTATTGAAATATTATTTGGTGGAAGCAAATCTTCCCTCCTCTTTAGGATAAACACAGAGACAGTTGCTACGTTGTGAGCCTTTGTACACTTTCAGGCACAGCATTGGTTCGAAGCCAATCTTATAGTAGAACTGCATTAAAAAAAGCGTCTGTGGTAAGCAATGTTCTCTCGTTTATAATTTTTGCACCTGGCCTCGATAGCAAACGATTCCTGCCGCTTTCTACAAACACGCGAAAGACAGAAAACACAATGACACGTTCGCACTTTATTTATCATGCGTTTACCTGCATGCTAGCCGTGCAGATCGACTCACACTGACACAGATTCAGATTCATTTACTTTACAATGATTCCTGGTCCTGAGAAAAGGCATGGACGATACGTAATACGGTTTACCCACATCTCTATTATAGACCTCTCAGATCTGAAATTTCCGATAAGGGATGACGTCACGGCTGTCGAACTTATCGGATGTATATACAGAAACGAATGGATGAACAATCACGTACGTTGTATAGCGGATGTGGACAGGATCCAGATTGGGGTTTAGCATTTGATACAATTAGCAGCCTGTGGCCTGGTGTGAACAATGTTGCTTCTTCGCTGTCATGCGGCAGTCGCAGAGTAAACCTTTCTCTTGAGTCATCAGGACAAAGACGACAAAGATAATATTCGGAAGATTGTTACATCAAAATTCGTTAGTCGTCCCGTAGGGTGAACGTTACTTTATTCTGTAAATCATATTGCGATGCAGTGAATTCCTACGACTCGAATATGTCCTCGTCCTACACGACACTGTCGTAGACGTAACGTCGTCAGAGCTCTTGCTGCTCTAACGACGCTTGAGAAACAGGAAAGGTTGATTCCTGGCAATTCTTCACGTCATATAACTTGGTTCCTATTTAAACAACGAATCTGCGATCCTCTTTCGGTCTACTGAACACTTGGTGCTAGGAAGGACGCTCGTCACAACTTATACTGCAACCTTCGATTACCACGGCTTCAACACAACCAAAGTCTTTGGGGTCAGAGAGATTTTTTATAGTGTGTGGTGCGATACAAATGTACTAGGCTCCGTGTGCTACGTGATTAACTGTACAACACAATATCATGAGCTGGAGAGATCACCAGCTGTATGGTTGACCAGCAACCACCATCAGCGTGACGTCTTCTCAGCCGGCATTCCGTTAGAGAGTTCTCTTCAACTCAGTCATACCAGTGACGTCAATTGTACTAGGAAGAGTGCTATGGATGGGAAATCTCTCACTGTAAAAGGATTGTCCATCACTTCACGCCCTCCATACGACAGCAAAAATCATCCAACGACAGCAGAGCTTCATATTGACTTTCTGCGGAAATGGTGGGCTGACCGCTACATGAATGGAGTCACAGGGAGAAAATAATCCGAGGACATCCCACCATCTCTCCATCGATGGCTGCTGCTCTTCGGTGTATTTACGCTTTCCCTTGTGGCAAGAAAAGCTCTTTGTAATGCCGAATTTCAGTGCAGAGGACTTACAGATCCTAAACAGCGGGTGTCATTGGAATTGACACTGTTAGGTTTACAGCTGAGTAATAATAGTTTTCTGTTTGTGTTGTGGAAATATGAAGTACAGTTATTGCTATACATTTTATTTATTTGTTTCTCCCAATTACACTAACTTGTGAGTGTACAACGATATGATGGTAGGTGGTAGACGCTTGAGTCAAATATTACAGCCTGTAAAGAATCACACTCATCTTCTGATGTGATTATTCTATTACTCAAAGAACAGCTGCTGCCAGTCTACTGACAGTGTTAGCGTTTAATGTAATTGATATCGCATCTACTACTGAAGTGCTTGTACCGTGAGAGATGAACTGGAACTATTTAAATCTGTCTCACCAGATCATATGATTTATCCGTGAAATTGTAAACAGGCACTGATAAATGTCATAATGAAGAAAACCTGGCTGAGCTAACTGAAATTGAATGAGACTGTTGTTTGATGTTAATAAGTTTATCTACGCTGATTTTAAGTAACCTTTTTTGTGTTGTGAGCTTTAGATATTTGTAAGTGCCGTTATTACAGCATTTTCAGGTACTGTAGGGAGTTTTCTTTCATGAATATCATCCCAAGTCACACGAATTAATGCAATAATCGCAAAATGTTAGTTTTTCAAGTAATGTATCAATGAACTCTTTGATACCGTGTGTATATTTCATCTTGTGAATGTTGGAGGATAGTAAAAAGTGTATATCATAAACATGGCACTGTGTTATTTGTGAAAATCTTTAAACGTTTGTTTTTCTTTTTCTTTACGCCTAAAATATGTGGTATAGCAGGTTATTGTCCTAATGGTTTCAAATAGTGCAAGGCGTCAACTATAACAGTACTGTAGATGGAAAATTTTTAAATTAACTGGCGAATTTTAACGCTGAATTTCGTTAACACTCTTCTTTGGTATACTCAGAGAGTGCGATGCATCGAACATGATAAAACACTGCATGTTTATATTTTCAGACCATTATGTTCTACACTGCCATCAAGCCTGCTGATTTAAGTAATATTGTTTTTACTAAAACCATTGCGGAATAAACAAATGGTAACATTATTAATTTCTCGTAAACAGCGTAATGCAGAGAACTGCATCAGATAAGTCGAAAGAATAAATATGACCAAAAACTAAGCAAAGTTTTCGTCTCTTTATTAACTGAGTCTTTTAAAAAAGGTAATAACCACAGTTACGTAGCACTGTCTAAGCGGCATTATAGGGAATGATTGACGTACCAGAGCAGAACATATCCTTTTAGCGGGTAAATGAAAGTCAGTTAATGAATGAATCACACGGCCGCTATCTGTTTCTTCCATGTATTGTGCACTGCAAATGACGTAGAAAGAGTTCATTATTTTTCTCTAGTTGTTGTTGTGTGCCCCTATGCTGTCAAATGAATCACACACAAGATAATAAAGAGAAGAGCTCGGTACTATTATCATGTTGTCTCAGTGTACTGCTTGTGTAAGAACTTCGGCCAGAAATCTAGTACATTTAAACCGCCCTGTCCACTTTCTGATTTTAATTAGGAATAGAACCCGATGCACTGATGATATTTGTATTTCAGTCACCAGAACATGCGTTAAAAGAAGATATTCAGAAATCTGAACGAGAACAAACCCACGAGCGCTACCTGACATCTGAAAAAGTCTGAACTGGAAGTGGTAGCTTAAATACCAGTTGTAACAAATACGCCATAAATTTCATCCATATTATGAATTAAAGATCATTGTTGTGTATTTTAAAGCTTTCATCTCAGTGTAAAAAACATCAATTTTATTACCAGTTTTATCACTGTGTTTCATCTTGAGATGATGTTAAGATGCAATTCAAATACACACAGCTACCAGATTGTCTGGTTTACATGCCTGTCTATCTAAATTCTTCGTCAGCCCATCTGTATTTGGGAATTGTGAGACTCTTATTGAAGGCAAATACTAGAATGGTTCCCTTGAAAAGGACGTAACTGATTTCCTTACCTCATTTTGAGCTTGTGCTCCATCTCTACTGGCTTCTTGGAGGATGGGACGTTAAACGAGAATTTTCGTTTTTAGTGTAGTCCGTAAAATTTCTGTCCTATAGACATTGTAGCTCCCTTTTATTTTACCAATGAATCACAGCTTCATGGAATGAAATCGCTCTGACCTTTAGAGACAGGTGACCTTCATATATAAATATACACAGTCGTTATTATATTCAATTTACTTGCAGACATATCCGGTTTCGGCTTTAATGACGTCATTTATAAAAAAGCACAGACACAAAGGAGACAGTTTACGACTCTGCGTCCTCGGCATAGCAGCTTTTGTAAGCCCCAGTGGTGGGTGTAAAGCCAAAACCGGTTACGTATTCAAATGAAATGCGATCAAGAATGCAAATTTTATTGCAAATCAAGGTTGTTGTTTTAGTTATTTACGAAAAATTTATTAACAGCTCATTTCGCACTACATAGCTACACCCAGATACGTGATTGACATTGCTGACCATAATCAAGATTCATCAAAATTGTATCATACATTCAGTCTTTTTCAGAGTTAGTGAAATGTACAATTTGGTACTTCTTCACATGCAATGCATTAAGAAACAGAATTGCATGATTAATCGACAATTTTGACGGGATAGGTGGAGATGTACACCAAAATATGGAATATATTTGAAAATAACAATACAATACAATAATGACATTGTTGACGTGAGATAAATTAGTATTGAAGAGACATTTATTACCCATTGCCATATTTGTAGGCTCTGTTTGCAACACCCTCAAAACATTATGATGTGTTAGTAACTGAGAAACTGATGAGTGAAAATTATGACATTTAATATATTCTCTGTAAAATGACACTAAAAGATTCCACGTAAGCGTACAAGAAATTCTGTGTGTGGCAATAACGTAATGCAGAATTTAGGTATGGTACTCTTGTTCAACTGAAGTCGCTGCTATGTGTCTTGCATGACTGGTTAATGCAGTTTTCGGTGTCGACGCTTTGTCTTCTAGATAGATATTACATTCAGCCGCTCCTATCTTTTGGTCTTCTAATTCTCTCTAGTTCACTGCAATACTAAGACATTCGCTTTATGTATCGCTTGAATAACTGAGAGGGTCAATTGTGTACACCGACAGTTACACTTTTTCGAGAGTTTGTGAGGTCCGATTACTATCATCATTAAGTCACTTCTGGATATTGAACATGTAGTTGTTATCACACTGAAAGATGCAGTCATTTATTGATAAGCATGCCTGCGCTAGTAGGTAATCATGATCAACTATATAACACTGATCATGGATGTGATATCATCTTAGGACACTTCATAATGTTACTACGGATTATGAACTTACGAAGTCTGACGTGTGAAATGTCGGCTGAGTATCGATTAAATACCACATGTACTCGTGTTAAGACATTTTAGTGGCCATTGTTAATGCGTAAAATTTCTTAACAGCGTTCCGATCCCGTCTTGTGTGATGCGTCTTCGAAGATGAAACACTGACAACTGCCGAAACGGATGGTGGTAACTTTAGGTATCGAATGTCTGAGAATAGAACGTATAAGAGAAGTAACAATCGTCCGTGAAACCTGTGTGGTATTGCCCTAGATGTATCCAGTATCTTGGATAAGCGGCAAATGTCAGGGTCTGGTTAGCCTTCCGACTTCTCCGTTCTGCCCCTCGAGACATTGTAGGTCTAACTCACTTTCAGTCTTCTGATGGCGACCATTGGCCTGCTGAAAAATGATACATACAGGCAGCGTTGTTATTGACATGTGTACTTAGAACTATGCTTGGAAACCAATCTATTCTAGAATGACCATCGATGTAATGATACTAGGAAGCATAATTCATGTAGCAAAGAAACACATTTTCAGTCTGCAGGTGTTCACTTACAAGTAACCACATTCAATGAAATGTTAACCGACACTCTCGAAGAGACAGAATAATTGTTTTGCGAATTTTCTACGTACACAAGTGTAATGGTTTTGCTCGAACATTTTATAATATGGGCGGACTCACATAACACAGGGTGTACCAAAAGAGTCATCCGATTTGACACATCTATATTTCTGAAACTAATAAACATAAACCATGAATTTTGGTTTATTATGAAGGGAAAACACAAAAACCACATTGACTGTTACTGCAAATAAGACCAATGAACTCGACCTCAACTTTTCCTTCTGTTTGTTTCAGGTACAGCTCCATCCGCCTTGAACATGTTCCAGTTTTGCCACAAGATGCCTGTATCGATCAATGATGTCATGAGAGATCCAGTGAGTAACCACTATTGCAGCAGGCACAAAGTGAATGAATTACCGTGGTTTCTCTATGAAATTACTGAGGGAAAAGCTTCATGGACTCAACGAAACAGGCTGACAGCCAGCTGGCTGCGGTGTTTACCAACGGTACCGTGACAGCGACCACGCCCGTTTCACTCCAGGAAAGAAAGTAACTGGCGCTTATGCGCCAACCCATCGAACTTCAACAATTTATTTCAAGGTTACCCTGGCCACCAACATGCTGGACACGTACCTACCTGCAAATACATTATCAGCTTCACTACTGCTGGAATATCTTCTAACAACTATGTCAAAGCTTGTTGAATGAATTTTATTGTTAAGGAAACGAATAATGCCACACCTTGTATGTTCCCTTGGCCTTGTGGTGTATGTCAAAAATACAGCAACAGTTATACATGCTGCAACACCACTAAATCACACTGGTTAAAGTGAAAGGCGACCACTTAATAACAAACACATTTTCGTTTCTTCTCAAACTTGTCTCTTGCCGGCCGGTGTGACCGTGCGGTTCTAGGCGCTTCAGTCTGGAACTGCGTGACCGCTACAGTCACAGGTTCGAATCCTGCCTCGGGCTTGGATGTGTGTGATGTCCTTAGGTTAGTTAGGTTTAAGTAGTTCTAGGTTCTAGGGGACTGATGACCACAGATGTTAAGTCCCATAGTGCTCAGAGCCATTTGAGCCAAACTTGTCTCTTGTTTGTGATGGATGTCGATCACAGTGTCGACTGCGAAACACTAGAGCAATTAATCTATATTAGTGCGAGAATGTGGGATCCCAGGGATCAGGCAATCGGAACGCTAGGCTGTAGTTTCCGCTTGTACTGGCCGCGTGTTTGTGAGCACTCTTAGCTCTACTTCTTGGCTAGACCTCGTTTAGTGGATCAGGCATTCACACCCTTGCACTTCGCAGGACGCTGTATCAAGCAGTCCAACGTTTGTCAAGCGCAAATGAGGAGGAGGAGAAGACTGGTGTTTAGCGTCCCGTCGACAACGAGACGGAGGACAAGCTCGGATTATGGAAGGATGGGGAAGGAAATCGGCCGTGCCCTTTCACAGGAAAGGCATTTGCCTGAAGCGATTTAGGGAAATCGCGGTAAACCTAAATCACGATGGCCGGACGCGAATTTGAACCATCGTCCTTCCGAATGAGAATCCAGTGTGCTAACCACTGCGCCATCTCGCTCGGTAAGAGCAAATGATGGACGTTTTTGGGCGGCAATAGTGTGATGAGATGTTGCTGTTATGATGACGACTAACAAGTCGTCGCCAATGTTGAGTGGTGGCCAATGCTAAACAGAAACAAATAAATCACAGAAAGTTTATCAGCAACGTCAATAAGGTGCTGGGTGCATATTCTGGATATGCAACGACTAAAATAATTTGAAGTCGTTGGTAAAAAGTAATATACGGGTGAGTCACCTAACATTACCGCTGGATATATTTCGTAAACCACATCAAATACTGACGAATCGATTCCAAAGACCGAACGTGAGGAGAGGGGCTAGTGTAATTGGTTAATACAAACCATAAAAAATGCACTGAAGTATGTTTTTTAACACAAACCTACGTCTTTTTAAATGGAATCACGTTAGTTTTGTTAGCACATCTGAACATATAAACAAATACGTAATCAGTGCCGTTTGTTGCAATGTAAAATGTTAATTACATCCGGAGATATTGTAACCTAAAGTTGACCTTTGAGTACCACTCCCCCCCTGTTCGATCGTGTGTATCGGAGAGCACCGAATTACGTAGGGATCCAAAGGGAACGGTGATGGACCTTAGGTACTGAAGAGACTGGAACAGCACACTGCGTCCACATGCTAACACCTTTTTATTGGTCTTTTTCACTGACGCACATGTACATTACCATGAGGGGTGAGGTACACGTACACACGTGGTTTCCGTTTTCAATTACGGAGTGGAATAGAGTGTATCCCGACATGTCAGGCCAATAGATGTTCAATGTGGTGGCCATCATTTGCTGCACACAATTGCAATCTCTGGCGTAATGAATGTCGTACACGCCGCAGTACATCTGGTGTAATGTCGCCGCAGGCTGCCACAATACGTTGTTATCACGGTACACATTCTCCTTTAACGTACCCCACAGAAAGTAGTCCAGAGGTGTAAGATCAGGAGAACGGGCTGGCCAATTTATGCGTCCTCCACGTCATGGTAATGTACATGTGCGTCAGTGAAAAAGACCAATAAAAAGGTGTTAGCATGTGGACGTAATGTGCTGTTCCAGTCTCTTTTGTACCTAAGGTCCATCACCGTTCCCTTTGGATCCCTACGTAATTCGGTGCTCTCCGATACACACGATCGAACAGCGGAGGAGTGGTACTCAAGCGTCAACTTTAGGTTACAATATCTCGGGATGTCATTAAAATTTTACAATGCAACAAACGGCACTGTTTACGTATTTGTTTATTTGTTCAGATGTGCTAACAAAACTAACGTGATTCCATTTAAAAAACGTAGGTTTGTGTTAAAAAACATACTTCCGTGCATTTTTTTATGGTTTGTATTAACCAATAACACTAGCCCCTCTCCTCACGTTCGGTCTGTGGAATCGGTTCGTCAGTATTTGATGTTGTTTACGGAATATATCCAGCGGTAACGTTAGCTGACTCACCCTGTATATTGTACTTAACTGGTTGTACGGGATTCTTCTTGGCTGCATGCATATGATTATAAACAGGTAGCCATTGAGGCCTCACTTTTACTACTGGACGTCCCGAGCAAGAGTGGACGAGAGCTCGCCAGAATCTTGTTACAAGCCGCGGGGCGGCGCTAGGGGCGCTGTTCGCGACTCGCGGTCCAACGATACTAATACGGACCGCGGTCGATAACTGCAACCCCTAACAAATGTGGTATCAAACGTTGATAACACAGTTATCACGGCTCGCATTGGATGTAGCTTCATGTCGAAAGAGCTTTACAGGATTATCAGGCTTGTAGTTTTACCTATTAATTGTGGTATTCGTTCCACTTTGGGCTTGTTCAGTAGCACTTGTGATCCGAAATCCATTACAATTATACGTATCCTAAACCCAAACTAAATTACACACAGTTTTCCGTAAGTGAGGTACAATATTTATTCCATGTGGTAAATTATTTTATGATGTGGTTCCCAGATACCGTAAAGAAAGCAATCTTCCCATGGGATAAGGCATCCAGTTTATGATATGTATAATCCATAAAATCTGGTATATAAGGTACACATTGCACTAGTGAAGTCGGCCGCTGTGGCCGAGCAGTTCTAGGCTCTTCAGTCGGGAACCGCGCTGCTGCTACTGTCGCAGGTTCGAATCCTGCCTCGGGCATGGATGTGTGTGATGTCCTTAGGTTAGTTTAAGTAGCTCTAACTCTAGGTGACTGATGACCTCTGATGTTAAGTCCAATAGTGCTTCGAGCCATTTGAACCATTTGAGCACTGGTGAACTGCCTTTCAGTTTATTTGTCATAACTGATTTTTAGATCGTAATGTAAGTTTGACGCTGATGCAGTTTTGTCCACAATGTTACGGCTGCGGTGACGAGCGGCATACACTCTCTAATAATGGCAAGACAGAGGAGGTTTATTAAGCAATAATGAATAATTTATAATAATGAACCTTCCTGGAGTTAACGGAACCCGTAAGATACTACTCGTTACACTGTGAGACAGAGAAACCAGGACTCACAATTCGCAAATCATACTTAGTGTTCGAAGGGGCATTACTACCAAGTCCTTTTCATCCTCTGTTGGTGCGCTTTTGCATAAAGTCGTTCTCTCTATCACCATTAAAATCATATTACGTCACCCTTCAATATTTTTTTCTATTTTTGGTCTTATTGCAGGGCAAAAGTAATTGTTTTCGACTTGTACGCATACACTAATTCTAGCTCACGAGATAGGATGCAGGTTATAACAGTTTAGTAGGCAGTATAGCCTGTGGAGCACTCAGGAGGACAACGGTCGAGTACTAAGGTGGTTGCTCTATTCTCAGGAGCCACTACCTTTAGTTGTAACAATAAAAAAGTATTATCAATAAAATAGATTATCGGCTACCCTTCGACAATCATTAGCGACGTAGACTTCCTGCACTATTACTTGCCTTCATTTCCTCATAGACATGTAAGGAACTCCTTCTGAATAAACAAAATTAAATTTATGTGAATTGATAAAAATGATTGCCATGTGTAACATACACTCCTGGAAATGGAAAAAAGAACACATTGACACCGGTGTGTCAGACCCACCATACTTGCTCCGGACACTGCGAGAGGGCTGTACAAGCAATGATCACACGCACGGCACAGCGGACACACCAGGACCCGCGGTGTTGGCCGTCGAATGGTGCTAGCTGCGCAGCATTTGTGCACCGCCGCCGTCAGTGTCAGCCAGTTTGCCGTGGCATACGGAGCTCCATCGCAGTCTTTAACACTGGTAGCATGCCGCGGCAGCGTGGACGTGAACCGTATGTGCAGTTGACGGACTTTGAGCGAGGGCGTATAGTGGGCATGCGGCAGGCCGGGTGGACGTACCGCCGAATTGCTCAACACGTGGGGCGTGAGGTCTCCACAGTACATCGATGTTGTCGCCAGTGGTCGGTGGAAGGTGCACGTGCCCGTCGACCTGGGACCGGACCGCAGCGACGCACGGATGCACGCCAAGACCGTAGGATCCTACGCAGTGCCGTAGGGGACCGCACCGCCACTTCCCAGCAAATTAGGGACACTGTTGCTCCTGGGGTATCGGCGAGGACCATTCGCAACCGTCTCCATGAAGCTGGGCTACGGTCCCGCACACCGTTAGGCCGTCTTCCGCTCACGCCCCAACATCGTGCAGCCCGCCTCCAGTGGTGTCGCGACAGGCGTGAATGGAGGGACGAATGGAGACGTGTCGTCTTCAGCGATGAGAGTCGCTTCTGCCTTGGTGCCAATGATGGTCGTATGCGTGTTTGGCGCCGTGCAGGTGAGCGCCACAATCAAGACTGCATACGACCGAGGCACACAGGGCCAACACCCGGCATCATGGTGTGGGGAGCGATCTCCTACACTGGCCGTACACCACTGGTGATCGTCGAGGGGACACTGAATAGTGCACGGTACATCCAAACCGTCATCGAACCCATCGTTCTACCATTCCTAGACCGGCAAGGGAACTTGCTGTTCCAACAGGACAATGCACGTCCGCATGTATCCCGTGCCACCCAACGTGCTCTAGAAGGTGTAAGTCAACTACCCTGGCCAGCAAGATCTCCGGATCTGTCCCCCATTGAGCGTGTTTGGGACTGGATGAAGCGTCGTCTCACGCGATCTGCACGTCCAGCACGAACGCTGGTCCAACTGAGGCGCCAGGTGGAAATGGCATGGCAAGCCGTTCCACAGGACTACATCCAGCATCTCTACGATCGTCTCCATGGGAGAATAGCAGCCTGCATTGCTGCGAAAGGTGGATATACACTGTACTAGTGCCGACATTGTGCATGCTCTGTTACCTGTGTCTATGTGCCTGTGGTTCTGTCAGTGTGATCATGTGATGTATCTGACCCCAGGAATGTGTCAATAAAGTTTCCCCTTCCTGGGACAATGAATTCACGGTGTTCTTATTTCAATTTCCAGGAGTGTATTTCACTCCATTCAATAAATTAGTTACTCACATCACTTAAGCACAAGAGTGGATACTAGTAAATTGCTGGTTCAACGTTAATGAACAATGGAAAATATCACAGAATGCACAAAACAGAAACTTATTATGCAATATTCCCTGGTGACACTATCAGAATGAAAATACATATTCCAAATGGTGCCCCTTCTAACCGTATCTGGTCCCTCTGTACAGGATTCACACCTACCCAGAGATACGTTTCAGACCCGGCTTCCGTTGATGGTTTTCCGGTCTCACGGTGCTTCCCTTTATAGGAGATCATTGCGTCTTGCACAATAGCGTCAACTACATCTTTCTTGTATCTACGCTCTTGCGGGTGTGTGTGTGATGTCCACTTGTCAGATGACAAAATTTACACACCTTTTCCAGTGTTTCTAACCCAAGTTAATAATTTAGTCTTCCAGTACGTCCACCTGCAATCCTTATATCTTTCTTTATGTTGTCCTTTGTCATTCTATCCTACAGCTGATACCACATTGTCTACGGCAGTCTGTGAAACAATTGTTTGGGAGTCCATCTTCCATAGCACCCCGTAGAGTATTAAGATCTGTGTGTGGTTTACTGCGCTGGTGCTGCTTGTAACGCGCATTTTATGGCGTGCGTTAACTGATACTGGGAACACGAAATACATTACGGTTTACAAGTAACTGGCTTGGTTAATTCTTCTGCGGCCGTGAGTTTTAAATATCTCAAGTGGAATCATTTTCGCTGTGGCGCACTGGCGTAATATAACAAATACGCTCTATGTAATGGCTACAATTAGTAGTTAGTGGGACAGTCGTAAAGCGGCTAAACAGATCACTTCCAAAGAGGCAAATTCTGATCATGAAACAAAGCTGATCGAGACTTGTAAAGGATGGGCTGTTAAAAATATACAGAAACCACTAGTGTCAGAAAAAAATGAGAGGTACAATACCATATATCTGTCTGACGGTAATTATTATTATCATAAATTACTCATTTACGTATGTCCGTACAAATATGGTTCAAATGTCTCTGAGCACTATGTGACTTAACTTCTGAGGTCATCAGTCGTCAAGAACTTAGAACTTGTAAGTAGGCTGTTTAGGTTTTTTAATTGGTAACGCCACCTCTGTATGAAAATCACTGGCTGTGCTGTGTGCAGTCTGTGGCTGCTTTGCATTGTTGTAATACTCGCCATTGTAGTGTTAGGCAGCTGGCTGTGAACAGCACATAGCGTTGCGCAGTTGGAGGTGAGCCGCCAGCAGTGGTGGATGTGGGGAGAGAGATGGCGGAGTTTTGAAATTTGTCATGAACTGCTATATTTATATATGATGATATCAAGGTAAATACATTGTTTGTTCTCTATTAATATCTTTCATTTGCTAACTATCCCTATCAGTAGTTAGTGCCTTCCATAGTTTGAATCTTTTATTTAGCTGGCAGTAGTGACGCTTGCTGTATTGCAGTAGTGGGAGTAACGAAGATTTTTGTGAGGTAAGTGATTTAGTGATTTGTGAAAGGTATAGTTTAATGTTAGTCAGGGCCATTATTTCGTAGAGATTATTTAAAGTCAGATTGCGTTGCGCTAAAAAAAAAATATTGTGTGTCAGTTTAAGGACAGTCGTGTATAATTGTTCAAAAAGGGGACGTTTCATATGTCGACCCTTAGCCGAGGATACCTCACTGGAATCTTCTGATTTTTTTTCTTGTAGTTTGTGTAATTAGTGTAGCTTTTGTTTATTGCTAGCGCGTAATTGTAGAGAAAATCTCCTTTGTAGTTGCAGTCTTTCATTGTTGTACAGTAAAACAGTTGTGGCATGCATGTAGATTTGCACCAAGTATTTCGCAGCTGCAATTAACTACATATTATTTTCAGTGCTATGTTAATGTGTTCTCTTATTTTTGCTCTTCAAATTGTGCTTTTCTGTGTTATCGTGTGAAATATTGTGACAATAATGGCGTGTGAAAAACGTAACACTAGGCTCCAAAGTAAACTGAGAAATGACAGCGAAGACGAAAGCAGTGTGTTAGCGCCACCGAGTAATGAATTAACTGATGTTCAAAGTAATAATTTGGTAATTGTGCATAGGGAAATGGAGCGGGCGGCAAACAATGGCGTAGGCAGTGAAACAGGTAGTGAACAGGGAAGCATTATCGATCGATCGGTCGGCAACAGCTCGCCTCAGGAATACGAAATGACAGGACACAATCTTGCAAATACTGCAGATTCAGGTTTTGGGGCCTCACCGTTTTCTCAAATAAGTCAAAACACATTTTCTGCTTGTCAAAATGTGAATGCTGCCGGTGCAAATGCACTGCCGAAATGCATAGAGGAACAGATTCCAGACACTAATACATTATTACTGCAATTAATGCAGCAAATGGAACAAAATCAGAGACAAACACAGCAACAGTTAGACACGATGTAACAAAATCAGAGACAAACACAGCAACAGCTTCAAAAGTTAGACTCATTGGAACAAACTCTTGAACAAACACGTGAAGATTTAACTACTGAGTTACATAACATTGAATCGAAATGTCAAAAAGTCTCTAATGACGTAAAAACCCAAATTTGTGAGCACTTTCAACCTATTTTTTCGCGGCATGAAAATGCATTACAGAATCACGAAGCAGCCATAAAAGAACTGCAAACTATTGTTCATGAAAATCATGAGACCTTGCAAGCTAAAATTGACTCAGTTGCATCTACCGATTCGGTTACGCAACTTGCAAAAACTCAGGAAAACTTAAAGGACACAGTAGATACTCTGAAACTTGGTTCAGAAAAACACACTGAGGAAATAAGTACACTATCGGATAAAGTAGCCGAACTTTCAGATCAGTTCACTAACTTATCTACAAAGGTAGATGATGATCTGAATGACACAACACCTGTAGCCTTCACTGACACTGAAGAGTATGAACAAATTAGAAAATTCAAACAAAATCAAAATCAAATCAATACACAGTACAAAAGAGAAATCCGGGAAGTACAAGATCAGTTGACACAGGTAATACAAGAATTACATATTTCAGAGGACACTCGCGCTCCACTACGGGAAGAGGGACATAGAAATACGGAACAACCACAAAATAATAACACAGGACATTTCGGAAATTATGAAAGAAATTGGCAAGGCGCATTGGCTTTTGAGAGGGAACCGCCGACACGACGTAACAATGACCGATATGCTACTCGCCGACACGATGATTTTGACTATAAGCTGTTCATTACTACACGTAAATTCAAAACGTTTAAGAATTCTGCCAACGACATTCATCCACAAGCGTGGCTCCATCAATTCTCTCATTGTTTTCCTCCCAACTGGTCATTGGAGCACAGGTTAGAATTTATGTGTGGCTACTTAGAGAATGAACCAGCTGTAAGAATGCGATCGGTCATTCACGATTGCCACAGTGAAGGAGAATTTTACCATGCCTTCCTCTCAGCATATTGGTCTCAAGCTACACAAGACCGAGTAAAACATAGCATCATAATGATGAAACGTTTCGAACAATCTGAATTTTCCAGTATTATGAAATATTTTGAAGACATGTTGCATAAGAATCAGTATCTTTCAAACCCATACAGCCCCTCAGAACTCATCCGAATTTGCTTAATCAAACTGCCTGAACATTTACGACATATTATTTTGGCAGGACGTTGCAAAGACGACATTGAAGCTTTTCAGGGACTGTTACAAGAACTGGAAATTGACACTGACAATCGCGGAACGCGAGAACAGGAACACAACAATTACAGGTCACATCTGTCACAATTCCGCGATGACAGAAATAATACACGACAAGGCTATTCTTATAACGTAAATCGTGACCAAAACAGACACCACCCGTATGACAACCGTTGGCAGAGTAGTAATAATTACAGGGAAAGATCACCTCTCCGCGGTAATGACTATTACAGAGACAATCAGAGAAACAGACAATATGTGAACCAAAATAATTATTATTACGGGAAACAGAATAACTTTAGACGCAACGGTCCAGCGCGCAGTTACGATTCAGGGAGAAATTCTCCACCACTTAACCGACAAGAAAGAAACTACAGGAACTACCAACATGACGACAGACGATGTGATCGTAACGACAGACCTGAATTGCATCAGAACTGGGGGGTTTTGAACAGGGCAGGGCCCTCTCGTCACGGTGAATTTGTAGAAGTTAGGTCTCCAAATCCCAATAACGACGCGCGCCAACAAAGAGACAATAGGCAATGACTCATACCGCAGGCAGCCACAAAACGTTCGTATGAGACTAACGACGCAGCTGCCGTAGCTAGTAATTACGTAAAAATGGAAGACATTAGGGACATCTTACTCCAGGAACACGACGTAAAACATAACAACATTGCATATCCTGTGATTCACATTACAGTAAATGACGTAAAATTTACGGCCGTACTTGACTCTGGCAGTCCCATTTCAGTAATTAGTGAAACAGCCTTTAGCAAATGCAACAAATCGAACGATTGCCCCACACTTCCGTTACGTAAGATTAAATTACAAGGTGCAATCTTTGGAAAAAGTGTAGATGTACGCCAACAAACCAACTTAGAATTCTTTTGTCAAAGCCACAGTTTCTCTATGAACTTTCTTATTGATCCATTATTGTCGACGGAAATTATACTGGGGGTAGACTTTTTGAATGAATACAAAGCAATCTTAAGCTTTCACGATGCTGAAATAAGTTTAGAAAAAGAAGGTAAGTCAGTAGCTTTGAAATTTGAAGATTGGCTCTCAAACCATGACGAAGAAATTAATCGGCTTTACCTCCTGTTAGACAACAGTTCGGAATTTTCGACGGAACTTGACACTAACAATCACTCTGCAAGTACTGACAGGGGTGATATCGACGGCGCATTTGATACTAATGAGTTAATTCAGAATAAAATTCAAACAATTGAGAATTGTAATGACACTGATAGGCAGGACCTTTTTGAGATTTTACAAGCACATTCCACAGTTTTTACTCACAAAACAGGAACAATCAAGGGATTTCAATACCAATTTCGTGTTCGTGAGCATACTAAATTTTGTGTTAGACCATACGTAATTCCGGCGCACTATAGGGACCGTGTTAGAACAGAAGTACAATCTATGCTTGACGAGGGCATTATTGAGCCTGCAGTAAGCTCATACAACAATCCATTACATGTTGTTGAGAAGAAAAATGGAACGATCAGGCTTGTCTTAGATTCGAGACAAATCAATACTATCATTATTCCTGAAACAGACAGGCCGCAAACGTTGGAAGAACTTCTTCAAAATTTTAATGGTGTAAACGTGTTGTTTTCCATTGATCTCAGATCCAGCTTTTATCAGATCGAACTTCATCCAGAATGTAGAAAATACACAGCTTTCCTTTGCTTCGGCGTTTGTTATCAGTTTCGGAAACTTCCTTTTGGTTTGAACATTTCTTCAGCAGCATTCATTCGCGGGCTAAATTCCATATTACCTGAGTTCTTAAAACGTCACATCACCTTATATGTGGACGATATTCTAATAGCAGAAGCTTCATGGGAACAACATAATCGCATCCTCAACAGTTTGTTACGTATTTTTGCAGAATCTGGAATTACAGTTAACTTGGAAAAGTCTGAATTCGGTAGGTCAAAGGTGAGGTTTTTGGGACATATTATTTCTTCTGAAGGTATTCAGCCGGATCCTGAAAAGTTAGAAGCAATCAGAGCCATTCCAGTTCCATCCACAAAAAAACAAGTCCGCAGTTTTCTAGGTCTCGTAAATTTTTATCGTCGTTTTCTGAACATGCAAATTCTTGTTACACCAAAACTTTGTTCTCTCACTGGAAAAAATACTATTTGGAACTGGGACGAACAAGCACAGTTGGAATTCAATTCTTTGAAAAAATCTCTACTTAACGCGCCAATACTAGCTCATCCATATCTGTCACAAGATTTCTGCCTTAGCACGGATTCTTCTAAAGTCGGTCTTGGTGCCCATTTATTTCAAGAAGCCATAGAAAATGACACTACTGTTCAGAAAACCATTGCTTTTGCTAGCCGAGTGCTAACGAAATCTGAAAAAAATTATTCCGTTACTGAATTAGAAGCTTTAGCTATCGTTTGGGCATTTAACAAATTCCGTTTCTTTCTTTCTGGTAAGCACGTAAAAGTATACAGTGATCATCGTGCATTACAATTTCTTATGTCTTCAAAATTAAATCATGACAGGTTAAAACGTTGGGCATTGTTTCTGCAAGAATTCCGCTTCACAATAGTCTACATTCCCGGCAAGGAGAACATTGTTGCGGACGCGCTGTCACGCGCTCCGGCTGGGCTTGAGAAAAGTAACACAGAAGGCAACATTGAGAAAAATTTCAGTATTCTTTACATTCAGAAAGTCGCCTTTGAAAACTTCATCACCACATCTTTAAAGGACATTGCTCATGAACAAGATAAAGATCCGATTTGGAAAGACATCAAAAGCAAATGGCATGAAAAGACACACACACAGATTCGGCATTATTATCTGGTTAGAAACAACATACTGTTCAAACACTGCACTGTTGATGACAAGCTATGGGTACTTTGCATTCCTGACGATTTTGTTAATAAGCTCATTTGGTACATTCATTTCAGCTACGCACATTTTTGCCCACGAAAATGTTATCATATTCTTCGAACGACTTGTTATTTTAAAAATATGGAAAAGAGAATTCGAAGAGTCTTGTCTATTTGTAAACTTTGTCAAAAGGCGAAACCATCTACTATCTCCCATCGTGCTCCGCTGTTTCCTATCATTCCTTCTAAATTAAGAGAATTTGCTGCTGTTGATCTCTTGGGACCGCTTGTCAGATCATCTAATGGATTTTCGTACGTTCTAGTCGCTGTTGAACTTACTTCAAAATTTGTTTCTTTCACACCGTTACGTAAAGCCACTGGACGGTCTGTATCTAACGCCTTCGTTAAAAATTTCTTACGTGCAGTTGGACACGTTAGTAAAGTCATTTCAGATAACGGACCGCAATTCAGATCTGCTGTTTGGTCACGCATGCTTTGGAATAATAAAATCAAACCTGTTTTTATTTCATTGTACTCACCACATTGTAACCCCTCCGAACGGATTATGAAAGATATCAATAAGCTTTGCAGACTTTATTGTCACAGAAAGTATCAGCATTGGGACGGATATTTACACTTATTTCAAAACGTGCTGAATGAAATGCCTCATGATTCCACCGCTTTACCACCTACTCTTGTACTGAAGAATGAAAAACCACCGAACAGAATCAGAGAGCTTGTACCTTTCCCGAATACATGTAAACTTCGACACAAAGACGTAATTGATTTGGCTCTTAAAAATATAAAATCTGCAGCAGACAAAAGGAGAAAACTACACGGTAAAGCAAATGCAAAGAAATTGTGTATTGGTCAGAAAGTTCTCATTAAAGCTCATTCATTGTCACATAAGAAGAAACACTTGAGTCACAAATTCTTTCTAGTTTACAATGGACCTTACAGAATCCGACGTATACCACATGATAATTGCGTTGAAGTTGAAACTCTGCGTACTAGGAAGAGTAAAGGTTTACACCACATTTCACATGTAAAACCGTTTATTGAAAGATAATCTGCTTCTTAACTTTGTCTTTGCCATATAACTTTTCACTTTACATTGCTAGTAAGCTTTGTCAGACTTAAGAAACTGTTAACATGCAACAATGTTTTGAAGTTAAATATCCAGTCAAGAATCAAGGGAACTTATTTAAACAGAAATTAAGAATGCATTGTTATAGTGAACAGACGACACAGTGTTGTATTTGTATATTCTTCCTTGTTAGCTGCACGATTACGTAACGACTATCAGGCTTACATAGGACACATACTGGTAAATGAGATTTTAATGCAACATTTTGGTTTACTTGAAAATACATTCTGGGTTTAAAGTACTTTCTGTGAGATACCAGATGACACAGAGGTTAGTTTATGTGACAGCTACACGATTTTATCACGACGCTACTAATGAGTGACAATTTACAATGTTGCTTTTGCGCTGTATCTGTTTTATATCTGCACAGTTTTCTGAATTCTTTTGGAAAGAAAAACATGTTTTAGTAGTAACTTTTGTGGTATAGCAACAATGAGACAGCCTTTTTCGTGTCACAACAATACGTTAAAGTACAGTACTTTCTTCATCACAACAATAAGCGAAATAACTAAGATATCTATTTGCAAAGTATTTCATTTTTGTGTATCGTGAGGTAAGTACATTGACTTCTGCAGAACTTAGCTTTCGGAGGACGACAACTACGACACTTCCACAGAGATTATCTTACAACAAGACGCACAGTTTAGCGCTACAGTACACGCATTTGAGTGATTAATTTTGTACTCAAAACATTTATTTTTAAAGATATTTGAAGTACAATGATACAAAGGTATTCCGTGATACATTTCATTCCATTGCTGTAATCTGTAACACCTGAGGGTATTATTCATTTATCCTCAGGGGGTACATGCCTACATTGTGTACTATGTGTCTGGCAAACACAAGGAGCCCTAGCTAATATGGTATTTGCTTACACAACTTTACACATCGGTACCATATTTCTCTAACACATAATTACACAGCTATCTGATCATTTAACTGAGAGATAAACATTTTTTTTTACTACATCAGTGACACATGTTTACGCAATTTCACAGTTGGGTAATTTCACACTTATGAAATTGTATTTTGTCTGTACTTTGTGAACTGTTCATATTTTTTCGGAGCCATTGTGATGCTATGAGAGCTTTGAATGATGTATTTGGTATTGGATCATGATTTTTAAAGTACGTTTGAGGTAGATGACACTATTGAAATGAGCAGAGAATTTTTTTTGGTTTCTTAATTATTGCAGAAAGCTACGACGTTTTCAAGATTTGGCTGAGGTTTTATGATGTTATGATAATGATGTGTATTACGCTGTTGCGGTATGTTTATGATCAATAAGCTGATGCTGTATGAGTTATTTGATTAGGCTACGTATCTGTGATGATGAAATATTGAAGAAGTGTCGACGAATAAGGTAAGAAATAATGAGTAGTGGTTAGGGACGCTGATTTGTGAAAAAGTTTGTTGGTAACCAAGAATCGTACTTTAAGAGTTATGAAATGTGTGTAAATGCATGAATGTATCACAATGCCGGCAAAAAGTTTTTGGACGCTGTTATATTTATAGGATTTTGTTTCTACACATTCGTAACGCAAATTCTCGACCTCTGAAACTTTTTTATATGAGACTGTCACTGTAGCGCAAACTGCTGTCGTAAATATTTCGGTAAGGAAGCTAAGCGACTCAGGTGGCGCCCAGGTGTGCCAGCCACCTGGAGAAAAAGCCATTAGGTAAAAAAAAAAACGGAGGCCATTATCCTCGCTGTTGACATTCCTTTGTAGAAATCATCGCAAGTACGACACGCTCATTACTTGGAAAGATACTTACATCTGCACACCTGATTATGACAAGCGTATTTCTACGAGAATTGAGAGAATTTCTACTAACTTATGAAATGCCACATGACTATTGAGTGATATTTTTATGCTTTGTACATAGTTGCTTATTTCATTTGATATCTGTTTTCCAGCTATGTTGCAGCATTGGTTTTATAAAATAAAATTAAATGCATTTGCTAATGTGAAAACTTTCTGTCAACAGATCTATAAAATAATAATTTTATGATCCACGTTCTTCGAAAAAGGAGCACTTGGAAAGGAAAGAACAATAAGAAGGGATTAATAACAGTAACTGCATACATAATTTTCTTTTCAACTACTTGGTAATTTTTTTTTTTTTTTTTTGGTAGAGTAAGTTATCGTGATGCATCACTGTAGTGTTAAGATGTGACATAGGTATTAGACATGGCCATTTTTAGTGTAATATTTTTTCTGCTTGAGCTATGTCATGTTTAGATATAAGCTGCTGTTTGCCAGGCATAGTGCTACTGAATTTTAATTTGTATTACTCTGCTAAGCCAGTTTACTACTGAATTATTTTTCTTGTTTGCTGTTCATTGCCTTATATTAGTTGTAATTTATGCTGCTTGCTTTGCCTTTTGTATTTTTTTTGTCATTGATGTTTGTGTTAATTGTTCTGTGCTGCTGCATTGCCTCGTCCCTTAGTTTAGCATCTGAGCTCAGTAGATTTAAGTTAGCTTAAGCGGTGGTCGACTATAGAAGAGAATGAGTTGCGATGAATTGGAAGAAATGCATCGAGAAGTTATACAAAAAAAAAAGTACAGAAAGCAGGTATAGGTAGGATTTTCTTGAAAATAAATAATGAGGTAAGAAATATGTGAACATATAAATACAGAAAGCATGCTTGGATAGGATTTTTTTGGTGGAAACAAATGTTGAAATAAGACGAAAGATCTATGGAATGAAGTTTTGGGTTGGACTGCAGTACCAAATGTTGCACTGAAAACAAACCCTGTCCTTTCCTCTTGTGTTATTCTGGTATGTGTTTGTGTACTCTTGTGTATTTGTGTTTTTCCTGTCTTTATGTGTTTAGCTGATGAGAGCTATGTTGTAGAAATTTTCTGATACCATGTTATTTACTTTGTAAAGATGTTTAGACATTATTTATTCTGTTCTGTTTTAATGCTCATGTGTGAAATTAATGTTTCGAAAACTATTCTCATTATTTTATTTATTTACTTATGTCATAATTCCTGTAACACTGATGTATATGTCTATTTCTATTCTTTTGTAAAGCCTGTTTTACTACAAATGTTATCTGTATTGTTATGTTCTTTAATGATGTTTTCTGTATCTTTGTAATTGTATTCTCATGTTATATAATTGTAATTGACACCAGTTCATCATATTATTAACTTGTAAGTTACATTTCACTGCACACGTTTCTGTTGGTCATAGTATATGGACAATATGTGAGAAGTAGGGACTGATAGTTAGTGTTTGTACATGTGTTAATAATTCAGCAAGGGACTGGATAACAGCATTGCTGGTTCTAAGGACAATTAAAAAACTTTGTGAGTGCACAAGTGGTGGTTTATGGACTTGCTATATTGTCCGCAAGACTCTTTGATGGTGATTGTGCACCTGCATATTTGCAACAGATGGCTGCTGGCCATCTCTACAAGGACTACAGTGGGTCTGCATCTTTGATGACCCAACAGTACCATTATTTCTGCAAGGACTGCAGTGGGTCTGCGCCTCTGGTGGCCCACCAATACCGCAATCTCTACCAGGACTACAGTGCGTCTGCTCTGTGAAGACCTACCTACCAATACTCTTCAAAATTTTCACTGACTCTGCTGTGGGTTTGCTCTGTTGTGGACCATTACCTGTCAGCATGTCAAGAGTCAGCACTGTCTTTCCATTGGAAGGACAACACTACTTTTTCAAGACTGCATGGAAATCCACTACTTCTGTGTGCAATTTCTTTTACTAATGAGACTTTGTGAAAAAGAAAACTGTAATTACTATTATGATGAATGATCAGGACTATCTTTATGGACTGTGAGAAAATTTTAGCTTTTGACCAACATTGTATCAATAAGTGTGTGCATTTGATTTCTTTGTTATTGTAATTACGATTATGAAAAATTTTAAGAAATATGTATTGGCTAGTGCCCAAAAAAATTTGTAAAATTTTTTGTGGGTAGCATGGGGGCTATGTAAGTAGGCTGTTTAGGTTTTTTTATTGGTAACGCCACCTCTGTATGAAAATCACTGGCTGTGCTGTGTGCAGTCTGTGGCTGCTTTGCATTGTTGTAATACTCGCCATTGTAGTGTTAGGCAGCTGGCTGTGAACAGCACATAGCGTTGCGCAGTTGGAGGTGAGCCGCCAGCAGTGGTGGATGTGGGGAGAGAGATGGCGGAGTTTTGAAATTTGTCATGAACTGCTATATTTATATATGATGATATCAAGGTAAATGCATTGTTTGTTCTCTATTAATATCTTTCATTTGCTAACTATCCCTATCAGTAGTTAGTGCCTTCCACAGTTTGAATCTTTTATTTAGCTGGCAGTAGTGACGCTTGCTGTATTGCAGTAGTGGGAGTAACGAAGATTTTTGTGCGGTAAGTGATTTAGTGATTTGTGAAAGGTATAGTTTCATGTTAGTCAGGGCCTTTCTTTCGTAGAGATTATTTAAAGTCAGATTGCGTTGCGCTAAAAAAAAAAAATATTGTGTGTCAGTTTAAGGACAGTCGTGTATAATTGTTCAAAAAGGGGACGTTTCAAACTAATTAAACCTAACTAACCTAAGGACATCACACACATCCATGCCCGAGGCAAGATTCGAACCTGCGACCTTAGCGGTCGCTCGGTTCCAGCCCGTAGCGCCTAGAACCGCACGGCCACTCCGGTCGGCGTACGTCCGTACAGACAGAAGCTAGAGGGAGAATAAATCAGGAAGTAAGAAGGGAAAGAAGAAAGACACAACAAAAGATATTGACAGGGATATTCTCTTCGCACAGCTTCCAACTCAGGAGCATCAGCATTTCAAGTTGATATCAAAAATAGTTATCCAATTTTAAAAAATCATAGCTGTTATGGTCTTTGAGACATGTGCGTGAGCAAAATACTGTTGGAAATAGCAAATTCTCGAGTTTTTCATAGCTCCCGCTAGGTATCAGCAGTGTGCGCCCACTTCAGTTCTAAAAAAATGGTGTCGGGACAACAGAAAGAGTTTTGTGTCCTACGTTTCGCGCTGTGCGTGTCAGTAATAGCTGTTTACCGTGACTTTTGTACTAGGTATAGGGTGGGTCCTCCGACAGCACAGAGCATTAGACGATAGCATGAACAATTCCGAGGAACAGATTGATCGTGTAAAGGCAAATCGCCGCTCCGCCCCGAGTGTCTGACACAGACGTCGAACAAAATGGTTCAAATAGCTCTGAGCACTACGGGACTTAACTTCTGAGGTCACCAGTCCCCTATAACTTAGAACTACTTAAACCTAACTAACCTAAGGACATCACACACATCCATGCCGGAGGCAGGATTCGAACCTGCGACCGTACCGGTCGCGCGGTTCCAGACTGAAGCGCCTAAAACTGCTCGGCAACTCCGGCCAGCGACGTCGAACACATCCGCCGTAGTTCGGTCTAGCGTGTGTTGCGTCGACGTTCACACATGAAACCATACGAAATTCTGCTATTGCGAGCTCTTCGTGAAGGTGACAAACAACAACGTGTGGAGTTCTGTAATTTAGTTCTTGGCAAGATGGAGGATGAAACTTTTCTTCCAAGCTTAGTGTTTAGTAACGAGGTAACATTCCATTTAAATGGAAAGGTGAACCGTCGTAATGTTAGAATCTGGGTACGGAAAAACCGTATGAAGTTGTGCAACATGAGAGGGACTCTCCAAAATTTAATGTGTTTTGTGCAGTTTCATTGGAAAATGTGTATAGTCCATTTTTCCTTGGCAAGAACGCTGTTACAGGAAGCACATATCTCGATATGCTTGAGAACTTTCTTTTCTCACAGTTGGAGACTGATTCGAGTGACTTCACTTACCAACAGGATGGGGCGCCGCCACACTGGCATCGGGAAGTGCGGGAATTTTTAAATCAAAGGATTACTGAACGGAGGATCAGTCGTACTGGACCAAATAGTTCAGCCTAACGTTACTGATCTTCAAGGTCGCCATGCCTGACTATATGTGATTATTGTTTGTGGGATTTATGAAAAACTCTGTTACCAACGACAATGAATGAACTGCGACATCGCATAACAGCGACTGTGGAAGATGTAACTCAAGACATGTTCGGTGCATTGTGGGAACAATTTGAATACCGCATTGACATCTGAAGTGCATCTCAACGGGGGCGTATTGAACATGAAGTGCTGGCTGTGTGTGGGGGGGAGGGGGGGGGGGAGGAAGTTGGTCTGAGACATCGGAGTTGCACTGTTGGAGTCGGGTTGATTCGTGACATCGGGTCTCTATGTGAGAGCTGAGTTGGGCTGTTTGGGCCAAGTTGGTCAGCGAAAGCCGCATTTGTCCAACACAGGAAACAAGCTCTTGGAAGAGTGGTGTGTGAGGCGTGTTGGTCGGTTAGTGGGGTCTGCCTTCCTCGCGTCCGCCACCTAGTGCGGGCCTCCGGCTGTGAAAAGGGACAACTTTGTGACCATCCGGTAATCGGTTAGTGACACCGCATTTCATGGAGTTGTATGGACTGCCGCTTCACGTTGCTCACAGCCTGGTTCGTCTGCTTCACCCTGGACCGATCGGCCGGATAAAAAAATTACCAAGGCACCTCTTGCATCCATGCAGCGCCGACATCGTAAACAAGACGAGTACTAAGTGTTGCTTCGTTTGACTACAGTAGTCTGAAAAGAGTAACCTTGTAGTCATACTGCTCTAAATTGTGACCTTCAGATTTATACTGCAATTTCCACCAGAACTTTTAAGTAGCTATCTCCTTTTCTTCTCATTATTATTATTATCATTATTAAAACAACTCTTTTCTTATTTATATTATTAAAAGCATGTTATATTGCTTTAAACTGTTTCCTTAAGATCTAAACTGCAAATTTCACATGATGTTCTGCGTGGCTGACAATTTTGTTATTATCATTAAACTGCAATATGCCCGTTGGACACTGTACACCGGCAGTACACCCGTGGATATTTTGATTACTAGACATTCTTTTACCACCGTCATGCCTGCAATAGTTTATTTCTTTTCGAAAATCCTTTTCTCTGTACTGTTTTGACATCGTGAGTAGCTATGTGCAGCCATCAGTGTAGCGCTGGTAAATGTCAACCTGTGTTCACAAGAGAGCTCATCAGAGTGTGCTGCTTTTCTTGCAGTGAATGAGATAAAGCTCATTTTTTTTCACTGATCTGTTTGTTGGCAAGCCTTGCAGTATCATACAACACAGTGCGAGCGGAAAGTCATTGTACGACAAGGGAAGCTGTCAGCACCGAATATTGCACGGAGAATCGACCTAAACCAGCGTCATTCCGATACTCAGCTCATGAGACACAATTTTACACCTGTTGAATTGCAACAAACACAGTAAGGTTGGACGGACAATTATTGCTCGACAACTCAGAAAAGCAGTATGCGACGAGTCCTCATAAAGTTGTGGATTCATAGTAAGAGTAGAACCCAAACAATCTGTGGTCAGGCAATCCCTCTGCATGCGTGTTCTCGTAATCGTAATAGCTGTTGAACTAAGACCTAATAAAACACAGCGCGTGTTCATAGCACCCCGAAGTAGATACCACAGCTCGGCATGGTGTGATGTGAGTGCCTGTTGACTAATGACTGGTTTCATTTCTTGCACGGCGTTAAAGGCCTGACCCATGCCACTGTTCGTGTGCGTACTCTTATCGTCCGAAGGTGAAGTCTTTGGCAACATATATAGCAGACCATCAACCTCTCTGTCTGAGGAGACAGACATAGCATCGCTTCCTAGGGTCGAGAGAGGAATGCAGTGATCGCGGTACTTGTAGTGGGGAGGTGTGGGTGGGCACAGCAGTGAGGGGCTACGTTTTGATGTTGGCTGGCGTCTGTGGTTGTGACGGGAGCATCTACATGATGTTGTAGCTGAATGCTGCTCAGCTCTGATCTCCAGGTCCCCGGAGGGAGCCATTGGTACTGGACGTGGGAAGTGACCCCACTCCATCGCGGGTCTCCTTCTGCAGTGATAACAAATTTTCAGTTTTCTTACAATCTTGTTCATCGGATGATATTTGATTATACAGTACACTGCATCACTGGGTGTTCCATTTTTCTATGGTATTGCACTGTGACCAAAACGACAGTGGCGTTTCTTTACCTGCTGTGATACACACAATGTGTTCATGCTCTCGAATTTAACAAAAGCTTTTCTTCCTGCTGATTTGTTGACCTTGGGTGACTACTCTTTCCGCGGAATGGTCGATACATCTTTTCTTGCGTCTTCCATGTGAATATTTTGAAGAGAAAACAAAGATACTTCAACTTCAGTGGTGACTTCTTTCTTCTTTTGTGTTGCCTTTGGTGTGGTCGTGATAATAAAACCTATGGTCAGCACTGTGATAGCTTCTTCATCCAGCTCCTCAGACGATAGGTTTACTACTACACGTTTTGGATCAAGAATGGAGTTTCTCCTGAGTTTGTTTCTTGTGTTTATCTGCTTCAGAATGTCGATGTAAGTACGATAACATCGCGGCACAAATTAACGCTACTCTATAATTCACTCATGTACACGCCTTAATGTATCGTCTAAAGGGTGGAAGCGTTTTAACTCCGTAGGCTGTTAGTTTTATTCCTCTAATGTACCACGCATATAAATTACATTACTGGCCATTTTAGGTCTTAGACCATTTTCAAGTGTATGATACTGGTGATGTGCGTGTCACATTTAAAAATTTGTTTCGTGCCTGTCCCCATATGATACGAAACAAATTTTTAAATTGGACACACACATTACCAGTATCATGCATTAGAAAACAGCTAGGGTGAAATTAGCCACTAAAGTTAGTTGTAGGCATGGTAGGAGAATAAGACTGACAGCTTACAGTGATTAAAATGGTTTCTCATTTAGACGAAAGGTTATTCTTTTCACTTTGTACCACTCGTGGGATGAGAGATATGTCAGTGGAAACCGCAACTCAGTTAGGAGAAAGCTGACGTAAGTTAAGTAACTGCGTGTTTTTTGAATTCATTCACGAATAACTGATTTACTGTTCTAATTGTAAATCCTCGTGGTCTTCACTGTTGGTGTGATATCGTTAGTCTGAGAATCTGTGTTATCCATACGGTGCCTAAGTATGCCCAGGTTTTGAGTGGTTGTATCGGTTGCTGCCTGAATGTCGAACAAAGGCGTTGCGGCAAAGTGCGCAGTTACCTGGTAGTGTCGGCTACGTCTCTGGCGAGCTGCGTGATATGCAGTTCCACTGTCCCTTGGTTGCCGTTCACATCCGTCTATACTTGTTGTAGCATATTATTAATATTTCCTGGGTCCTCCATATCATCTGTTCCGAAAACTGTTTTCCAAATTCGGCCGCCTCCGTCAAACTACCCTATTCTTCGTTGCTCCCGTTGGGACTAACTCCATAGTCTGACGTAGGCCTGCAGTCACGCAAAATCTGACCGCAGCAGCTGACACTTTCCCTACATATCGTTAAAATCTTATATGATTACTTATGAGCTATAAATTACCGAACGTATCTTCCAACTTACGAATTCTGTTCTCTGGTGTCCAGACATTGCAACGTCTTAGAGTCCACTCATAATTTGACATTATCACTTCAGTTTGTCATGTAAACTTGACACAAATGTTAGAGAACGTATATTGACGGCTTCTGTTACCCTGAAAAGCATAACAGACTTATTATGGCGAGTCTTCTCTTTCTCCGTTTCGTTGTGAAGCTTGTGCTTGTTGCCGGAACTGATCTTTCTCGTCTGGGTGTAGAAACATGTGCCCTAAGGGTAGAGGAAATCCTGTTAGCTTATTACTGTAGCTCCTGGCCTAAGTGCATAGTGATATTTCGGGGTAACTACAGATCTACCTCGTTTGTTTTTGTTTTTTTTTTTTTTTTTTTTTTTTTTTTTTGCTTAGCCTTACGCTCCTTTCCCTTTTCCCTTGACTCTCGCCTCGTCTCATTCGAAGATGCTGTCGACATTTAAGGCAGCACCTCTTTGGTTCCCTTAAAATGACGTATTCGGCTGACGTGAACAATCGTGAGGCGATTTGGGAGTTGTAGCTTAACGTAAACGGGCGAAATCATTTCTGACAACTGTAAGTGGTCTTCATAACGTGTCAACATTTCTTAGTTTTTTCATTACATATCGGTTGATTATCATAACACGCTGACCTACTTGATACTTACATAGAATGCTTTCTTATTATGGGTCCTGTCTTATCGTTCCAAAGCAATGGTGTTCATCTTTTTTACCTGCCGCCAACTACTTTATAATCTTTTCAGAGAAATTTTTCGGACAAAATACAGCCCCCTGGGGGAGGTTTACAAAACTCAAGAGGAGGCGGCATCTTTTGAACAAAAACAACCTCGCACAGGGGCAGCCCTATGCTCTAGTGGATTTTAGAATTGAAAGACGCTGTGAGCATAATTGATTTCGTTTATTCCATTTTACAGAAAATTGTCTTGTTATTTTACCATGTGTAAGTGAACCATTTAGTGTGTTACACTGTGCAGGGAATTGTATTGAGAAATTCGCGTAGGTGGTGACTGATTTTCTCTCAATGACCATTAGGTGATGGCATTGATTGCAGATCGTTTTAGTTGAGTGCTAATGTAAGTAGCCTTAATTAAGTGCGAGAGTTGTCTACTAGTTATTGTCCTGAGGTAAGTGGAGAAGCAAATTTCATTGTCATTTTTCTGACTGTGACCATCGTTGTTATTGGCCCAGTGCTGTCTGTGGAGCCAAGTCTTTTGAATTTGCTTTCGTTGTGCTAAAGATGTTTTATGTTGTTATACTCTTGCTGTGCTCTGCCTTAAAGAACTGTTCTTAATTTATTTGGTGGTAAGGCACTGCGCACGGATGTTAAAAAACAGAACTGAAAAACATTGTAAAGAATCAGAAGAGAAAAAGCGATTTAGCGCCACTTGGTCATGTGAACGTGGTATTTTCATAATAAAAGAACAAACAAATGTATCGAAAGGAGATGGTCTATTTGTTATTCATAGACCTAGGAAAATTATATGTCACAATGCCGTTAAATAAGTTGTCAGAGCGAGAAGATCAACGGCGTCTTAATACTTTATCCAATGATGATCAGAGCCTTATATAGTGGATGCATCAGCTTAGTGAAAGTGGGTAAGTGTTACCAAAGGATTTCGTAGCTAGCAAAGGGCTTGTCCACTGACTCTTTATGAAATATGCAACCAAAACAGTGAAAAGATTTCTCAAAGTCTATGAATCCCAAGCAATATGCTTATTAATTTTCTTTGCTCCATTCAGTTTAGTCATTGATGACTTCCTAAAAGTCCATTTTGATACATCGACTTTTAAAGCCTGGCTGTCCTATATCCTGGTAAACATCCTGTTTATTAGAACTGATTAATAATATAGCAGTTTACAGAGAGGCACTCGATCTGTAACGTTCCTTTTTATAACCAGTGCAGAACAGAATTTGATAGACGGTGTAGTCCTTTTGCAAAGTGATCCAGTAAATAATTCAGCAAGTTTCTGTTGTATTACCTTTTGTCCAGATTTGAACACTACTTAAACACCATCACAATCACGCACCGTTCTTTATACCTCCACCTATTTTTACACACCTCACATGACGTTGCTGTCAGACGATCTTTATGTGTTTCAGAAACTACTGTAGTTCATCCCCTCAACCACGCTAATATTTATGGATGTTTTGAATCTCTTGCTCCTTTTCCCCACTTTCCATGGCTACTGAGCCATATACCTTTATAACCGATAACCATACAAGATTAAACGAAAATCTCACTGTTTTGTTTTCTTATTTTTATCTTGTAGTTTTCAACAGCTCAGCATAATATGTCCCCTGTGTGCCTCATGGTTTCCTCGAAACTCTCGGCTTCTCTGTAATAACAGTCTTTTTCCATTTATGTCATCTTTTCTTCCACATTTTTCACGCCTTGTACATATTTTCGTTTCTGCCTAAGTGAAAGTAAAGCTGTATTGAAAGTTAAGTTTGAAAACTGCGACTCTCTGCTACACTTGATTCTGTGGCATCGAGTGGCTTTGAACTGCCTTACCTATCAATTTATGGTGGACATAATATTTAATGTGACTTGCGAACCATTGTGCACCTTGTCTTTTTTTTTTTTTTCAACTATAAGTTACCGCCACAGGTAAAGTGAGTAATAAATGAGAGAACAAATCTTAGTACAGACTGAGGCGTGAACTCTGAACATCTGAATTTTGTGCTTTGCCAGAATTTGTCTAAATGTCTATGTTAAAAAAAGGTGTCCGCCTTCCGTCAAAGTATAGCCATGATTTTGTAAGATTTTGTAGTCGTTGCTTGATTTTATCTGTCGTATGTTCATTTTCCTCATAGATTCTCAGTTTGCATATCTCACTTCCTGCGAAATGAGTTACTATCTTTGCAGCTTTCAGTAAACTTTTACTCTGGATATTACTCATATATTACAGCTAAAATTCTATTCTAAAGTGATTTAAAGCAGTCAAATCACAAACATTCATTAATATCGATTTTAATAAATGTGGAAGTCGCAAGTTGTTTTTGCGTTTGGTGGTATTCTAGAAGAATATGGAATACTTTTTGTTTATTTTCATGTATATCGAAGCGACTGTAGCGTACAGCGTACAGAGGTGCATGACGAAGAAAAAATGTACGTAATAGTATCATCAGTTTTAGGACACCATTAGAAGAAAAAAAGAACAGACATAGACAGTGTCATTTTTAATGTGATAATTAGTGATAATTCACACCAAAAAATATTTTTGAGTGACATCATCTTCAGTACTTACATATAGTTACAACAATATTTTAGTTATCAATATCTGGAAATGTTTAAGGATAATTTTTTTTATTTGAGCCAAGTCTGACTGTTTACAGAGAATTTTTATGTAGGTATGCTAAATAAATTATTCGATATTCTATCCGCTCTTTGCGAGAATTACGTATTTATCGATTGGAAAGTATGTTTATAAGACATTTGAGTAGTGTCTTTGCACATGTGCCATAATGTGTAAAGTATACAGCAATTTTGTCATTGTAAATAACATAAGCTTTAAAACAGAAAAGATAGACATACCACTCAATTTAGTATACAGTAAAATTAATTCACTTTTATAATAATTTTAATAAGTTTTCTTGTTGTGGCTATCGTGTTTGTTGAAATTCCAAAGCACTCCCCAAGAATTTCTCACGAAGACATTAGCTGTTATCTGCTATACTCCAGCTGACAGCGGTAGATGTTGCATACTTTGTTGACGGTTTTGACCAGTCACATCAGAAATTAGTTTTGAAATATTAGGCACTTGAGTGATGCTGTGACAGGAAGTGACTGGCCACTTAGCCGATCAGAGAAAGTGCGGTGTTGCTACCAAGGAACACCACGGGTGGGACCGGGAATTCGTTCGGCGGCGGTGACGGCGGTGGCGATGTGGGGCGCACCGCGACGGGTCCTGTGCCGAAAGAGACTGTGGGCCGGTAGCCGTTCTCGTCGGCCTCGTAGGTGACGCTGTAGGTGGCGCCGCCTGCGTCCGACGGCTGCCACGAGAAGCTGCCCCGCAAGTGCGTGCCGTCACCCTCCGTGCCGGACTGCTCCTGCCGGATGCCGTTGCTCGTCTCGTACCTGCACAGGCATGAGTGTAAGAACAGAAACAGGGCCGCGCGGGATTAGCCGTGCGGTTTAAGGCGCTGCAGTCATGGACTGTGCGGCTGGTCCCGATGGAGGTTCGAGTCCTCCCTTGAGCATGGGTGTGTGTGTTTGTCCTTAGGATAATTTAGGTTAAGTAGTGTGTAAGCTTAGGGACTGATGACCTTAGCAGCTAAGTCCCATAAGATTTCACACACATTTGAACATTTATTTATTATTATTATTATTTTTTAACAGAAACAATGCCGGCCTTATCTGCGTGCCGATCAGCTGCGATCTCCAGTGCAGTTTCGAGCCTACTGCTACACATACATAACACTGGTTATCCCGCTAGTCACGGTGCAACAGTGCCACGTCTCGCGTTCACCTGCTGCTCTGCACTATTTCTCACACTATTTCAAAGCAACTATTCGTTAAAAAAATGTTTGATTTCTACGTTAATTACGGATTTTTACGCTACCTTCATGATAAAGTGCCGATCATTTCGTTATTCGTCGTAGTTAGTGATATTTTGCGTATAACACACTGCATGAAATTCTAAGATGTTGCAATTAAAAATGCAGGTCGTTATGAATTTGCTTTTGGCACATATTAGACCACACATGATGTATACGACGTATAGTTAAGGTACTGAATTTTTCTTTCAACTTGCAAAGCGTTCAGTATCTGCCTAAAAATTCCGATCGTGCGCGAGAGGATGAAATACTCGTAATATCCTCCACATCACCTCAACGGTTCGAGGGCTTAAAACGAGAGTTCGGTAAATGACAGCAGGCAACAGGAGAGTATTTTTGCATATGGTTAACATGCAGAATTACATTATCTAACGTGATATATCGTACAAGTAACTATGGAATTTTCCAGTGAAATAATGTAATATTTTAAATGTCATTGATAACTGGCGAAATGAGAGTTAGCTTCAATTAATATGGATTTTTTCGTAAAATATTGACTACACAGATCTGTATAAATGAAATCTGACAGTTAATTTCTACCATTACGGCATATGTTTGTCGTTTTGCGACAAGACAAGTGAATAAATTACATGTTTGTCATCAGTTCCTTGTTGAATGAACCACGGTCTCACGATTCTGCTGCAACTGCAACTGCGTTAGCATATTAGTGAGGTGACATTATGTAAACTCCGCTTTGTTACTACAAAACAAGTAAATTTTAACATGCCAACAAGATACATGTTTGCGTTACCCAAAATGTACCTCTGGTGACGCTCTTCGGAAGAAGAACAAAGGTAAGAAGTCTGGGGCTCGTAAATCACTCCTACTATGATTTCGGTAAAGTACTGTAACCTAACGCAATTTTAATAGTGACCAGTGGGGATTAAAAACTGCCAATGGATCCTGCAAAGGAATTTATTTTGCACCTCAATGAATACAATTCACAGTACACAGTTCACCGTCTTTTTGTTTCTACCCTCATTCAAAATGTATTACTGAACTTTTTCAGCTCAAATACCCATTTATATGTTGATGATATAATCTATTTTCATCTTTATGAACAGTTTCAGCTGGTTTTCAACAGGAATTTACTGCGTTCTAGCGATAAACCTATGTTCCTTTTTTTTTTTTTTTTTTTTTTTTTGGCTCCAGAATAAGAGCGCTTGTTGAGGCATTACGTTTCATAGCTATGAAGTTGTGCACTCTGACAATCTGCAAAACTGACCACTACTCAAGGAAAAATACATTATCAGCATCCTTGATGAACTGAAACGCATCTAAGGTGAGCGCCTTTAGCCGTTAACTCACAGGATCTGAAAGATCGTGTACTGTTCGGTCTGCATTTATTAATATTTCCCAAATCATTGAGCTGTAGAAACATAATACTATCGTAAACTTCAGTACCATCAGTTAATTATTAAGAAGAGGCTGGGTTACAAGAACCCATTAAAACCGCAATAAAAGGAGCAATTTACTTTTACCTCAGCGTTTAATCTTTAAGTAGCTTCAGAAAAGCGTAATCAGTAATGAATATTCAGTAGTACCTACATATCTCCAATTAAGTGTTAAAATTACCAGTTTATGTACAAAGCTATCATTGTGACAATTTTGAATTGATTAAGTTACAAAATTGAAAAACGTCTCGGTTCTATCATATTGGCACTAATAACAAATTCCGATTGGAAACTGTCTGTTGCATCCGCTTGTTACCCTTTCAGGTATTAGGGTGTGACGATACCTAGTAAAAGTGCCCAAAAATCAGAAAAACAAACGTGTAGCCCCTTAGACTTCAGAATATATTATTTTCATTTTCACTTAAAGATAATTTGTGTGATACCCTACAATTGTAGTTTCAAAGCGTGTAAGTGGTAAACTTCTATTAATAACCATAGTTTGCTGAAAATTGAATATCTGTTTGAATGGTCACTTCCCCCCCCCCCCCTGCTCCACCCCTCGTCACCCTCTCTTAAGCTGCCCTAGGTGTTACCCTAGAACGTCAATATTGGAACTTAAGCAGATAAGTTTGACAACCACTGCTTAATACAATCTATTTTCTCGAGATGGGAGGCCAATACTGATTCCTTCTCAAGATTCAAGGTAAATTCAGTACCTTAGCTAAGTCTCCAAAAGAGCAATATGCACTTACCTACCTGTGGCGTGCGTGAATAGGAGCACCACGTCTGCAATTCTGGAGGACCGGGCGCCGACTCTGCAGGTTCCGGCATTGGCATTCGCCATCGCCGGGTTCAGCCGAAGACCCGCTGTGTATCGTCTATGTAATAATCGTCTATGTAATAAAGTCAATCACACACTTGCCTGTGTTTCGATGCACGATTCGGTGCGAGGTTTTCCTTTCTGCTAAACCATACCTCTCTGTCGTTGTGACTTCTTACGAGCCATGAGCTCGATGGGTTGTAACAAATGTGTCGTCTAACGTGAAGCAAACGCAAATTCATATAGATTTGTAAGTTTCATTGAACACTATTCGAATTTCGTAAAGTCATTTTCGTAATCCCTTAATATCACAATAAGTATGACTGAGCCGTGTATCGACTCGTGCTACACCTTGTCTTTAAATTTCATTGGTTTTCCTTTTCTTCCCCTGACATGTTTGTTTGATATGTTGTCTGTCATTTAGTGGCTGCTTGGTTGTCCTTTCCCTCGGCTATCGACATCTGCGTTTTTGCTTCCGGGAAACTGCTGTGGAGGAAGTGAGATCTTTGACCGGTGGTAACTTCGTGTGGTGGCGCGGAAGTAGGGGGTTCTCTGAGAGAGTCTGGTGGACACGGGAGGGAACTGTGGCTCGCCAGGGCGGACCAGGCGTGGTCGGTTGTACCAAGTTGCCACGTGATGTATGTCGGTTGTGTGTAACAAGCGGGTCGAGTTGACGGAAGAGCACCCCGCGGGTTGGTTGTATACAGAATCGTCCCACGAGGAGTTACTGTTCATTTCACGTTGGTGGGACGTTAACAAGCTTCTTTAAGTCCTCCGTTTCAACACTGGAGTTTAAAAAGGAGATACCACATGAAGGAGCTTTCACTACCCGTCAACGTTGCAGAGAAGACGTGAACTCCGGTGACAGAGCGTGTTGTCGCGTGACCGTGGCGTGTTGGGTGCACTGGCGACGCGTGCCCGGTCGGATGTGTGGATCCTTGCCACCGGAGGTCGTGCACTGCCTGTTCGAGCATAATTGCAAGTTAAGTTAGTGGAAGCTTTAATCATTAAGTAATAAGTTTGCGTAACCAGTGTCTCTTCTGCCTTGTGGCCTCCGGCGATCGGTTTTCCTGTCCCCGGCACCGGTGTAATTGAAGACAGTGATCTTTCCGCCTCCTCTCGTTACTGCCCGATGGGAGGTGTAGTTTTGGTAGATTAATTGTTTCGCTATTCTGTCGTGTGTTATGAGTAAATTCATGCTTCTTGTTGGTTGATCATGTGGTCGCTCATTCCGGACTGTGTGGTGTGATGTTTCCTTGCACGAGGTTAGCTCTAATTCTGTCAGCAAGTTAAGCCATCTAATTACAAGTTTTCGCTGGCTAAAAGTCCGTGCAGTGACCAGCCTGAGAGTGGCAATTGTGTTTACGGGCGTATTTAAATTGGTCAGTATTCTGCCTAGCCTGAGCATCCCTGGGTGGGTGATTTGTGGCCGCCTTACACGG
The DNA here is from genome assembly GCF_023898315.1 of Schistocerca nitens. NCBI lineage: Eukaryota > Metazoa > Arthropoda > Insecta > Orthoptera > Acrididae > Schistocerca > Schistocerca nitens. The sequence goes on from NC_064622.1 coordinate 251,020,826, forward strand.
GTCCGTCATATCTGTTATGTTCTAATGATATTCCAGGACACTTTTGTTTAAAAACTTTTTTAAATTCCTCCATTCCTTTATTGCCATTAATCGTGTTTTTGCTGGACCTTTGATTTTTTTTAATGGCGGTGTTGGTAGCTTCACTACCACACCGTACGTTATTAACAAAGTTCTGTATTTACTTTAGTAGCCTGTTTACTAATGTTCTTTAAATTTTTTAAATTCTTGTATTGCTGTAAATTACTTGATTGCCGTGAGCAGCGTGTTTTGAAAGGTTGTTTGTTGCCGTACTGCTAGTTTCCGTGATTTTTTTTTTTTGTAAATTTTTGCTTTCAAAGGTTGTTTATTGCCGTACTGTTACTTCTATTTTTTTTAAAAAAAGAATTTTTTTAAGAAATTGTGGTATTGCTGTAAATTACTTGATTGGCGTTAGCGGCGTCTTTAAAAGGCTGTTTATTGCCGTACTGCTAGTTTCTGTAAGATATGAATAAAACACGTGTGTGTGAAAATCTCAACTCGACAGTAAAATACTTGAAATTTGGCCCCGTTTCCCAACTTGTGGTGTGGCTTGTAGTAACCGTAACCACTGTGTGTGCCAATGACCTTTAACTAAAAGGCAGGCAGTTCTTCAAGGCATATGAAGCTGTAAGTAACAAAAGAACCTAAACGTTTCACTGAATAGTTCGTGTAATATCGTTTGACAAAGACTGCACGGTAGCTGACGTGAGCGACCCTCCATTCTGCCAGAGTAGCACGCTAGAAGCAGGCAGAAAGATTTCGGGCAATTCAGGTAGCAGCAGGTATGCGTCCGCTGCCGTCAGTGTCGCTGCCCTGCTGCCTCTGTGTGCTGTCTCATTGGAAAACATGCGGCCATTCTTCGCAGAGGCTCAAGCCACATTGTTCTGGCTTACGTCATAGAAGCAACCGCCCGACCGAGTCTCGAACTCGGGACCTGCCAGGGAGTGCCAGTTCTACAAGTTTCGCAGGAGAGTGTCTGTGAAATTTGGAAGGTAGGAGTCGAGGTACTGGCGGAAGTGAAGCTGTGAGTACGTGCATGGGTAGCTTAGTTAGCAGTGCAGGACCGGCTCCTCGCACCGGAGTTGTTTACATCCACGTCGCGGTACTAGTGGCGTGTAGCGTGCATTTTCATTGTACCTCATGGCGCACTGTTACCGCCGAGCGACAATTAAAGTAACATTCCAAGCCGAACATGTACGACTATGCGCTTATGAAATCGCACAATTCACTCGCGAAGAGCTACGCCTGGACACACAATAAGTGATAGGTATTCTCTTCTCTATCACTGGCAGTACCGTCTGTATTAAAATGACAGCGGAGAAAGCATGTGCTGCCTTAGTTCCAAAACACACACACGGAGTGAAGCTCAAGCATCCTGACGGGCATATTGGGGAGCTGGTTTCGATATTTGAACAATTCAGGTTTTTGAGCTCGCTTTCGAAGTGCTTCAAGACGTGGTCACCGAAGCCTATCGACCATACACCGGTGTTGTGGTCCTCATCGCGTAAAAATGGCAGACGTTCACGACATACCCCGTGTTGAATGGAGTCTGTCAAGTGAAGTTCGACCTGTCGTAACAGCTGACAGGTGGCGTGCGAGCCATCGTTGTGTATGATGGCCAGCTGCGGGCGTGTGCTGGATGTGGACGAGAGGGCCTTGTTCGGTCTGATTGTCTCCGTCGCCGTTTGCTACAGATCCCGTCCAGTGACGCAGATCCAAAAGCGACGTCACTTCTTTGCCAGACAGCTAGCCACAGCGGTGCGCAACCCGATTCGTCACTTCGTCACTTCACCGGCACTCCTCACTGGGAATGACGGTGCCGCCGAGGCCTCACCGGCACCATCTCCTCCGACAACTGCGCGACCATCAATTCTCCAGAGCTTGATGACCAGCTCACCCGCTGCCATGGACATCTATGAGAGTGAGGTACCTAACCCTGCTTTTCTTCAGACAGGCACGACCTTCGACAGTGAACGTCCACATTCTGACACAGACCAGCGCCTCTGAAAGCAGCGGTCACCCTGAAAACGGAAGAAAAGTCGAACGCCCTCCGACGATAAGCTTCTTCATGTGGCATCACGGGCAGTGGACCAGATACGAGACAATGATCTCCCTTCGAGCGCCCAGACGACAGGAGTGGCCGCTCCTGATGTCCCATCTGAGGAGCGTCTTTTCCACTGCCTGTTATCCCACCTGACCACGATGGACCCCATGGAGCGAGGTACCCTGGATCCCGCTACGGCTGTCTCACCACAACCGGCCCACAATGAGTACGACAGTCGCCTGCCACGTTTTCCGGTCTCCTGGACTGACGATACAGCAGATCAAGATAGTGGCTTACCTATCAGGCAGTGCCCCACAATGATGCCTGACCCACCTTCGAACTAGTGATTGCCACAGTGTTTGCACCGGATGATTCATGCTGGCCAGACATCTCTGCCAGACTTTTGTGCCAATAGCGGGAGCACGTCCACAGCACCATTGCATCGCGACGGTGAACCTGGCCACCATTGGCAATGTTCTGAGAGACCATTTACGCTGATGATGTCAACATTGCTCTCCTCCAAGAACTGATTTCTACGCCCCCACTGGCTACACGGCACACATCTCCCATGCTTCTCACAATGGTAGTGGAACCGCCATCCTCCTCCACACTGGACGTAGTGTACCTTCCTAATGCTAGAGGTATGGCCCTCACGCTGTTCGGCATCTGCATGCTCAATGTATATGCGCCATCAGGTTCCAGCCAACGTCATAAATGATTCACCCATTATGCTGGCGAGGTAATGCCGCTTTTTGAGGGTAACGTGGAAGAAATGGTCCTCGGTGGAGATTTCAGCTTCACACAACGGCCTACTGACCAATTTCCACGACATTCCCTGTGTGCGGCCCTCTGTCATCATCGAACAACTTCAACTTGTTGACACTTTCTTACATTCTTCCTTTCCTACACCTTTTCAGTACGATGTTAGTTGAAACTTCCTGGAACAATAAAAACTGTGTGCCCGACCGAGACGCGAACTCAGGACCTTTGCTTTTCGCGGGCAAGTGCTCTACCATCTGAGCTACCGAAGCACGACTCACGCCCGGTACTCACAGCTTTACTTCTGCCAGTATCTCGTCTCCTACCTTCCAGACTTTACAGAAGCTCTCCTGCGAAACTTGCAGAACTAGCACTCCAGAAAGAAAGGATATTGCGGAGACATGGCTTAGCCACAGCCTGGTGGATGTTTCCAGAATGAGATTTTCACTCTGCAGCGGAGTGTGCGCTGATATGAAACTTCCTGGCAGATTAAAACTGCGTGCCCGACCGAGACGCGAAATCGGGACCTTTGCCTTTCGCGGGCAAGTGCTCTACCATCTGAGCTACCGAAGCACTACTCACGCCCGGTACTCACAGCTTTACTTCTGCCAGTATCTCGTCTCCTACCTTCCAAACTTTACAGAAGCTCTCCTACGAAACTTGCAGAACTAGCACTCCAGAGAGAAAAGATATTGCGGAGACATGGCTTAGCCACAGCATGGTGGATGTTTCCAGAATGAGATTTTCACTCTGCAGCGGAGTGTGCGCTGATATGAAACTTCCTGGCAGATTAAAACTGTGTGCCCGACCGAGACGTGAACTCGGGACCTTTGCCTTCCGCGGGCAAGTGCTCTACCATCTGAGCAACCGAAGCACGACTCACGCCCGGTACTCACAGCTTTACTTCTGCCAGTATCTCGTCTCCTACCTTCCAAACTTTACAGAAGCTCTCCTGCGAAACTTGCAGAACTAGCACTCCTGAAAGAAAGGATATTGCGGAGACATGGCTTAGCCACATCCACGAGATACTGGCAGAAGTAAAGCTGTGACTACCGGGCGTGAGTCGTGCTTCGGTAGCTCAGATGGTAGAGCACTTGCCTGCGAAAGGCAAAGGTCCCGAGTTCGCGTCTCGGTCGGGCACACAGTTTTAATCTGCCGGGAAGTTTCATATCAGCGCACACTCCGCTGCAGAGTGAAAATCTCATTCTGGAAACATCCCCCAGGCTGTGGCTAAGCCATGTCTCCGCAATATCCTTTCTTTCAGGAGTGAGATCAGGTACTGCCGGAAGTGAAGCTGTGAGGACGGGTCACATGACTCGTGCTTGGTTAGCTCAGTTGACAGTCTGCCCCGGCAGTGCTGCGAGGCGGTCACACGCCAGAGCGCTGCAGGCGATGAGCTCACCGTGTGTTTGTGTTTACTTCGGCCGCTGTAAGTGGCGTTTTCCTTCTAGTCTACCATGGTGTACAAGTATCGCAAGAAGAAATTACATTTCAACTTTTGTTCCGACTTCGCCCGAACCAAGGGCCTGGCAGTAGAACGATTTATTCGCGTTAAAATACCACGCTGCGGTGTGCGACAAGGTGCTTCAAGAGGCAAAACTGCGCTTCTGTCATTCCGACGGCAACGTCGGACACGTTACCGTGGATCACGCAGGTCTCGGCACACGAACGATACGGATCTTCTAACTGCCATTCGAACTACCTGCAGACGTCGTCATCGCGGCGCTCTGTCCGTTCAGGAGCATGTCGCCGAACGATGGGTACACTTTAAACGGTGTCAGAGAGGTCCGCATCGAGTTGCAGAAACACGTGCCTTCCTATCTACGTATTGGAGGCTGCCGTGCCATTATGATGTACGACGGCCAACCTTGCACCTGTTCCGGTTGCGGGAAAGGTCATCTACGGTCTGATTGCATTCAACGACGTGTCGCTCAGCTCCCGTTGTCGGAAGCGTCCGTCACACTCATGATAACCGCCTTACCGGTCACTGACGCAGCGGCTCTTGCCACGTCTACAGTTTCGTCCAGTCCGTCGCCCCCCCTCCCCCCCTCCCCGCCCCCCCCCCCCCCCGATCGGCATTGGCACGTCCCACCGTCCCAGTCACCTTCAGACGGTGCAGACGTCCCACCTGACAACCTTGCCGCCGAACAGGTTCCCGCACCGGACGCTGAGGAGACCTGTACTTCTTCACAACACCTGTTTGACAATTTCATTGTACCCACCGACGCGTTCGAACCGGATCGACTCTCCTTCTTGCCGTCGTCCGACACTGAGGAACACGTGCGCAAACAACGCTCGCCACGGGCTCTTTAGGCGTCGCCACCCAAGACGACGAAGACAACCCTACGCAGAGGTCGGCGGACAGCTTTCACGATAAACAAGACGTTTCGCACGACGGGACCACCGTGGAGGTCGCCACGCACAATGAAACGATCGGTGCGCAGGTTGAGACACCTGTCTCCCCGCCGACAGCTCCAGATATCGCTCACCACGATGCAATTCCCATGGACATTGGGCAGACCCACGGCACAGGAGCATGGGCCGACGACGTTGAGGAATGTACGCCCCTCCTCCGGAAGAGTTGCCTCCCCCGACGAGGCTGCCTGTTAACATCAAAAGCGAGGCACTGCAGCAGATGGGACGGGACTTCCTATCGGTGCCGTCCTGATAATTCCCTTGGTGATGGTAGATGCGCGTCCACCACCACTGAAACAAACGTACCGGTTCGCCTCACTGAACATCAACATGATCGGCACTGTACCAAACCTGCAGCTCCTATGTGACATGCTTCGGGCCTCTGACGTCTACGTCGCCCTTATTCAGGACGTGCGCGTAGCAACAGTACCACCGGTCTACGACTACGACTCATACACGTCCACATGTATGAATCGGGGCATGGAGTGGATTTCTACATACTATCGAACCATAAGTATTGAATCCATACTGATGGAATTTACAGAAGGAATACCAAAGTTATTTTTTGCTCCTATGTATCTGAGCACCAACAGAGTATTGTCAGCTGTTATGTGTTTCTAGTCTACGTGTTTCTAGTGTGTCTTATAGGAAACAGAAAGTAAGATGCCTACTGGTGCAAAGTTGGTCTTAACAAGAGACGAATTCTAAGCAGAAACAATTTTACAAAATGGTCCATTTGCTTCACCTATAAAATACGGGTGGAAAATAATAATCTAAGAGCATCTCACCAATAATATGAACGTACCTATGTTTCTAGCATTTGCAGACTTAGAGAAAGCTTTTGGCAATTTTGACTGGAATACTCTCTTTCAAATTCTGAAGGCGGCAGGTGTAAAATACAGTGAGTGAGGCGGACCGCTGTGGCCGAGCAGTTCTAGGCGCTTCAGTCTGGAACCGCGCGACCGCTACGGTCGCAGGTTCGAAACCTGCCTCGGGCATGGATTTGTGTGATGTCCTTAGGTTAGTTAGGTTTAAGTAGTTAGGGGACTGATGACCTCAGATGTTGAGTCCCATAATGCTCAGAGGCATTTGAACCATTTTGTAATTACGTATGTTGAATTCTCTTAACCGTTCTTAAACCATTGTTGAACCAAATAGTTTCTCTTTTTTCTTTTTATTTAACGCAGTTATAACTTTCTTATGTAAAGCCGGTCCAAAACTCTTGATAAGTTGAGAACAATGACACGAAGAGTCTTAATGATGACTTTGAAAAATTCAGTAGGGAGCGAAATGTGCTACAATTGAGAAAACAAGCAGGCAGGAACTGGCTGTTACAATGTAAACAGTGCTAAGTTGGGCTCGCGTACCACGCTCCGTCATTGTGTGTATGTATGTGACAAGACGGTCACCAAGATAAGTTCTATTTTATCTTGGCGAAGCTTTATATGACATAGATACGGTACATGGATAGCTATTGTTCTTGTAAATGGAACTAAACGATAATTTCGTCCGAAAGAGTTACTTCGAAATGAAGAGATTTCCGCAGAAGAGAAAATTTAGCAGAAGAAAAAATACATCACTTCTATTTGTGGAGACAGGGATTGTGACATGTAATCATAATTCTGAGATAGCTGCAGTACGTGCAATACGAATTTGAACCTACGAAAAACAATGAGGAAGACGATAGATATCTAACTTCATTCCACCAGATCTCACTACCAACTTCAGGACATTTGCGTGATCGATCGCGACCAAAATTTCACAGGGACAGACATCTAATTACTGCGGAGTAGATTTATGATCCTCAAATATCCCAACGTGAAACCATCTTACTCGCTCTAGAATTGGCTCAGCAAAGACTGCACTAAATCTAGCACCTGGAAGAGAAACCAAAAAATCTGCGTAAAATCTTTTACCCTATATTAATATTACGATGAATCTGTAAAAGATTACACATTTTTAGTACATCCACAATACACAATTTTAAAAACGTAAAAATGTCTTTTTTTGCGCTCGGAGCTGCTGTCATTTCATTTTATATCTAATATACGACTGGGATAAATAAGTAACTGGGAACACTGGGCAGTGAATATATGTTATCTGCGACAGCAAAAATCTTCCAAAGTTTCGTATAGATTACGAAGTTTTACGGAAATGTCAGGAGAAAATGAGGTTGGTGCGTAAGTTCGTAGCGTTCTCGTTTTGCATGTTCGTATTCCGGGTGCTACGGGTTTGTTAATCGATTGTCATTTTCTCTTTGTAGCTCAAAAAAAAATTTTTTTAATTAAAATGGCCTTCGGGGAAAAGAGAAGCAGCTATATGGATGTCAAGAGCTAAGATAGAAAACCAGTCCTAAGCAGAGAGAAAGCTGAGAGATGGAGGGAGTATATAGAGGGTCTATACAAGGGAGATGAACTTGTAGGCAATAGTATAGAAAGGGAAGTGGACGGAGACCGAGATGAGATAGGGGATATGATACTGCGTGAAGAATATGACACCGTTCTGAAACGTCTAAGTCGAAACTAGGCCCTATGATTAGACGATACTTCGCCAGAACTACTGATAGCCTTGGGAGAGCCAGCCACGACCTGGTGTGCAAGTTGTATGAGACAGGTGGTATACCCTCAGACTTCAATAAGAATTTAATAATTCCATTTCCAAGGAAAGCAGGTGCTGAACGTGTGAATATTACCGAACTATCAGTTTAAATAAGTCATGGATGCAAAATACTAACACAAATTCCTTACAGAGGAATAGAAAAACTGGTAGAAGCCGACTTCGGGGAAGAGAAATGTAGGAACACCGGAGGTAGCACCGATCCTCCTACTGCTCACAGAAGATAGGTTCAGGAAAGGCAAACCGACATTTATAGCACCTTTATAAAGCTTTTGACAATATTGTCGATGACACTGTTATTCTATCAGAGGCAGAAAAAGACTTGGGAGAGCAGTGGAAAGGGATGGACAGTATCTTCAAAGAAGGATTTAAGATGAACATCAACAAACGCAAAAAAAGGTTAATGGAATGTAGTCGAATTAAACCAGATAATGCTAAGGGAATTAGATTAGGAAACGAGACAAAATAATAGATGAGTTTTGCTATTTGGGTAGCAAGACAGTAATGATGGCCGAAGTAGAGAGGATATAAAATATAGACTGGTAATGGCGAGAAAAACGTTTCTGAAGAAGAGAAATTTGTTATCATCGAATATAGATTTATGTGTTGGGAGGTCTTTCCTGGAGGTATCTGTCTGGAATGCAGCCATGTCTAGAAGTGAAATTTGGGCGATGAACACCTTAGACGAAAAGAGAACAGAAGCTTTCGAAATGTGGTGCTGCTAAACAATTTTGAAGATTACATGGGTCAATCATGTACCTATTGAGGATATACTGAATGGAATTGGGAGACTAGAAATTTGTGGCAAAACTTGACCAAAAGAAGGGGTTACTTGAAAGAATACATTCTTAGACATCAAGGGAACACACTAGTAGTAGTATTAGACTGAAGTGCGAGTGTTTGTGGAGGGGGGGGGGGGGGCAAAATTAGTGGCGGGAGACAGCGATGAATACAGTAAGCAGGTTTAGAAGGATGTAGGTTCAGTAGCTGTTCGGAGAATAAGAAGCTCGTACGGGATACAGTAGCACGTAAAGCTGCATCAAACCAGTCTTCTGACTTAAGACGACAACAACAACGGCGATTACAGTTCAATGTTGGCATTTGAGTTTATACTTTGTCACTTTGACATTTGGAGGCAGTGATTGGAGCTGTGGACGCTAGAAAATGAAGTGCTAAGCGGAGAAATCGGAACGTATCCCACATATTCTTCTGTTTGAACTCAATAGAGTGGTGACAGTAGCGGAGGCAGTCAGGAAAACTTGCGTCGTGTGTAGGGATAATGGTATTGGACAGAGCACTCCAAGAAAAGTGTTTTCTCGTATTAAGGAGGGTCGTTTTGTTGTTAGTGAGCCTCCACGTTCAGAAAGACCTACAGGGTTTTATGAAGATCGTTTAAACACAATAATCCACAACGATCCGCGTCAGTGTACTTGATAAGTGGCAAATATGATGAACTGTGATCATTCCAGAGTCGTGCAACATTTCTTCCAATGGGGAAGGTTTAAAAATCGGGTGTATGCTCTAAGCTGAAATCACAGGAATGAGCAAATGTCCAGATGTTCATCTCCGCTTGCTCTTAATGAACTAGCTCGTGAACAACACCGACTGTTCATATCCTGAACCAGCTCGTGAACAACACCGACTGTTCATATCCTCAGTCGTTACTGGTGACGAGAAGTGGTGCCTTTATGCTAACACAAGGAAAAGTAAGAAGTGGTTGAGCCCAAAAAAGCAGCAAATACCTGCGGCACCCACCAAAGATAATGCTACGCATCTGATGAAACAGCGACAGTGAGGCGTACTACGAACAGGTTTTTCGAGCTCTTACCATCACTGTTAGCATTTATTGTCAAAAACTGAAACGTGTTGCAGACGCAGTCCAAGAACAACGACCGGAAGATTGCGTGAAGTGATACTACCCCATGATAACGCCAGCCGGCATTCTCCTAGACTGCCATGAAACACTATACAGGAATTTGTTTGGGCAGTCATTTGGCACCCACTTTATGCGCCTAATATTACGCTCTGATTTTCACCTTTCCCATTCTCTGTAGAACAATCTTCAAGGAATTTCCTTTCCGGATGAAAATGCGCTCCGAACATGGCTCGGCGATTTCTTCACCTCAAAACTACGTGATTTCTACAACCGCTGAATCGAATAGTTAAACTTATTGAAAACCGTTTGGAACTTACGCATCAAACCAATACAAAAATTACAGTGTGCGTGAAGCAGTTACGGCAAAGAATCCAATATACAAACAAATGCTTCATAGAAAACACTATAGAAGGTACGTACTATCGATTTTAGATGTCTCAAAACGTACTGCAAATATACGTCAAAAACTAAATGCAAGAAACAAGAAACAACACGCAAAAAGCAAGAACACAAACAAGTGCACATCGAATTTAGAAGAGAATTTTTCACATGTGGCTGAGTTCAGCTTACAAACTAGTAAAACATTGAAATACCTAAACTGAAGTCCAAGCATACGTAAAGGACTACGGAGAAGTACAAAAGACATACAGTGAAAAAACTGAAATTAGAGAAGTACGGTATAATTTGCAAGAAATGGCAACAGAAAATCTTCAAGAAGCCGCTACGTATATAGTTCGATTTTCGAAAACATCTCTTTGATGGCTGTGAGCACTATGGGACTTAACATCTGAGGTCATCAGTCCCCTAGAACTTAGAACTACTTAAACCTAACTAACCTAAGGACATCACACACATCCATGCCCGAGGCAGGATTCGAACCTGCGACCGTAGCGGTCACGCGATTCCAGACTGAAGCGCCTAGAACCGCTCAGCCACAACGGCCGGCCATCTCTTTGACCAGGAAATGATGAAATGTGTCTGAAGATTACCTAAGTTCTGCGAAAGCAAAGCGAGATGTCAGAGAAAAGGAGGCCATTATTTTAGAGATTGGTAAGACTGGGAATTTTATTCAAACAGCCACCGTTAATAACATCAAACGTAAAATGAGTTGGCGATGGTAAGAGGAAAGATTTGTTTCGGTCGGTGTGAATATTTCTGTGAATTGTTCATTGGTGAGTCATTGCATTATGACCGCATCATTAATATTGTGTTGGTGCACCTCTGGACAGCAATAAAGAATGGATTACAGAAGACCGTTGTAGATTGCCGATGATATAAAGCAACAGATGTATAGGCACAGGTCACGTAGTTCCCATAAGTGCCGGAATAGCGGTTTGTGAGCCGAACTGGCGCCCGATAGAGTCCTAAGTATGCTCAATCGACGTTCAGATAAGGCAAATTTGGTACCTATGTTATCAAATGAGTTCACTATCATGCATCCCAAATCACTCTAACAAGATTCTTGCTGGAAAATATCATTACAATCGGAGAAAACATCAAGCATGAAAGTACGTAGGTGGTCCTCGTTCTCTGGCGACGAGTCACAATCATCTGCCGTTTACGGAATTCGTTTGTGTCAGTGGCTTTCCTCATTTCCGGCCCGTATCGTCGGTGGAGTAATTCGCATTCGTCTCTGCTCCGATTGTATACGGGGTTCCAGAAGAAATGGTCAGTATTCTGGGATATAACAGGAACGATCATTCGGGGCAAAAAATTCTAGAAAAAAATGTGTGCTAAAATGGGTACTTTAAGAGTTACGAGCACTTGTTCATGTTCTCTATTGTGAAACACATCTCTCCTACTGAATAAGGGTTCATAGCTGTTAAGGCATGACTTTGATAGCCCTTCTTTATTAGACTTTTTGCTTCGAATTATCGTTCCCGTCACATCCCTGGCAATTCCCTCTAGGACAGCCTGCAAAATACACACACCCTCTACAAAGCCACGTGCGCGCAACGCTACAATATGTCATGGGATCTTGCAGTGGGCAGCTGTCATAATGTTTTGCCTCATCTATATTTCATGTGCGTGAAGATGGTCTTCACTATCTTGCTGCTAGGTTATCGGTGTGACTAGGGCCCGGGAGAAAGACTCACGGCAAGGATAGGAGGAGGAAGACTGCAAATTTTTTAAACGAGTTGCGGTACAACTGTGGCTAAAGTTTCTGCTCGACGATCCGTTATCAGTTTGGTAACAAAATCTGTGAATGACGTGACTATGTTCAGGGAAGAGGTTTTAGCTTTGATCACAAGCTATCAGTAGTGAAAGACGTTTGTACACTTACAGCAGATACGACAGAGGATACCTACCAAATCGCCGAATTTTGACGGCAGTAGCACCACAAAAACAGCAGCATTTCGCCTAAGGAGGCGGTAGCCCTTCGTCACTTACAAGTAGACACGGTTGGGGAAAACAGCGCCGATTTTGTGTCACTTCTTTGCCAATGGAAGTGATTAAGATTTTTGTGCTTCTTTCTTTCGTCAATCAGTCGAAGTATTCTCTCTGTAATTCAAGGTTTCTTCTGAGTTACGTTACTTGTTTCTGTGTTTGACTGTCCAATATCTCTGATTGCACGTTCTAGAGAAGTCCAGTCCTCTTTAACTGACTTACCTACTCTGGTATTCCTAATCGCAGTATCCCCATCCTTAGCGAATGATAAAGGCGTCTTATGTTTTCTCAATACTTCAGTACCTCACTTTCGTCCACACTGATCCTTCTTGACGATTCTCTTAAACTTCACTTTACTCCTCATCACTAATAAATTGTGATTTGAGTCTATATATGATCTTGAATATGACTTACAATCCAATATCCGAGCTCGGAATCTGTCTGACCAGAAGTAATCTATTGGAACCTTCGTGTTTTCGGGTCTCTTCGAAGTATACCTCCTGATATTCTGATTAGCCGGCCGAAGTGGCCGTGCGGTTAAAGGCGCTGCAGTCTGGAACCGCAAGACCGCTACGGTCGCAGGTTCGAATCCTGCCTCGGGTATGGATGTTTGTGATGTCCTTAGGTTAGTTAGGTTTAACTAGTTCTAAGTTCTAGGAGACTAATGACCTCAGCAGTTGAGTCCCATAGTGCTCAGAGCCATTTGAACCATTTGATATTCTGATTCTTGAACAGAGCATTCGCTATTACCACTCAAAATTTATTGCAGAACGCAGTTAGTCCTTCTCCTCTCTCATTCCAACAGCCAAGCCCATGTTGTCCTGCAGCGCTTTCTTCTATTCCTTCCCCTAGAACCGAGTTTTATTCTCATTTCCTTTAACGTACTGAATTACCCACGCAATATCCTCGTACACTTCCTCTATCTCTTCATCTTCTGGTAGCCACGTCGGTATGTATACGGCGAACTGTTCTTGTCGACGTTGATTTACAACCGTATCACTGTTCATAGCAGCTCACTGCCTGACCTTCTTTCGTATTCATACAACGTCTCAAAAATGAGATCGACAGGAAGTGCAAAACCGCTAAGCAGGGATGGCTATAGGAAAAATGTAGGGATGTAGAGGCTTATCTCACTAGGGGTAAGATAGATACTGCCTACAGGAAAATTAAAGAGACCTTTGGAGAAAAGAGAACCACTTGTATGAATAGCAAGAGCTCAGATGGAAACCCAGTTCTAAGCAAAGAAGGAAAAGCAGAAAGGAGGAAGGAGTATATAGAGGGTCTATACAAGGGCGATGTACTTGAGGACAGTATTATGGAAATGGAAGAGGATGTAAATGAAGATGAAATGGGAGATACGATACTGCGTGAAGAGTTTGACAGAGCGCTGAAAGACCTGAGTCTAAACAAGGCCCCGGGAGTAGACAACATTCCATTAGAATTACTGATGGTCTTGGGAGAGCCAGTCATGACAAAACTCTTCCATCTGGTGAGCAAGATGTATGAGACAGGCGAAACACCCTCAGACTTCAAGAAGAATATAATAATTCCAATCCCAAAGAAAGCAGGTGTTGACAGATGTGAAAATTACCGAACTACCAGTTTCATAAGTCACAGCTGCAAAATACTAACGCGAATTCTTTATAGACGAATGGAAAAACTGGTAAGGGTCGATTTCGGGGAAGATCAGTTTGGATTCCGTAGAAATGTTGGAACAGGTGAGGCAATATTGACCATACGCCTTGTCTTAGAAGAAAGATTAAGGAAAGGCAAACCTACGTTTCTAGCATTTGTAGACTTAGAGAAAGCTTTTGACAATGTTGACTGGGATACTCTCTTTCCAATTCTAAAGGTGGCAGGGGTAAAATACAGGGAGCGAAAGACTATTTACAATTTGTACAGAAACCAGATGGCAGTTGTAAGAGTCGAGGGGCACGAAAGGGAAGCAGTGGTTGGGAAGGGAGTGAGACAGGGTTGTAGCCTCTCCCCGATGTTATTCAATCTGTATATTGAGCAAGCAGTAAAGGAGACAAAAGAAAAATTCGGAGTAGGTATTAAAATCCTTGGAGAAGAAATAAAAACTTTGAGGTTCGCCGATGACGTTGTAATTCTGTCAGAGACAGCAAAGGACTTGGAAGAGCAGTTGAACGGAATGGACAGTGTCTTGAAAGGAGGATATAAGATGAACATCAATAAAAGCAAAACGAGGATCATGGAGTGTAGTCGAATTAAGTCAGGTGATGCTGAGGGAATTAGATTAGGAAATAAGACACTTAAAGTAGTAAATGAGTTTTGCTATTTGGGGAGCAAAATAACTGATGATGGTCGAAGTAGAGAGGATATAAAATGTAGACTGACAATGGCAAGGAAAGCGTTTCTGAAGAAGAGGAATTTGTTAACATCGAGTATAGATTTAAGTGTCAGGAAGTCGTTTCTGAAAGTATTTGTATGGGGTGTAGCCATGTATGGAAGTGAAACATGGCCGATAAATAGTATGGACAAGAAGAGAATAGAAGTTTTCGAAATGTTGTGCTACAGAAGAATGATGAAGATTAGATGGGTAGATCACGTAACTAATGAGGAGGTCTTCAATAGAATAGGGGAGAAGTGGAGTTTGTAGCATAACTTGACTACAAGAAGGGACTGGTTGATAGGGCATGTTCTGAGGCATCAAGGGATCAAAAATTTAGGGTTGGAGGGTAGCGTGGAGGGTAAAAATCGTATAGTGAGACCAAGAGATGAATACATTAAGCAGATTCAGAGGGCTGTAGGTTGCAGTAAGTACTGGGAGATGAAGAAGCTTGCACAGGATAGAGTAGCATGGAGAGCTGCATGAAACCATTCTCAGGACTAAAGACCACAACCACAACAACAACAACGACGACGACGAGTGCTGCTCCATTTATACTATTTTCTGTTGTTGAACACAAATGCTTTACTGGAACTGGGCTTATTGATGAGGTAAATGTAGATGCTTCTTCTAAAATGAGAACTGTGTTAGTCTTGTTGAACTTACATCGACAATCCTGCGTCATGTTATAACATTTTTGAGTACCTTTCAAAGGTCCATGATTCCACGGAATAGTGATATAGATGCAACACTATTTTTAGTTCTGGAAATGCAAACAGTTTAAAGCATCACACATACCCACATTGATGTTTCTGTAGAAATATTGTGATTCACACTGATCACAATTTAGTAATAATTCAGTTGAGCTTTAAGAGAAATTTCGGGAAGAGTCAATGAGGAATTTCCCACTGCGGAAGTATTGATGACTGTTTGCAATTACCTAACGCTGTAGATATTATCTCAGTACTCAATTCCGTTAAGGTCTCTAACAAGACAGAATGGATTGACGACAGAATGGAGTAAGTAAACCTAGAGGTGGCAGGTTCCGTAGAACCAAAGAAAACTGCATAATTCTTACGGCTTTGGGTTCGCATCCTGTAAGTGCCAGGATCACACCTCTATCCAACTGTTTACATTTATATTTTCCGGCCGCGCGGTCTGGGGAGTCTTGTCACAGTCCGCGCGGCTCCCCTCATCGGAAGTTCGAGTCCTCCCTCGGGTGTGGGTGTGTGTGTGCCGTCCGTCTAAGTTGGTTTAAGTTAGCTTAAGTAGCGTGTAGGCTTAAAGACCGATGACATCAGTAGTTTGGTCCCATAAGAATTTACCACCAATTTCCAAATTTCCAATTAGATTTTCAGTGGTTTTCTTCAAGGAGGACGTGACCGTTTCCTTTTTCTTCCCTTGTTAATAATAAGTCTACACACCGACACCAACAAAGCTGTAATCTCGGAGTGAAAACACACTTCATTCTTTCAACCTTTGGAACGCTGGAGAAATGTTTCATTATAAATCACTTGAGATGAGAGGCCAGAAGTTGGTGGAGATACTGCACCAATGTCCTGGATTTAATTTTGACATCATGCACATTATTCTCCAAAAGCTTACGCGAAAGTGCTCGACTATTTGTATATCCGAAATAACTTAGGCCTCTCTCCAGAACTGGTCATTTGCTGAAAATCTATTTCTGTAACACCATTACCGTACCGAATGTAAGCATGTTACTCTGCAAAAGAATGCTTTAGAGTCTTCTATATTACACGGCTAAAAGTTAGGCGTAGCGCATAGGAATTAATAAATAAGGAATAGCAAAAAGGAGGACAGCAACAGAAACAGGACTTAGTAATTGGGAAAAGCAACAAAATACTTCAGCCGTCGGCCTCGCCACAGCATGACACAGGCACCCGTCACATCACCGAAGTTAAGAGCTGTTGTGGGTGGCTAACACATGGAGATATCACTGTCCAGGTGAGCCGAGAGCTGTTGGTAAGCGGGGTGCACTCGACCCTTGTGAGGACAGTGAAAAAGATACTTGACTGAGAAGTAGCGCCTCCTGTCACGGAAACTGATGACGGCCGGAAGAGAGGTATGCTGAACATTCCCTCCATACCCGCATTGAGTGACGCCTATAGGCTGACTGTGACACAGAGGTCGGCCTGTACCGTTAGACTTCCTGAGAGATGGAATTAGAGCTTTCGTTGTCTGTGCTGAAGCTGAAAATAATTAGTAGGAGAACGGAAGTCAATATATTTATAGTTGGTAACTGTTGTATCTGTGGAGCTCCTCTTGAGGGACAATAGTCTATATGTTTGGAACAATGTGTCTGCAAATGAAAATACTTGAGATGGTTTCATTTGTCTACTCTAGCGGTACTGAGCGAACGTCTCCGTTTTTAAGCAGTAGTCGTGGGAAAATTGTATTTAAGTGTATTAACGTCAAGTGCGATACGGTGTTTCTTGGGTATAAGACGTTAGTGACAAACCTCCAGTGCCACGGATCGACTCCATTGAAGTCATTCTCCAGCACCACAACTGTAGCGTCTCTTGGATTCAACTGCGGTGCTGATAGAACAGCATTAAGGAGAGCAGCAATCAGGAGAATCTGAAAAATATGTACAAGACAAACGTTACCAGCATGAGAAACACTAAACCTCTCTGAATCTAGTTTCTAACTCTCTCTCTCTCTCTATCTCTCTCTCTCTCTCTCTCGCTCTCGCTCTCTCTGACACACACACACACACACACACACACAGAGAGAGAGAGAGAGAGAGAGAGAGAGAGAGAGAGAGAGAGAGAGAGCATACAAAAATTATAAACTCACAGTCTCACTGGTACACTTACGTACACACATTACAGGCCATTTTTCAGTAACGACAAATATAATAACTGATAGTGAGAGTGAACCAGTTTTTTCGGTTTTTATTTCTTTCTTTCATTGTTAGTCTTTGAGGGTCAAACTAGTTGCTAAAAGACATTTTCATAATTCAGCTGGCTTATATGTTTCAAATAAAACTACTGTACACGAAGGTGTATTTTTAGTTGATTTAAAGTAAACTGTTTCATTACTACCACCCTCTTGGGAGTTGTACCAGACCGAAAATTATGTTCAGCTTAGCGGGATTTCAAAATAATAATGAAATGATGTGGTGTGGTCCTAAACTACGTACCCTCTGACTTGGAGTTGAAATATTAAAAGTTTTGGCTAGTTCGTTTTCTAGGGGCTTGGATACATAGTTGCTGCATTACAAGCCAAATACTGCTGAGTCTACAGTATACAATATGAATATACACATGAAGCGAATGGTCGAAGGTTCCTATCACTCAGCAATCGCGAATGAAACATAGAAATTTATAGATACAAGAATGCAATAAATAAAATCTACATGTGCTGTCTTAACGACTTTAAATGATAATTACGATGGTAGAACTACTTTTGAGAATGCCGTATATTTCCGCAAAAAACTTATTAGTGTCGATGGTCCAGCAATTAAATAAAATATAAGTTGAATAACAGGGAAAAATGGATTCCTATTTCACGTAATTAGTTATGAACAACAACATAGCTCGCGAGATATTCACTTCTGAACGCATACTACATCTACATGTACTGTAGAATAGCTTCATACCCTTGTACAAATAAAGTTTTAAAAAAATTTCAGTTTGGTTTCCAGAAGGGTTTTTCAACGGAAAATGCTATATATACTTTCACTAATGAAATATTAAATGCTCTGAGTAATCGGAAGTCACCCGTTGGGATTTTTTGTGATCTGTCAAAGGCTTTTGATTGTGTAAATCATGGAATACTTCTAGATAAGCTCAAGTACTGTGGTATGAATGGAACAGTGCTCAATTGGTTTAAATCATACCTAACTGGAAGAGTGCAGAAAGTTGAAATAAACAGTTCACATAATATGCAAAAAACTGGTGATTTCTCAAACTGGGGAAAATCAAGAATGGGGTGCCGCAAGGTTCGGTCTTGGGTCCTCTGCTGTTCTTAATATACAGGGTGATTCAAAAAGAATACCACAACTTTAAAAATGTGTATTTAACGAAAGAAACATAATATAACCTTCTGTTATACATCATTACAAAGAGTATTTAAAAAGGTTTTTTTTTCACTCAAAAACAAGTTCAGAGATGTTCAATGTGGCCCCCTGCAGACACACGAGCAATATCAACCCGATACTCCAACTCGTTCCACACTCTCTGTAGCATATCAGGCGTAACAGTTTGGATAGCTGCTGTTATTTCTCGTTTCAAATCATCAATGGTGGCTGGGAGAGGTGGCCGAAACACCATATCCTTAACATACCCCCATAAGAAAAAATCGCTGGGGGTAAGATCAGGGCTTCTTGGAGGCCAGTGATGAAGTGCTGCAGACAGTGCTTGAACCAATTTCAGACGATAAGGTTTCATAACTAACCTTTTTCGTAGGACTCTCCATACAGTTGATTGTGGAATTTGCAGCTCTCTGCTAGCTCTGCGAGTCGATTTTCCTGGGCTGCGAACAAATGCTTGCTGGATGCGTGCTACATTTTCATCACTCGTTCTCGGCCGTCCAGAACTTTTCCCTTTGCACAAACACCCATTCTCTGTAAACTGTTTATACCAACTGAAACGTCCCCTTTGAACAATTTATACACTACTGTGCTTATACTGACACACAATATTTTTAGCGCAACGCAATCTGACTTTCAATAATCTCTACAAGAGAATGGCCCTGACTAACATTAACCTGTACTTTTCACAAATCACTTACCTCACAAAAATCTTCGCTGCTCAAGCTACTGCAATACAGCGAGCGCCACTACATTGTGTGTCAGTATAAGCACAGTAGTGTATAAATTGTTCAAAGGGGACATTTCACAACGTTTAATACACCACCTATCTGGAGGTTTAACACCATACTTCGTTCGAAATGCACGCTGAACAACTGTCGTCGATTCACTTCTGCTGTACTCAATAACACAAAAAGCTTTCTGTTGAGCGGTCGCCATCTTAGCATGAACTGACGCTGACGCCTAGTCAACAGCGCCTCAAGCGAACAAATGTACAACTAAATGAAACTGTATAGCTCCCTTAATTCGCCGACAGATAGTGCTTAGCTCTGCCTTTTGTCGTTGCAGAGTTTTAAATTCCTAAAGTTGTGGTATTCTTTTTGAATCACCCTGTATATTAATGACTTGCTATTCTATATTCACGAAGATGCAAAGCTGGTACTTTTTGCCGATGATACAAGTATAGCAATCGCACCCGACAGACATGATTTCACTGGTGAAATTGTAAACAATGTTTATCAGAAAATCATTAAGTGGTTCTCTGCAAATGGGCTCTCATGAAACTTTGACAAAACACAGTTCCACACAGTAAATAGAGTGATACCATTAATAAATATAGACTTAGATCAGAAATCGGTAGCTAAATTTCTACGTGCATGCATTGATGAGGGGTTGAACTGGAAAAAACACACTGAGGATCTGCTGTAACGTTTGAGTTCAGCTACTTATTCTATTAGGGTCATTGCAAATTTTGGCGATATACATCTGAGTAAATTAACTTACCACGCCTGTTTTCATTCTCTGCTTTCGTATGGCATCATATTCTGGGGTACCTCATCACTGAGTAAAAGAGTGTTCATTGCACAAAAGCGTGTAATCAGAATAATTGCCCGAGGTCATCCAAAATCATCCTGCAGACGCTTATTTAAAGAGCTAGAAATCTTTACTGTAGCCTCACAATATATATATATTCACTTATGAAATTCGTTATTAACAATCCGACGAATTCAAAAGCAATAGCAGTGTACATGGCTACAACACTAGGAGAAAGGATGATCTTCACTACACAAGGTTAAATCTAACTTTGGCTCAGTAGGGGGTAAATTATGCAGCCACAAAAGTCTTTGGTCACTTACCTAATAGCATCAAAAGTCTGACAGATAGCCATATAGCATTTAAAAGGAAATTAAAAGAATTTCTTAATGGCAACTCCTTCTACTCATTAGATGAATTTTTGGATATAGTAAGTGGGTAATTTCCCAACACCCAGAAAAAAATTAACAATATTGAGTGTCATGTAATATTTTGTCTAATGTAATATCTTATATAGACACTTTTATTAACCTGAAACGTTCCACATCATTACGAAGTGTCGTGTTCATGATCTAAGGAACAAGAACTAATCTAATCTAATCTTCACTGCAGAAGCCACGGAAATCACACAAGAGCACAGTTCGGCACTCCGAAATATTTCTATCCTCCGTGGCCACGCGCGAAACTCCACACTCTTCTAGTCTCTCTTGCAACCGTGTGTCCGTTGCGCCATCGCGTCCAGCACTTCCCGAGTCCTGTGCTGTACTCCTCTCCCACTTCCATCCTGTCTCCCCATTTATGAGCAATGTAATTGGCTAGAGCGTTCCCACCATGTCTTCAAGCCAACATACATTCACAAATATAATGTAGCACCTTCGAAATACTGGATTTTCATTTAAGAAACTTGAAATTAAATAAATATTCCTACAACTGGACCATAAACACGCTCTACCACACATTATTAGATACCTAAACAAATTAAACATATATCAAAGGAGTAGAACAAAAGGTAGGCCAGCAGCGTAATGTCGCTGTGCTTCGTATAACACAGTAAATATTTAACCAATTTCTTCATGAATAGTGTATATCGAATATAAACAAAGACATAGATGGATAAATATATTTATAAGCATGCTGCTACCGTTTTTTCGTGAAACTGTGAAGTACTTAAGGCCTGATGCCAACGATAGTAATCGGCCACTTTGACCTCCAATAACTCATGTACTATTCAAGTTACATGCCTGTAATTTACACCAATTTAGGTTTCGCTAACAGCTTTCTAAAGACACGTCGATAGACGAAATCAGATGAACCGTTTAGATTTTGGAAATTCGTTGCTGGGTGTTACTTGTATAATTTACAGTCAGATACTAAACTTTAAACTAATAAAGATATTGAAAATCGATTACACCATCAGAAACGTTGTGCAAATAATGGTAACGAACATTTTTTTGAGGTATCATGACTCATCTGGCTACTGTTAATTTCTTTATGAACTTTAAAATGTCTGCCTTTAAGGTTTCACAAAGGCCACCATCTTTGGCACTCTCAGCGTGTCTCCTTCATCGACACAGCGTCACCATGAAATTCCCAGCCACGTGGCTGGACCACGAGCTGGTGCTACCCCTCATGCTCAGCTAATGTTCTACACGATGTGGTTGCTGCTGGGCCACTGCCTGTCAAGAGGCCCAAGTGTAGCCATGCCAACTCCGAACTTAGAATATTTGCAGGGCGCCACAACTCGCTCATTACCTCACACATCTCCACTTATTAACATTCTGGCTTGTCAGAATGTTCAGAAGTAGCACCCTTCAGTTCATACAAGTACATATAAAATAAATGTCAGTCAACAGAATTAAGTGATTAAAACGCCAGTCCAATAGTGTTAACAAGACTTTTGTAGTGGTTTGGGAGCAGCATGAATTTCGAAATAACTTAAACTAACACAAATTATGAATGATACGGCATATTAAATAAATTCCTGCATTTCTGTTATGTATAAATGATATTTTGGACAAGAAATAATTTTTTTAAATGCACTTTCACTTATGTGTCATTTTGTAAGCACTTCTTGTGCCACTCACTAAGCGCTAAGGCGCTTTCTTGCACAATTTTTTTCCATCACACTAAACACGCTCACAAGGATTTTAGCACGAAGTTTTGATCAAATGACATGAGTCTCTTGACCAAGTGCCTCGCAGAAATCGTATCTGTCTCTGAATTCCGGGCTCCACCATTTATCGTGATAAATCTGTCTACAACGAAAACCAAAAGTAGAAACCCCCAACAAACCATTTCCCAAAACCAATCAGGATGCTCGCTAAAGATTTCCTCCAGCGGAAAACGATACTTTAGAAACAAAGTCACAAGTCAAACGACTGAATCACACACAGTAAGCTCAAATTCCCGTAAGTTCCATTTAACTGACTTCAATCAAGCCTTCTTACCTCCACGCACCAAAAATTGCGTGCACATACAATTACAATTTTAATACCTTTCAAATTGACCACTAAGTTCTTTGCCACACTCTTATACAAAGCATAAATCAGTACATATTTTACTTAAATCTACGAGGTCACTGATCTCCACACACCCTCAAGGCCATACATAACCTTTAGAATAATGTAATATGAACTGTGAAAAGCCTAGTTTATGAAACTTCATATGGGTGTTGGTTGTATCATACTACTGTATGGTCCATGATTTGGTGTAAGGATAATGTAACATTTGCATGATTTTGAATGGTCGTCAGAATTGGAATTTAACCCTCTTCTCCACTCTTGTACTGCTCTAGAGTGAGCTGA
Source organism: Schistocerca nitens (assembly GCF_023898315.1). Classification (NCBI taxonomy): domain Eukaryota; kingdom Metazoa; phylum Arthropoda; class Insecta; order Orthoptera; family Acrididae; genus Schistocerca; species Schistocerca nitens. The sequence continues at coordinate 251,043,683 of NC_064622.1, forward strand.
TGGATTCCCGTTCAGGATGGACAAGGTAAAATTGTGGATGGAGTATTCTCGCGATTGCCCTCAAACGACTCAGTATCGTCCATCATCCATCTCGACACCGAGTTTTCGCTCTGTAATTACCTCCTTCGGCGGGACGTTGAGAAGGAACCCGTGTGAAGACACTGAAAATCTGGTTTCTGATTAGACTATATGTTGGTTGAAAGCATTAGGTCTGACATTTTCGATACATGAAACTCGTCGCCTCTCGTAACGAGTAAACAATCAGATGTTAGCCAACGTCAAATGTTACAAGAAAACAGAACATCTACTTTTACGTAATTCGAGAGATCTAAAATAATTCGTGATTTCACTGTATGAAGTGATGTACCGAGTAATGGAGAGTTTTCTTATATGAAAACAAAGTTAAGTTCTTCTACTTCTTCATCATCCTTTTAAAGCAGAGGTAATCTTCAGACTGTTACAAGTAGTTGATTCCACTACTCTCTCACCTGCAGATGTTCATGGAAGTGCTGTTAGGGGCTGTTTATGTCGCAGTCGGTTTGCCACTGTGACTCAACAGTGCGTCTCGAATGAAAAATAGCCCACAGTTGCACTAAATTACGTTTATTTTAAACCTTGACCATGGTTTCTGCTATAATAATATAGCCTTCTTGAGAAGTCTTACACACTAATAAATGAAAAATGTTTTAGCCCAGCGGCTGCGTCAAGACCAATAAAAGAACTTCAACAGACATAAACCTGTTTGGAACATAAGTAAAATTACATGTGGCACCGTATGTCCTCCGCCACTACCTCTGCCGCTACCATGATGGAAATAATCAACAGTGCGTGTTCATACTCATCTAATACAAATATTGCTTTCTTCTCGCTCATCTAGATGGCTGAAACAAAGACTAAATCTGAGAGAAAAATACGTGCTCGTGTTACGAAAATTGACAACAGCTACGTAAAAAGCGGTGCTTGAAACAGATATCACAGCAGTATTTCTATCCACTGACTCTTTAAGCAGAGAACGACGCCTCAATCGAACGGCATGTAAGTACAGTGTAGTAGTATTAATCAACAGCGTTTAGTAATGTAGATAAGATATTTTAAATGGGGCCAGAAGGTATCCGAAACAGAATAATCACTTCCAGGGCCCATGACGCGAGTAAAACGTGTGGAACCTTTAATATACCACAGTTTAGTTACGTTTTTGCCATGTTCAGCAACACAGTTTTCCGTCCTCACTCAGCATTACGCTTAGCGACTTGTTGCGCTGGTGCCGCAAGACGAAGTGTTTTCCGCGCACATGACTGTCTTGAGAGGTGTTGGGACTATGGCGGAAGGAGCTGTGGATATGTACAGCCAGTAGATGGATATCCAAAAACAGGAACCTCCCTACAGCTTGCACACCAAAGAGGCGCACTTGGGACCTCACTTTTAAGCACAGGACCGTTTTGATGTAGTCGGTGTCCTTTTACGGGCTAGAGGACGGGATTAAACTGGAGACGCAGACAAGTGTTCCACATTAACTGTGTGTTTTAGTACCCGACAGCAATAATTGGACAAGTCGAGTGATGGAACACAAAGTATAGTGAAATGTATAGGGTCTGCATTAAGTGTATCGGTGAACAGCAGTATTACACACGAAAGAACCATCAGTACAGTACAGCGTACAATGGTTTTCTTTAAAAGCGACGACCATACGCAATTTCCTATCTGTACCCTGTAAGGGTTACTATTTTTTATGTGCTATTGCACAGAAGATGATCTTGTTATTAAGAGCACATGCTGAAAAATAAGGCCTTTAAAGTTACAACTTCTAAACCTTTTTAAATCGTACACCGTTGTTTTGTAACATTCTACAACGTAATTCTTCACGTCTACATATTTACATAGTCATCCACGCGTTGAATACATTACTCCCAACGAGAGACCTATTTGGTGATATCGTCACTGAGAATGTCTGCTGACGGTTTTATAACGTCACCTCTCGTTGCACCGCTTCGTCACTATTAAAGTGAAGTACTTGAAGGTTTTCTTTAAGTTTTTGAAACAGATGTAAATCGGCACAAGTCTTGACTCTATGGAGGATGAACGATGACAGTGAACACAAGGCATCGAACTGTTGCAGATGTTGCAACGCTCGTGTGTGCTCCATGTGTGAACGAATTCGAAACTCGATTACAGCACGTTGTTCTTCACGCATAGACACATTTACGTTGTACACTGCCACGTTACACGCTACAGTTTGGAGGCCTCTAGCTGCAGAGGGCTCAAATACACTAATAGAAAACAAGCGCGACACTAAAGCCGTCGGCACACGGACCGTGCATCCGAACGTTGAGCGTTGAGCGTGCCGAGTTTCTGACGGCATAGCGTGGAATAGCACGTTCGGGAGTCTTCCCGAACGTGCAGGGCAATATCTAGCAGGTTAGATATTCTGAGCGTGCGGCTGAGCGTTGACCAATGAGATGGCATAACGCCACCTACGTCACATGCACTCCATCTGCCTTCAGCACAGAGTTGTGATGCGCCATATTGGCATTCATTTCAAGCCTATACGTAGATATGCCGTTTATGAGCACCAGCAAATTGAGAATTACTCGAAAACCCGTTGTTAACTGTGTGTTTCGTTGCAAAAAACATAACGAGGAACATCTTATTCGTGGCAAAAGTATTATTGTAACTTGCGCGTTATGAGAGTATGCCATTTGAATGCAACGACACATGGAAGACCCTATGTTGTCAGTGAAGCGTAGTGAGTAGCATTACCAACTTCTACCTACCTGCAACAAATAACTTTGGTTCGCGTCTCGCGCTGTCTAATTTTTTTCCCCCCTTTCGTGTAATAGGTTCTGACGCATTTTTATTAGTTTAATATAAGTTTATACTATAGTATTTGATGTGATGTAAATATAAGTGCACCTTCTTTTGAGGAGTGAGTTTGTTCGATTGGCTTAATCTACAGGAAAGCTTGCGCTACTTGTATAACGATATTTTGCTCCTTTTTCTTTTACGTCTTGTAATTCACATGTTGTAAAAATTCTGCTCCTGGGTACGAACAGTGATCAAGTAAGAATGACCTTAGGGTTTTGCTAAAATGTGGGAGTGCTGAAATAATGCTTATCTTATGTTGAGAACTATTGCAAATTTGTATCACACTGTTTGTAATAGAAATTTTATAAGTCTGTGTTCTTACTTATTAGACATGGTACTTTCCTTTTCGTTTTAAAACATTTACATGGATATTGAAGTTTTTATTTGTGTATATTACATATAGAAAAACGCGACTGGCCTATGGGTAATGGAGGAAATGTGCGTTTTGTTAGAGTTAATGCGGGAATTTTACGCGCACCCGTTTAAGTAAACAGTGTGATTAACGAGCTAGAAACATACCGCAATTGCCGCTGGAGTGCGTTGTGATCGCGTACAGCACGTTGGGGCCCACGTATCGTATGCACAAGTCACTTCGTTCCTGAGCGTTCAGCAGCACGTTGAAGTCGGCACGCTCAACGTTGACGTTCGACAGCACGGTCCGTGTGCCGACGGCTTAAGGGGTAGTGCGACATAAACTAAAGTGGATAGACGTGTTTCTACATCTGAAAGATTATTGAAATTTCGCGACAGTCACATAAGAATGGCGCTAATAGTGCCTCTATGAGGATGCAAATCAGGTTTGCTTTAAATACACGCTGTAACGGTCGGGAGCGTTAGTTATCTTTCAAATTGGAAGTGGGGATTTTATGAGAGTCAAGAATGTCTTTAAGGCTACAGTTTGTGGGATGGAGTTCCAAGCCTGTTGCACATCGTCGGTCAATTACTGCTGTTCACCCATACACTTAATGCAAAGCCTATACACTTCATTTTACGTTGTGTTCAATCACTCGACTGGTCTAATTACTGCTCTGGGGCACTACAACATACAGTTAACATGGAACCCTTTTTGCGTCTCCAGCTGAATCCCACCCTCTCGCCCAGGAAAAGACACTGACTACATCAATGGGTTCTTTGTGTACACACAACGGCCCTGTGCTGACCATTCGTGAGGTGCCATGTGCGGCTCATTGGTTTGCGAGCTTTAAGGAGGGCTCCTGTTCTTGGATGTCCACCAACTGGCTGTACAGCTCCTTTCGCCATGGCCACAACACCTCTCAGGTTACTCGTGTGTGCGGGATTACCTCTCGCGGTACCAGCGCAACAAGTCGCTAAGGGTATTGCTGAGCGAGAACGAAACAATGCTGTTGCTCAATATGGCACAAAGTTAACAACATTTTGACAAATTATAGGTTCACACGTTGCACTCACGTCATAGGCCGTGAAAGTGATTCCTCAGTTCGTATACCTTCTGGGCCCATTTAAAATTTATCATCTACGTTAATAAACGCTGTTGATTTATACTTCTACATGGTGTTCTCGTGACGTTCGATAGAGGCGTCGTTCTCAGCATAAAGAGTCAGTGGATAGTAGTATCGCAGTGGCATGTGTTTTGGAGCACCGCTTTTTTCGCAACAGCTGTCACTTTTCCTAACACGAGTACGTATTTTTCTCTCAGATTTTGTCTTTGTTTCAGCCATCCAGATGAGTGGGAAGAAAGGAATATTTGTGTTAGAGCAGTATGAACACGCACTGTTCATTCACGGTGACACGCTATGACAACGACAGACCCTAACAGCACATCTGTGAACAACTACGGTTAAGAGAGAGTAATGGAATCAACTACTTGTAGAACACAATGCATGCGTGTTTGCATACTTGCATTCAACATTCACGCGGATACCCCAGTTATTAATGTACAAGCTTATCTCACGTTAACATTATCTTTTGATATTGCAATGTTAATCCGTTAAATGTGTTACCTAGACAAATGTATTCCTGGAAGTCCATTACTCTATATTACATTTTGGTGTTGAGATTTTTTCTGTCCGTGTATGTGGGTATGAAGAATAAAGATGTATAATATTAATAGTGATTGCTTTATTTATAAAGCAACAAGATTTCACATAAATAATTTGGAGGATTGAAATAAATGATAAAAATTGCCGAATGGTTGCATGATTTTTAATTTTATAAGCCTTAATCAGGTTTCAGTACCACTCGGTGTATCTTCTTCCGAAGAAATAAAGTCACTTGACTGGCATTACAACAAAATCATGAGCATACATCATGAGCTAAAACACTCAAGTCAAGTAGCATTTTCTCTCATAATGTGTGCTTTTAATTTTAACGTAATGGAAGTTATTGCTTTATTCTTTCTGCAGAAGATACACCTAATGGTACTGAAACCTGGTGAAGCCTTATTACATTGAACTTTATGCAGTTGATATCATCTCATGCTCCAGGCATTGTCATTGTCCATCAATATGAGGTCTCAAGATGATCGTGTGATGATCGAAACGGGTCACAGTCTAATAAAGATGCCTTGTGATGTACACTGCTATAATAATTTCAAAGATTATATTTTGATCAGTGATATCTCTAGTAATGTTTTCTAAATTATAATGTGTTACATGTTTGGGTCCACAAATTGCTATTATTTCATCGCTACTATACAAAGGAACTATGATTGACGCCAACTATATTTCGTGTATAAGTACATTTTCACAGCGCGGATATCGCATTGCCGGCCTGGCGTGACCGTGCGGTTCTAGGCGCTTCAGTCTGGAACCGCTTGACCCATACGGTGGCAGGTTCGAATCCTGCCTCGGGGATGGATATGTGTGATATCCTTAGGTTAGTTAGGTTTAAGTAGTTCTAAGTTCTAGGGGACTGATGACCACAGATGTTAAGTCCCATAGTGCTCAGAACCATTTGAAGCTTTTTTTGATATCGCATTTTTACGTTGTTCGTTTGTGATACGCTCTTGTAATAAGGACAAACGCCTAACAGGTGTCGGAATACGGCAGCAGGATTATGGCTTATTGAAGTCCCTTATCTACATCTACATCTATACTCCGCGAGCCACCTTACGGTGTGTGGCGGAGGGTACTTATTGTACCACTATCTGATCCCCCCTTCCCTGTTCCATTCACGAATTGTGCGTGGGAAGAACGACTGCTTGTAAGTCTCCGTATTTGCTCTAATTTCTCGGATCTTTTCGTTGTGATCATTACGCGAGATATATGTGGGCGGTAGTAATATGTTGCCCATCTCTTCCCGGAATGTGCTCTCTCGTAATTTCGATAATAAACCTCTCCGTATTGCGTAACGCCTTTCTTGAAGTGTCCGCCACTGGAGCTTGTTCAGCATCTCCGTAACGCTCTCGCGCTGACTAAATGTCCCCATGACGAATCGCGCTGCTTTTCGCTGGATCACGTCTATCTCTTCTATTAATCCAACCTGGTAAGGGTCCCATACTGATGAGCAATACTCAAGAATCGGACGAACAAGCGTTTTGTAAGCTACTTCTTTCGTCGATGAGTCACATTTTCTTAGAATTCTTCCTATGAATCTCAACCTGGCGCCTGCTTTTCCCACTATTTGTTTTATGTGATCATTCCACTTCAGATCGCTCCGGATAGTAACTCCTAAGTATTTTACGGTCGTTACCGCTTCCAATGATTTACCACCTATGGCATAATCGTACTGGAATGGATTTCTGCCCCTATGTATGCGCATTATATTACATTTATCTACGTTTAGGGAAAGCTGCCAGCTGTCGCACCATTCATTAATCCTCTGCAGGTCTTCCTGGAGTACGTACGAGTCTTCTGATGTTGCTACTTTCTTGTAGACAACCGTGTCATCTGCAAATAGCCTCACGGAGCTACCGATGTTGTCAACTAAGTCATTTATGTATATTGTAAACAATAAAGGTCCTATCACGCTTCCTTGCGGTACTCCCGAAATTACCTCTACATCTGCAGATTTTGAACCGTTAAGAATGACATGTTGTGTTCTTTCTTCTAGGAAATCCTGAATCCAATCACAAACCTGGTCCGATATTCCGTAAGCTCGTATGTTTTTCACTAAACGTAAGTGCGGAACCGTATCAAATGCCTTCCTGAAGTCCAGGAATACGGCATCAATCTGCTCGCCAGTGTCTACGGCACTGTGAATTTCTTGGGCAAATAGGGCGAGCTGAGTTTCACATGATCTCTGTTTGCGGAATCCATGTTGGTTATGATGAAGGAGATTTGTATTATCTAAGAACGTCATAATACGAGAACACAAAACATGTTCCATTATTCTACAACAGATTGACGTAAGCGAAATAGGCCTATAATTATTCGCATCTGATTTATGACCCTTCTTGAAAATGGGAACGACCTGCGCTTTCTTCCAGTCGCTAGGTACTTTACGTTCTTCCAGAGATCTACGATAAATTGCTGATAGAAAGGGGGCAAGTTCTTTAGCATAATCACTGTAGAATCTTAAGGGTATCTCGTCTGGTCCGGATGCTTTTCCGCTACTAAGTGATAGCAGTTGTTTTTCAATTCCGATATCGTTTATTTCAATATTTTCCATTTTGGCGTCCGTGCGACGGCTGAAGTCAGGGACCGTGTTACGATTTTCCGCAGTGAAACAGTTTCGGAACACTGAATTCAGTATTTCTGCCTTTCTTCGGTCGTCCTCTGTTTCGGTGCCATCGTGGTCAACGAGTGACTGAATAGGGGATTTAGATCCGCTTACCGATTTTACATATGACCAAAACTTTTTAGGGTTCTTGTTTAGATTGTTTGCCAATGTTTTATGTTCGAATTCGTTGAATGCTTCTCTCATTGCTCTCTTTACGCTCTTTTTCGCTTCGTTCAGCTTTTCCTTATCAGCTATGATTCGACTACTCTTAAACCTATGATGAAGCTTTCTTTGTTTCCGTAGTACCTTTCGTACATGATTGTTATACCACGGTGGATCTTTCCCCTCGCTTTGGACCTTAGTCGGTACGAACTTATCTAAGGCGTACTGGACGATGTTTCTGAATTTTTTCCATTTTTGTTCCACATCCTCTTCCTCAGAAATGAACGTTTGATGGTGGTCACTCAGATATTCTGCGATTTGTGCCCTATCACTCTTGTTAAGCAAATATATTTTCCTTCCTTTCTTGGCATTTCTTATTACACTTGTAGTCATTGATGCAACCACTGACTTATGATAACTGATACCCTTTTCTACATTCACGGAGTCGAAAAGTTCCGGTCTATTTGTTGCTATGAGGTCTAAAACGTTAGCTTCACGAGTTGGTTCTCTAACTATCTGCTCGAAGTAATTCTCGGACAAGGCAGTCAGGATAATGTCACAAGAGTCTCTGTCCCTGGCTCCAGTTCTGATTGTGTGACTATCCCATTCTATACCTGGTAGATTGAAGTCTCCCCCTATTACAATAGTATGATCACGAAACTTCTTCACGACGTTCTGCAGGTTCTCTCTAAGGCGCTCAACTACTACGGTTGCTGATACAGGTGGTCTATAGAAGCATCCGACTATCATATCTGACCCACCTTTGATACTTAACTTAACCCAGATTATTTCACATTCGCATTCGCTAATAACTTCACTGGATATTATTGAATTCTTTACTGCTATAAATACTCCTCCACCATTGGCGTTTATCCTATCCTTGCGGTATATATTCCATTCTGTGTCTAGGATTTCGTTACTGTTCACTTCCGGTTTTAACCAACTTTCCGTTCCTAATACTATATGCGCTCTATTTCCTTCAATAAGAGATACTAATTCAGGAACCTTGCCCTGGATACTCCTGCAGTTTACCAATATTACGTTAACTTTTCCTGTTTTTGGTCTCTGAGGACGGACGTTCTTTATCAACGATGATAATGTTCTCTCTGGTAAGCCGTCAGGTATTTTATCGTTTCGCCCAAGGAAAAAAATTGCTGTAAGAATCAGACCTTGGTGAATATTTTTGTGAAGTAAATGATCTAGATCACTAAATAAAAGTATCTATTTATAACGTCGTTTCGGCTACTGTCATTATCATATGGAAACTTAGACCTTGTAAAACAAGATCAGTTTAATTATAAAGTAAAGCCTGCACCACATGCTGAAATTAAGTCAGTTGAAGGCCCGATTAGGCGTAGGGGCTATTAATACTACACTAGGACTTTATTTTATGAATTCGAAATTTTGATCTGATGATGCCACTAGGTAAAAGGACATTACAAATGTATTAAGCGATCTAGACTCTTTTCTTAAAAAAATTAACAATTTTGTGTTTATTGTTTCTTTATGTAGCTGCTCACTTTGGGCTGGATCCCACAACTGTCATATGACTATGGACTCTCTGAGTTCAAGAGGACCACACTCAATGCCTTCCAAGATCTCCAAGGCCCCACGCGATTGGGACATACGAGGTCAGGGACACACAGCCCATTCACGTTTTTTGTCACGATACGGACTGTCTCCGGTAAAAAAAAAGTATTAACATGGAGAGTGCGACGATGTCTGGAGCACCAAGAAATACTGTTAGCTTTGCGATCACTGTTGCGGCTCCACGTGACGTGACGGCTTGGGGAGGCACGACGGCAGTGGTGCAACAATGAACACAGGGATAGCATTACGTTATCTTATCAGATATTCCGGCTCTGCATACAGCATCACATGGGTTCCGAGGACAACGGCAGATTGCATCCATCATTATCATCGGGACCAATAACCTAGGCGTGAGATTATGCTTAGAGTACACTATTATCTCTGGTTTGCATAGCCGGTAATTTTAACGGAATGTAGTACGCTTCAGATGTGTGAAGGCCGGCAGGTTCTTTCAACAAGACAATGCAAGATTCCTTCTTGCTTAAGTTATTTTGACGCATCAATACAGAGACAGTTCAACTGTTGATCTAGTTGTCACGTTCTCTACATCTCTCAACCTTTGGAAACATCTGGTCATGGGTTGTCGAGCATTTGCCATGCCCCCAGTCATTCTCTATGGTTGAGCTGCATGGAGGGACCCGTATTGGTCATCAATACTCATTTTGACACGATTGCCTACGGGTTTAGATCCATTTCTGCTGATAGGTATGATAACGATGCATTCTAAATTTAGCAGCCTATATGCCTCCATATCACCTTCAACTTTAATCATGTGTGCTTCTTATTATACTGTACACACTATAAGTAAAATTTAGATATTTACTATGGGTATTTTTGTGATTTTTTGCACTGTATAAAAATAATAGTATTTAAAATTATGATAGCTGTTAGATCTTCATTGGGCGCTACTTTCACAGGCAGGTAGCGGATGAATTCCAGAACTGTAGAGCACCACGGAAATCAGGTACCTAGCTCTGAAGAAACACTGTCTAAGGAAGGAGAACCCAGACAGAAAAAGCTTGGTGAGCTGCAGCTTCAACGGTGGAAGAACATCACAGATTCCAATGCAGTCCATTGCAATCAACAAAACTTTTCCCGTTTTCTGGAGAGGCCCATGTTACCCTTGTAGTAAGTACAAAATACATACCGACTAAAACGGAGGGAGTTGCTTAAAGAAGCCTTAGAGGATCTCAGGACCTTTCGTTGAGGGAGACAGCATACGAGCTGACAGTGGTGGACAGGAACATAAATGTCTCTCCCCCCCCCCCCCCCCCCATGCATCACAAGGAGTACCCATCATCTTCAGCACACACACTCAGTCACTATCTGCGGTACTTGTATAGCAGCTGGACAACAATCAACTACAGATCTGGAGCCACCCAAAAATTGTGACAAAATTTGAGTGCGTATGAAACAGAACGGTCATAGATGGCCTGATCAAAAGCATCTCGACATCCCAACGTACTGTGTAACCGACCAGAGCCACCATTGTTTGAGGAGACAGTCAGGTATTGTGTGGTCAGTAGAGAAGCAGTAATAGCAGAATGGGTCTGGTATGGAAAGCTTAGTGACTTCGAAAGTGGACTAATGATTGGAATTAAGCTAAATAGATATCTGTCATTTCAGCCTTTCTAAAGCTGCCATGTAGAATGTTGGTGATTTAATTACGAGGTGACAACGCAAAGGAACAACCACAAAAAATTCACAGCAGCCGGACCTCATCTAATGGTGGAAACGGGCCGTAGAGCAATGTAGAAGGTAGTTGTGGTTGTGAAGAACTGCAATAAATCAGCAGAAGGAATCAGTCATCGTTTCCAACGAGCTACCAGCAATCCAGCTAGCACAACGAGTATGGTTAAGCAGTTGAAAATAATAGATAGCTTTCATAATTCCTTATAAGCCACAATAACTGTAGTTAAGGCTAAGCAATGTATAAGCTGGAGCGAAGACCGACGTCACAGAACAATCGATGATTTCAAGTGAGTGATTTAGTATGATGAATCACACTGTAGCTGTGGTAATCCGATGGAAAGGTTTGGATTTGGCGAATGCCTGGAAATCACTAACTTCCATAATTCCAACAGTGAAGTACAGAGGAGGTTTCGTTATGGTATTAGGGTGTTTCTGCCGTAGCGGCCCCTTGTCAGTTAGAGGGCCCGCACAAGCGATAAGCAAGATGGGCTGCCGACCTTCTTTCAAGAGCGCAGAGTGAAACATCGCCAGTGGATGTAAACATCAACAGGCTTTCCGAATAAACATGGAACTACATCGCCAGACATGTGACAATGTTCCAACAATCGTGACTCACGTAGCACTCCGCCGACTCGGCCTTATAAGCACACCCGGATAGTCAGACTAGCAGTGTTTACCTACCTCTAAGGACAGCTCCAACCAGTACTTACGACGGCTCTAGAATAGTATTCACTCGCCATAACATTAAGTAGCACGCTGTACATTGTAATTCGTAGAGATGATTTTGGTCATTATTTTCTTTCATTATGTACTTTCCTTACCTGGTTTTGCCACCACAAGAGTTGTGGGGTTTTCATGTTCTTGGGTTTGACAATTAGTGCATGCCTAGAAGGCATTTTTTAAAATTATAATAAAGTATGTTCATACTTGGCTGTTTTTTCATGCCGAACGCAGGACATGACATTTTCGTTGTTGGCGCGTGGTCCCATTATTAAGCTTAAGAAAACGTTAAATGCAGAGAAACATGAACACATTTCACAGTATCGTGTACTGAATACAATGCAGGAACAGTTCGGAGACGTTGACTGTTTGTTTCAGCATGACACTGCACACTGTGATGAGGCAGAATTTGTGAGACAATGGTCTGCGGACAGTAACATATCTGAAACTGACTGGACTGCCAGGAGTCTCAACCTGAACCCAATGGAAAACCTTTATGGAAATACCACATTTAATTCGTTCCACACCTCAGCTTCCGACGTCACTACCTTCTCTAGTTTTGGTCCTCGAGGAAAAATAGTGGACTGTCATTCCTCTGCAGACATTCCAACATTTTACGGAAAGAGTCCCCAGCAGAGTTCAAGGCGTCAAAAGGCGAAGGCTGGACACACCCACTAATAGGTACCTCCATACTTTTGATCGCACAATGAATAAGAGTTTTAATTACGTGCCACTACTGCTCAGTTATTAAAATTGAGTCAAATTACAAAGCAGAACTACGTGTATAGTTTAGTGACCAGTAAAGTAAAATGATCATAACTAAGGACGTTTGTTGGAGCATCAGAGTACTAGGCATGGTACTACTGGAGATGGTCTGGCCTTGCCTTCTTCCAACTTTTGGATCGACCTGTCGGCCAATTACAGAGAAACTGACAGTTTAACGTGGACTCCGAACTACGGTAAGTGCATCACAATAAGAAATCACTGTCAAAGGTAAGTAGCAGAAAATTTCCTGTGATGGACAAAAGTTGAATCCGCGACATTTGTCCTCTGACGTTAAACTACTTGTCCATTGATGTGAACACAACAGACATTTGCGCACCAGCGACGTCCTGTTGTAACACGAACACCGATACCAATAATTCTTCTTCATGAACCTTGCTGTAGGCAGACTCATAATGTACAAAGAGACTGCACTCAGAAGATAGGTAAATACGGGACTAAATCAGATGACGTAAATATTATGTGAAAAGTTAAGTATATGTCTACGTTATACCGGTTTTTATTGCGTTCTTCGGTGTTACTTCAAAACGAACTTGGAAGAGCTTGAGGGAACTAAAAGTGATTCCTCCTCTCTGTTGGCCATTACATAAGGCAGTCGTTGAGAACGCCTACAGGTTAACTCCGACATACTGATAATATATTGCTTGAACCAGTATCTTTAATTCAGTACTGTGTTAATTAATAATAACGATCCTATAAGTTAAAAAAAATCTGCTATGATATAAAAGAATTTGCTTATTAACAGGTAAACCATCGAAGGTTTTACAAGAGTATTATCCACGAATATCTATATTAAATTAAGTTGTAATGAATTGTTTATAACGACATTCTAATGAAGATATATCTATTATAATGAGCTGCTTAGATAACATTGTTATGAAACATGATCGTGGGTGATCATCGGATATTACCCTCGCTGCAATTTCTAGCAACGAAGAGTACGTTACGATTCTATAGGACACTATCTCCCCCCATGAGCCATGGACCTTGCCGTTGGTGGGGAGGCTTGCGTGCCTCAGCGATACAGATGGCTGTACCGTAGGTGCAACCACAACGGAGGGGTATCTGTTGAGAGGCCAGACAAACATGTGGTTCCTGAAGAGGGGCAGCAGCCTTTTCAGTAGTTGCAGGGGCAACCGTCTGGATGATTGACTGATCTGGCCTTGTAACATTAACCAAAACGGCCTTGCTGTGCTGGTACCGCGAACGGCTGAAAGCAAGGGGAAACTCCAGCCGTAATTTTTCCTGAGGACATGCAGCTTTACTGTATGATTAAATGATGATGGCGCCCTCTTGGGTAAAATATTCCGGAGGTAAAATAGTCCCCCATTCGGATCTCCGGGCGGGGACTACTCAGGAGGACGTCGTTATCAGGAGAAAGAAAACTGGCGTTCTATGGATCGGAGGGTGGAATGTCAGATCCCTTAATCGGGCAGGTAGGTTAGAAAATTTAAAAAGGGAAATGGATAGGTTAAAGTTAGATATAGTGGGAATTAGTGAAGTTCGGTGGCAGGAGGAACAAGACTTTTTGTCAGGTGATTACAGGGTTATAAATACAAAATCAAATAGGGGTAATGCAGGAGTAGGTTTAATAATGAATAAAAAAATATGAGTGCGGGTTAGCTACTACAAACAGCATAGTGAACGCATTATTGTGGTCAAGATAGACACAAAGCCCATGCCTACTACAGTAGTACAAGTTTATATGTCAACTAGCTCTGCAGATGATGAAGAAATTGATGAAATGTATGACGAGATAAAAGAAATTGTTCAGGTAGTGAAGGGAGACGAAAATTTAATAGTCATGGGTGACTGGAATTCGTCAGTAGGAAAAGGGAGAGAAGGAAACATAGTAGGTGAATATGGATTGGGGGGGAAGAAATGAAAGAGGAAGCCGCCTTGTAGAATTTTGCACAGAGCATAACTTAATCATAGCTAACACTTGGTTCAAGAATCATAAAAAAAGGTTGTATACATGGAAGAATCCTGGAGATACTAAAAGGTATCATATAGATTATATAATGGTAAGACAGAGATTTAGGAACCAGGTTTTAAATTGTAAGACATTTCCTGGGGCAGATGTGGATTCTGACCACAATCTATTGGTTATGAACTGCAGATTGAAACTGAAGAAACTGCAAAAAGTTGGGAATTTAAGGAGATGGGACGTGGATAAACTGAAAGAACCAGAGGTTGTAGAGAGTTTCAGGGAGAGCATAAGGGAACAATTGACAGGAATGGGGGAAAGAAATATAGTAGAACAAGAATGGGTAGCTCTGAGGGATGAAGTAGTGAAGGCACCAGACGATCAAGTAGGTAAAAAGACGAGGGCTAATAGAAATCCTTAGGTAACAGAAGAAATATTGAATTTAATTGATGAAAGGAGAAAATATAAAAATGCAGTAAATGAAGCAGGAAAAAAGGAATATAAACGTCTCAAAAATGAGATCGACAGGAAGTGCAAAATGGCTAAGCAGGGATGGCTAGAGGACAAATGTAAGGATGTAGAGGTTTGTCTCACTAGGGGTAAGATAGATACTGCCTACAGGAAAATTAAAGATACCTTTGGAGAAAAGAGAACCACTTGTATGAATATCAAGAGCTCAGATGGCAACCCAGTTCTAAGCAAAGAAGGGAAGGCAGAAAGGTGGAAGGAGTATATAGAGGGTTAATACAAGGGTGATGTACTTGAGGACAATATTATGGAAATGGAAGAGGATGTAGATGAAGACGAAATGGGAGATAAGATACTGCGTGAAGAGTTTGACAGAGCACTGAAAGACCTGAGTCGAAACAAGGCCCCGGGAGTAGACAACATTTCATTAGAACTACTGATGGCCTCGGGAGAGCCAGTCATGACAAAACTCTACCATCTGGTGAGCACGATGTATGAGACAGGCGAAATACCCTCAGACTTCAAGAAGAATATAATAATTCCAATCCCAAAGAAAGCAGGTGTTGACAGATGTGAAAATTACCGAACTATCAGTTTAATAAGTCACAGCTGCAAAATACTAACCTCGGGGAAGATCAGTTTGGATTCTGTAGAAATGCTGTAACACGTGAGGCAATACCGACCTTACGACTTATCTTAGAAGAAAGATTAAGAAAAGGCAAACCTACGTTTCTAGCATTTGTAGACTTAGAGAAAGCTTTTGACAATGTTAACTGGAATACTCTCTTTCAAATTCTGAAGGTGGCAGGGGTAAAATACAGGGAGCGAAAGGCTATTTACAATTTGTACAGAAACCAGATGGCAGTTATAAGAGTCAAGGGGCATGAAAGGGAAGCAGGGGTTGGGAAAGGAGTGAGACAGGGTTGTAGCCTCTCCCAGATGTTATTCAATCTGTATATTGAGCAAGCAGTAAAGGAAACTAAAGAAAAATTCGGAGTAGGTATTAAAATCCATTGACAAGAAGTAAAAACTTTGACGTTCGCCGATGACATTGTAATTCTGTCAGAGACAGCAAAGGACTTAGAAGAGCAGTTGAACGGAATGGACAGTGATTTGAAAGGAGGATAGAAGATGAACATCAACAAAAGCAAAACGAGGATAATGGAATGTAGTCGAATTAAGTCGGGTGATGCTGAGGGAATTAGATTAGGAAATGAGACACTTAAAGTAGTAAAGGAGTTTTGCTATTTAGGGAGTAAAATAACTGATGATGGTCGAAGTAGAGAGGATATAAAATGTAGACTGGCAATGGCAAGGAAAGCGTTTCTCAAGAAGAGAAATTTGTGAACATCGAGTATAGATTTAATTGTCAGGAAGTCGTTTCTGAAAGTATTTGTATGGAGTGTAGCCATGTATGGAAGTGAAACATGGACGATAACTAGTTTGGACAAGAAGAGAATAGAAGCATTCGAAATGTGGTGCTACAGAAGAATGCTGAAGATAAGGTGGGTAGATCACGTAACTAATGAGGAGGTATTGAATAGGATTGGGGAGAAGAGAAGTTTGTGGCACAACTTGACTAGAAGAAGGGATCGGTTGGTAGGACATGTTTTGAGGCATCAAGGGATCACAAATTTAGCATTGGAGGGCAGCGTGGAGGGTAAAAATCGTATAGGGAGACCAAGAGATGAATACACTAACCAGATTCAGAAGGATGTAGGTTGCAGTAGGTACTGGGAGATGAAGAAACTTGCACAGGATAGAGTAGCATGGAGAGCTTCATCAAACCAGTCTCAGGACTGAAGACCACAACAACAACAACAAGGACACTATCTAACGCAAAAATGAGCGGTGTAAGTTTCTCTCCTCAACTTCTGACACAAAATAAAGGATGAGTAAATAGACGTGTTGCTGTCCACGACTTCCAAATTCATAAAATATGGAGAGATAAGAGAAATTTTTAAGAATTTATCAAATATGTTTCTTTTAAAACTAGAATAATTCTCTCCAAAACCTAGAAACAAAATACTGTTTTGTAGTTATTACCTGTTACCCATGAAATATCATTGGTACTGTAGCCTCTAATGTGAGGACTAAGCTGCTACTTTTAGTAACAGACAAATAATGTTCAGGATGTCAGTGAACATACCGTTTGCAGATATTATTTATAGTTTCTTCTGCTTATGTTCGTATTCTGGTATTGACTATAACATTCGCCTGCAAAATGTATTAATGCAGCTTGTTGTGTATTAACCCTTTGAGTCAGAACAATGGAAAAAATATAAATTTTTAACAGAATTAAACTTTATCTATCATCATAGTAAGCAACAAATAAGAGAAGAAATTGACAAAAGTAAATCTGTTGTTTTAAGGAGGTGGTTTCACTTTGGAACCACTGGGAGATAGTTTAAGCACCCGTCATTTCATGTTATATATTTGAAAACAATTTCGTGTTTCTCCTAGACACAGTCCCACATCTCGAAACTGCCTTGAACTATTACCGCCTAAACCAAATTATAGCCGTAAACAGCAAGCAAAAAGGGCCTAAAATCTAATAAATTTATTTCAAACATACACATTACGCCAGTGATTTCATTTCGAAACTAGTCTTGAAAGTGGTGTGTAAACTTAAATTTGTGTTACAACAACTTTGAATTTATTTACTTTCACTGTCAATGATCTCCTCAGTATGACCACTACAGAAAAAATCACAATCCCCTACAATCGCGTTGCATTAGTCAGAGCCGACCGTTGCTCTAACGCTAATGACGGCTACGATGTACCACTTTCGAAGAAGGGCCTCTGTGTATGATTCCAAGTCTTCGATTTGTAATAGCATCGGTGGTTTCATCTGGAAAGCACTGGTACTTCAAATTTAAAAAAGTAATAATCATACCAGTGATTTCTATCTCAAACCAAGATTTTATGATTTTTACTTTTTTAAATTTGTAGTACCAGTGCCTTCCAGATGAAACCACGCATGCTATTACAAATAAAAGACATCTAATCAGTGGGTTAAACGAGTGTTTACGTATATTAGGTACGATAGCAGACCTAACACTGAAACTCATGGAAATCCTTTAATATGTCTCTCCAATCAGGAGAGAGTCCCCTTTCTATGTATGTAGCACAAACCATTTTATCCTTTTCGTTAACTAAAGCATGAACAGTTTGGTAGTTACATAATGAACCTGGAATAGCGTTTCAAGCAAGATTGTGCAATTCATTCAGTAAAATGTCTTGGACAGGTCACAAAAAAGAAGTTTAAAACCAAGTTGACCTACTATGATGTACTTACTTGTAATAATTTGCTAAGTGAACGCGTAAATGGTGTTCAATATCTACAAGCCTACTGAAATGCGAGACGACAGGCCTGCTCTACGACACCAGTGACAGTAACAGCAGCGAACAGACTTTGACATAATGAAGGCCACCACAAGAGAACCAGCCAATATCTCGGTGACTCACCCTGGTGACGACCATTTCCTCTGGATGCGTCTGGAGGACTAGTGCCCTTCGATACACGCGCCGTATTATATAAGGCCTTCGGAGGGCATCGCCCCCCACTCGCCAGTATGCACGTATGGACCGCTCTAGGCGTCTCCAAGGCGCTGTTCCGGAAACTTGTTTGTAATGGCTTCACTTTTTTATAGCCCTAGTGCTAGCTAACCATACGAAGCTTTCGATACACAGTAAACTGTAGGTCTCGGCTTTCAGAAGTTAATTCTAAGAATTGATCGAGTATGGTAACAAAAACTCGACAGCACATGTTTCTACTGAAGAAACAACAAGTATAGCAACTCCCAAAACTCAATGCGAACGTACAATCTGTTTCGCTGTTGACTAACAACGCCTGCCTGTTTACCGCTAGAGAAGTGAGTAACAAGGTATGCGAGAAATCTACGTAGGAGTTACCATATCCTTCCGATGACTGCAAAAAAGGAGGTAGAGGAACGCTGTTTGAAGACAGCTACCTGCATTTTATAAAATTAAGAACAGTGTCTTGCAAAAAAGCACTGCTAGACCTTTTATTGATTTATCTTACAGAATACCGATGTAGGTACGGGTATCGTATTTGGAGACGCGAAGTCGTATTTACTTCTCTGAAACAATCGTACAGAACGTCTTGTTGCAAGATAACGATTTCAGCTGGTGACCTGGGTACACCACACGTACGTTACTAAATAGTAGGCGCGAATGGCAGTTCAGGGCCTACCATAAAATTGTAATTAGAAAATTTTTCTTAATGACTAATACAAAACAGTGAATGTTCTACTGTTGCTCAGAGTTTTTGCACCATAGAATGTAGGAATGGCTAATCAACCCTCGGAAATCGAAGAAAAATGAAAATAAAACAAAGCATTCTTTAGTACTTGAGCACTACAGTGGACGATACAAGCTTCTGTAAGAAAACTGACCGTTACTTGTTTGTCGAGTGCATCAAGCTCTCCTAATTGGCTTTCTTGGTGATGGTTCAAATGGCTCTGAGCACTATGGGACCCAACTGCTGTGGTCATAAGTCCCCTAGAACTTAGAACTACTTAAACCTAACTAACCTAAGGACAGCACACAACACCCAGCCATCACGAGGCAGAGAAAATCCATGACCCCGCCGGGAATCGAACCCGGGAACCCGGGCGTGGGAAGCGAGAACGCTACCGCACGACCACGAGATGCGGGCTTTCTTGGTGACCCCAAAACTTTTGGCTGTGGTTTGGCAGAAAATGGTTCCTTCGAAATGTTTCGGTGTTCAGTGAGAGACTATGTAACACGACTTTTATAATAGATACCAGTCACTAACTTGATAATATATTATCAAAGTACAGTTTTGTCAAATGATGTCATGGTTTGAGACCGTGGCTGTTATTCGAATAGAAAAGTTGATGGTGTTGATTCAGCAATCAGTCAAAAATTTATTTTAAGTTCCTTTATTCAAAAGGTACCGTTACCTGCTTCGAATCATTACAGTTCATCGTCAGACGGCTTTCATGCTTTCATTGGAACATGTGGTGCAATTTTTACTGATTAGTTGTCCTAAAATATAAATAATACGTAATTATAAGCACGTCACACATTTGGATGTGACTCACGTGAAATTCCGGCTTCGAGTACTTGTTTTCATAGCTTTCATCCAGCAGACGGCGTTCGTAGTTTTCGCCATATTCCCATCATTGCACACATAAACTTGTATAATTGAGAGCTTCTGATTTGTCACTGAATACATGTAATTGTACCTTTTGAATAAAGAAACTTAAAATAAATTTGTAGCTTGTTGCTGTCTCAACACCGTTAACATTTGTGTTCTCAAAATGCTTATTTACTTTTATCGGTTTCGGAAATTCCGTTGCTCTATCGACGGCTTCATTGCACCTACAAGTGAACCAAAAGAAAGCCATGATGCCCTCAAGTGAAAAACATTCGGACTGTGGTATGTTCAAAATGGAAATGAAAATTGAGTATTAACTCTACTTCAAATAACAGGCCAAATAAATCGTCTACGTACTTACAGCTAAAAAGTGACCAGTTATTTCTGAAAACCTGCATGTCATGTTTAGCGTGAAATACGCTCAGCAAGCAAAAAATTTGTCAATCCTTAAAAAAGCATACTAGTAGCTTCGAGAGTTGTAATTCGTATAGAGCTGGTGATGTGACTGAATTGATATGTATGTCAGTGGTGCCTGGTGAACGAATCTGGTGGACGTTCTGTTTTCTTGACCACCAAACTGAAGGATGGGGGAAGGGGGGGGGGCGGGAAGGTTGGGGGGAAGATTGTATCCAGGGCCCAATCTACTTACAAAACATCCACTTGTACATCAGTTGAATTCTTCTTTGCTAGGACAAACACAATAATTTCTCTATGACGTTGTCGTAAAACAGGGGCTTCCTCTTCAGAGTGGTAAGGTTTTGATTCTCTATGGAAAGCAGACTTATCCAACTCAGTCTTTCCTGAGACTATTTGCTTCTTAGTTATATACTAAATCTCCTGAGAGCCGGGAAAGATCGTTTCATTAAAGACGTAGTACATGGAATTGTCAGTATCGAAGTTGATAATTTATACAGCTCCGAACCGTAAAATCATATCATGCTCGTTCAATAATGAAACTACCTCGTACATCAGAGATTGAAAATACGGCTTCAGTTGTAAAATTCTTTTATTATCACACGACCGGCTTCGGGCTCTTGTAAGCCCATCTTCAGGGTTGTAACTTGGTGCTGTGGCCCCCGAGCACCGCGGTGGACGTGTACTGGGCTTACAACGGATCGAAACCGGTCGTGTGATAATAATAGAACTGTACAACTGAAGCGGTATTTTCAACCGCTGGTATAATGCTCAGTTGCGGATGTTCCTCCAACAGGATTGTTTGTACCTCATACATATTCTTTGAAGAGAACTCGGATGATCTGTATATTACAATAATTCATTTTTCAAAGTAATATAGTCTAAAAGTGGTCCGTAAACTGACGACAGTATATAGAAAAGCTGGTCAGGAAATCTTCGACTGTAATTTTCGTTGTTCTCAGATATGGCAGGTAAAAAATTCCAGCGGATCGGCCGAAGATAAACTTTGGCCTATCCTATAGAAAATGTGATCAGTTGTTTCAAAAAACAGACGACGTTAAATGCCCGCTGCTGTTTTATTAGAACGGCTTCTCTTATCTCTGTTTTTATAATTGCATCACAGGTTTAAGTCACAGATGATATCCTCCCAAAATAATTAAATAAATAAATACAAATAAAATAAAATAAAAATAAACAATAAGTAGAAAACAGAATATGCGTGTGTTCCCTGGCAATTTACAGCTGTTCAGAAATCTCTTTAATATTCCTGTTGCAGCACACATCATAGCTCTTCGTTTTCGCTACGTTATACAGGGCACGTGTCTGTTTTTCGGGCAAATATTTTACAGTTACATTTGATTCTGTTGTCAGTTTTCAATTGGAACGAATAAAGTTAAAACTACCGTAGTTTTTGAAACAAAACACCTCACTCTAGTTCGGATAATCTATAGCTAAAAACAAAAGCAAAACTGTCTTAGTGAACGTGTCTAGAAGGCACAGCACCAACGTTCGAGGGCGTCCTTGACAGACCGAACAATTTGGAGCGGTGGTCAGCACAATGGACCCTCATTCGGCAGGACGACGGTTCATATCCGAGTCCGGCCATCCAGATATAGGTTTTTGTGATGACAGAATTGTTCCTTCGGAAGGGTAGCGCCGATTTCCTTCTACGTCCTTGAAACATTCCGAGCTGGTCGTCAGTCTCTAATGGCCTTCCTGCAGTCGAGACGTAATCATCCTTCCTTCCGTCCTTGACAGCTGAAGCGGTGCTTTCACCGCACACTATCAGTCTAGTCGGTCCCCCTCCACGAAACCAAGTGCGCAACCCCCTCCCTCCCGTTTTACCCCTCCTGCCCACATTTTCTACACGATGTCTACGGGCTCGTCGCTGCACGCCTCTCCCTGCACGACACTCAGACACAGCTTGCCATGTGCGCGTGTTTCCCAGGCAATGAAATCTTTCTGGACAAAGATACTCGCTGTTCCTATGAAGCGAAGAGCTAAAGCCGGTTGAAACTCAGTTCTGCCTAGTGATATATTTTCCCAGCCAAAGGTATTAATTAGGAACAATCATTTGGAACATTTAATGAGTGGTGTAATGCTACCGACACAGACGCTATTGTGACTATATACAATTTATTCTGCCCTCTTAGGTTCTTGACTAACGGCATCCTTGGAAACTGCGACATGTTCGAAAATAAACAGCCAAATATCTGTGAGAAGCAACGAATATCTGCCTTACCACACACTCGTAATTTGCATCATACTCGAAAATAAATAGCCGAATATTTGTGTCAGGCAAGGTATATACACGTAATTCCTACTCGTTTCACTGACAGCTGTTTAAGCAGTGTTCTTAGATTACCACCAAACCCTCATAAAATGCACATATTAAGGAAAACGACTAAATGTTTTTGACAAACAAGAACAAAAATGTCACTGCTGATCAGTTAATCTGTAACAATTTCACCCTTCGTTGTCTAATCAGACAGAAGACACAAAATAGAAGAAATTCTTTTCTGATAGAGCGCTTTCTCATATGTAAATAACATCGAATATTACGGAACATACTTCAGTTACATCAATAAGAAAGTCCCAGAACCACAAAAGAAGTATTAGCTTGTAATAGTCCACGAACATTTTTCGTGACACAACAAATTCAACGATCTTTAACACTGCCGGTATGCATCACCGAAAATTTGGAACATGGGACTTCAGTAGAGTTTATCTCGGAGTCTCTTGAGACTTTAACCGCTGATACGTCATTATTCATATTTAGTTACGAGAAATCGATCCGAGGTTGATGTTTTTGTGATAAATTTTCAGTGTGCCCCTTTCCCTGAAACAACATATTGCAGGACATAATAAAAAAACTGTGAAATGCAAGTAATTAATATGACGTCTGTCGCATGAACACATGGAGTAACACTCACTTTGACGTCACTTCCTAGTATGCCGAGCACGGCAAGTGTGGCGCCAAGTTCTCCTGCTGCAGGAGCTCTCCCTACAGAAGCTCTTTGAAGTTGAGAAGCTGCTCATTGGCTAACAGCATAGCGAGTTCAAGTCTGCTCACAAAGGGACTTTAGTCTGGCAGCACGTATAGTGATGAGCTCTGTTTCTGCCACAGTTTGTTCTTACCCGTAATCGTATACAGTAAAAGGGCAGAGCACACTGCTGTTCCCTATCCCTCCGATAATTAATGTACAAAAATTTCAGATCGGGAAGTCGAGTTTACCGAAAGAGCAGTGCAGGTGTAGGTCGTAGGCACTTCTCTGAAATGCTGAGGTATTTTTTATACTACATCTTGGCCCAATCATGCAGGTTACTGGGAACGGGAACCAGTATGTCTGTTTCAACATATTCCATGAAAAAGTGTTTGCTTTGCTTCAAACAACTTTGTGATGTGTATGGTTTGGAAATTAGTTACTTTAGAGACAACAACATGTAACTGAACCGTATTTACCTGTGCAAATACGCCATCGATAGCTGCGTCGAATCTGGCTGAAAAGTAGTTGTCTAAAGTGGTCTGTTTACAATTATGTGTTCTACTCCAAGATTGCAGTTCAAGCAATTTAACTGCACTTTGATGTTGAATAAACTACAATTTATGGCCAGATCAATTTTAATTTATCATTCATGCGTAGATCAATAGTTAGCCACATATTACGATTAGTCAATGCCCTGCAACGAGATTGTTTCCCCCCTGCGGGCCCAGGGTTAGAATAGGCCAGAGGTGTTCCTGCCTGTCGTAAGAGGCGACTAAAAAGAGTCTCACACGTTTCGGCCTTTGTGTTATGGTCCCCTGACGGGTCTAACCTCCATCTTTCTAAATTTTTCTGAAGAGCGAGCCAATTGAGGAAGGGCGACTTACATGGTGCATCGTGTCCATCATGCATTGAGATCTTTAGCCCACTTTCTCGTCGTCACATTGCAGTCCCGCTCATTCTCCACCTCTTGGGTGAGGATACCTTTCTGTGTGCGTTATGAAAGGCAGTAGTGGAAGAATTCAACCCCTATCACAAACTACGTCTCCAAGTGATGCAACTGTATCAGTGGATTATTCAGTAGAGCACTATAGTGCCGAACTTCGTACATTTTTCATTTATTCACGAATGATGACGTGTTCTATAGTCACAATAGTTAAGTCTGAAATGAAAGAAATAATACGTCATGCTTGTCTCAGATCACCAGCAACGATTCTCTATCAGTCTGTGGTCAGGAATTGTGCTAGACCTTCGCTGGAGTACGTGACTTCAATGCCACGGTACTCTATCGCACTATGATAGTAATGCCTAAGAACACCTGGACAACAAGTACACTTTGTGGTTATATCTACTGTGAAACGGATCGCTGGGGAACGAGGAACATCTGTGTATGAGGAAAGACGTCAGTGCGTTCTTGAGCTATGATATGTTCTGGACATGGTATTTTATCGAGCTTCGTGAATAAATTAGATACCTGATTACCCTCTTCGACACATTGGTAAGATTCTCCGTTTTGTCTTGTGATATTTCACTGCTTCCAAAACAACAACGGCTTTTCCTTCATCAGCTATGGTGAACATCGTGCGTTTATTTCCTATGAGTGCATTAAAACTTTCCTTCGTTCCACTCATATATTATTCTTGGATGATTCCGATTTCCGCAGAGCTGTCGATATGTTTGGCCTTGCTTTGTTTGCTTGAGCCTTCGGAAGAGTAAACGTTGATGTTTCGGCGGCAATGATGATTTGTTGTGTGGGAACTGGGTTAGGCGTGGTCGCGAAATGAAAACCTTCGCTCAGCACTGTGATCGCTTCTTCACAGAGCCCCTCAGACGAGATTTTTACTACCACTCGTTATGGATCAAGAATGGCGTCTTTCCTGTGGACTCTAGGTTCTGGTTTCTTGTATTTCCCTCTCTGCTGCTGGGCGTTGATGAGTGGTATCAAATCTGTACAATTAAACGTTGTTCTATTCACTTTGTGCCTGTCATAAAGAGATGTAGTCAGTTAAAAATACAACTCAATTAGGACAGAGATGACATAATTTAAATTACTGCATGTATTTCTATTTCTTTAACGAAGATGAACTTGGCTGGCGCTTTCGTAAATCCTGTTTGCTTTCACCGTGTGCACGTGGTGGCCAATTCCAAGAAAATTAGGAGTAATGGCATCGTCACGGCACCAATAAATGAAAGTCGGATCACAAAGTCGTGTACCTCTTCTTCTGCGCATATTTTCCGGTCTTCTAAGCCACCTATAAATTTCTAGCCCACTTAAGCGTTTTATAAAAGTCTGCAGACTTCCGTGGCTGTTGTCATTGATGGTAAAATCGTTTCATTGAAAACAAAATACAGTAGATTGTTTTCGTATGTATTTAGATAAAGTCGGTATTATTTGAAACGGCAAAGTAAGTTGGTGAGAAACTATTGGCTGATAGGTTCCCTGTTCCGTTATACAACAGGAACATTCCAGAACGTCTATAAAAACTATATTAACCGTTGGAGAACTTGCATTGAGACAGTCCGTTGTCACTTTGAACGGCAGGTATTAGCGTCCGTTGTTTACATTAACGAAAAACTAAATACATTCGTTTCAGACCTATAGTCACCTTTATTACGCAGTTTATAATCCGCTACTAGCATTATAATTTTGACTTTAAATTCTGTTAAAATCCTATAAAAATCAAGCACTTGATTGCCGTTTCAAGAGAGGTCACTCAGTGCATGTATTACTGTGGATCATTGGTGGTCTATTGTTTTAATAGTTTAGGATAAAACGTGAGGCAGAAGTGTGGGAGACATGAGCCTTCATGTCTTCCAGTGTGAAACTGTTACCGTATAAGTTTAGAGTAATGATATTTTTGACGATTATACGGTACTGTCTTCCTGCTGGCGGGTCTCTTTCATTGACTCTTACGACACTGGGAGGTACTGTTTTCAGTTCTTATGTAGTTCATGGACATTAACGGTACCAATACTGCTAGCTGCTATAGTGTTTAGTCGTTCGAGGTGGCAATGACACTCTATAAAGGCTTCGTTACCTTATACAAGGCCGACCAATAACTGCATTACATCCTCCAGCAGTAACTGTGATTTCTGCTTTATTTACGAGCTGTCATGTTACACATCTTATCACAAAGTCGACATACAAATTTTCAACTGTTATGGGATTCATTATTTGGTTTCATGTAACTAAACCATTTGAAATGAAGACATGATATTCGAATAATACGTTACCGAAGCCCACAAATAAATTTTCAGATTGTCTCAACGACTTCCTGGTTCTACTGTTAGTTCTACATCTTAATTACCAGTCATTCGAAGAAAATAAATACACTCCTGGAAATTGAAATAACAACACCGTGAATTCATTGTCCCAGGAAGGGGAAACTTTATTGACACATTCCTGGGGTCAGATACATCACATGATCACACTGACAGAACCACAGGCACATAGACACAGGCAACAGAGCATGCACAATGTCGGCACTAGTACAGTGTATATCCACCTTTCGCAGCAATGCAGGCTGCTATTCTCCCATGGAGACGATCGTAGAGCTGCTGGATGTAGTCCTGTGGAACGGCTTGCCATGCCATTTCCACCTGGCGCCTCAGTTGGACCAGCGTTCGTGCTGGACGTGCAGACCGCGTGAGACGACGCTTCATCCAGTCCCAAACATGCTCAATGGGGGACAGATCCGGAGATCTTGCTGGCCAGGGTAGTTGACTTACACATTCTAGAGCACGTTGGGTGGCACGGGATACATGCGGACGTGCATTGTCCTGTTGGAACAGCAAGTTCCCTTGCCGGTCTAGGAATGGTAGAACGATGGGTTCGATGACGGTTTGGATGGACCGTGCACTATTCAGTGTCCCCTCGACGATCACCAGTGGTGTACGGCCAGTGTAGGAGATCGCTCCCCACACCATGATGCCGGGTGTTGGCCCTGTGTGCCTCGGTCGTATGCAGTCCTGATTGTGGCGCTCACCTGCACGGCGCCAAACACGCATACGACCATCATTGGCACCAAGGCAGAAGCGACTCTCATCGCTGAAGACGACACGTCTCCATTCGTCCCTCCATTCACGCCTGTCGCGACACCACTGGAGGCGGGCTGCACGATGTTGGGGCGTGAGCGGAAGACGGCCTAACGGTGTGCGGGACCGTAGCCCAGCTTCATGGAGACGGTTGCGAATGGTCCTCGCCGATACCCCAGGAGCAACAGTGTCCCTAATTTGCTGGGAAGTGGCGGTGCGGTCCCCTACGGCACTGCGTAGGATCCTACGGTCTTGGCGTGCATCCGTGCGTCGCTGCGGTCCGGTCCCAGGTCGACGGGCACGTGCACCTTCCGCCGACCACTGGCGACAACATCGATGTACTGTGGAGACCTCACGCCCCACGTGTTGAGCAATTCGGCGGTACGTCCACCCGGCCTCCCGCATGCCCACTATACGCCCTCGCTCAAAGTCCGTCAACTGCACATACGGTTCACGTCCACGCTGTCGCGGCATGCTACCAGTGTTAAAGACTGCGATGGAGCTCCGTATGCCACGGCAAACTGGCTGACACTGACGGCGGCGGTGCACAAATGCTGCGCAGCTAGCGCCATTCGACGGCCAACACCGCGGTTCCTGGTGTGTCCGCTGTGCCGTGCGTGTGATCATTGCTTGTACAGCCCTCTCGCAGTGTCCGGAGCAAGTATGGTGGGTCTGACACACCCGTGTCAATGTGTTCTTTTTTCCATTTCCAGGAGTGTATATGGTTTATTTCTGACAAAATTAGCGCCTACTGGGAAGACTGAAAACTTGCTCGAACGAAGAGAAAATTGAAACCACACATTCACTGAACGCAAAACGTCGTACGATGTCACTGATTCGTTGTTGGAATTACTTCTAGCACCTTGCAAGTAGACGACACTAGTATAAAATCGATCACGTATAACGTCGCTTCATCTCAGTGGTAGATCTATGAAAATTGCCATTTGTGGATAAGAGATTCTGGGTTTTAAAGAACGTGAAATAGGACTCGTTAATACCAGTAGTGTGAAGACAAGAATTAATAGCATACTTTAAGATCTGTCAACGAATAATAAACTTATTTATTTTTTCTCAGTGTAATTCTATCTGAATAATACAAAAGTAGCCCCAACGTTATTAACCAAATGTAAAGAGTGTTTGACTGGCCTGTCCTGCACTTTACTGTGATGTCTCATCTCCGTTTAATCTGAACAGAATTGGTCTCAGACAATCACACAATATTTTCCTGTGGATGTCGAAGATAACGAAGCTAAGAGGCATGAGTACAGCAGCTCTATCACTACACCATACAAAACGACTTTCAAGTCCATAACTCGCTTACGGAGTAACTTAAATCAGTTCCAATAGCAGGCCTGAGTCGGCGAGCGGTTCTAGGCGCTACAGTCTGGAACCACGTGACCGCTACGGTCGCAGTTTCGAATCCTGCCTCGGGCATGGATGTGTGTGATGTCCTTAGGTTAGTTAGGTTTAAGTACTAAGTTCTAGGGGACTGATGACCTCAGAAGTTAAGTCCCATAGTGCTCAGAGCCATTTGAACCATTTGAACTTCCAATATGATACTGCGTTTATGACGAGGCTGAATCGACCGAGAGCAAATTTCCCACGATAATGGAGGAGCCACATGAGAGTCTGACAGCGTCGAGTATTTCTTCTACGGATGAAATATTTCGGATGTAACGAATCATTTGATCATTTATGACAAGTTGAAACTGTGTGCAGGAATCGAATTCGGACACTAATGCTCTTCCAGCTTATCAAAGTATGCCTCTAGGACTGACTGCAAGGCTCTGTATCTCCATTACTCCTTTCACTGTTCCATATAGAACTACTCACAATTGTGAAAGGGTAGGTTCAACTATCAATCATGTCAGTACTGTATCACGACCTCTTGGTATCTGGGTAGCGTCTTCAAGTAATAAACAAAACCTCTTCGCACACGTGGTCTGTCGTAACTACCGCTTAAATCTGAAATAAAAATTTCCAACAAAGGCGGCCAGTGGCTTATAACGAGTTACCCACATTCAGCGACCGACATTGTTAAAGAGCGCGAAGGTCGGGTGGCTTGCGGAGTATGGATGTAGATATAGATTCTTGATCAGCATTGAACAACGGAATGCGGATGCAGAAGGAAAAACGCTGCATCAAAGGTACATAATGTGCATCCAAAGGACATGTGTCTCTTTGTTGGCAAAAGATTCAAGATTAGTCGTCCATTCGCAAGGGATTGTAGTTGTGGCAAAACAATAAAAAAAGCATAGAAAGGGTAGCACACGTTGTGTGGAATGTAAGAAGCATGTTTTAGGGATGCTGGCACATAGGAAATGGAAAGTTCATATGTCGTTGGAGCTAGTGAAATGAAATGGAAAACATTACAAGGATTGCTCCTAAAGTGAACGTGGAACAGCATCAACAACAGAAGTAATGAGATAGCTTTCATCACGACTAGGAAGGCGTGACAGAGAATGAGTTCGTGTAAACAGTTCAGTGATAGCGTTATTTTCATTTGTATTGACAGCAAATGCCAACAGCAATACTTCATAGCCATCTTGTGGCTGCTGTAGTTCTTATTTGCGCGCTTGTTAAGAACATTGGAGAGGAATCCTGACATATGCATGACACCTTTGGCGAAAAAATCGTAGAAAATGCATTGGTAACGACATAAGCAAAATAATAAGCGTATGAACTCGACACAAACAAATTAAAACACCACAACATCAAATACCATGAGAAGTTGTAAAATGCGTAGTAAACAGAAGGCTATTAGCATAAACAACCAATAGCCTCATGTAATAATGAAAATAAAGAAATAGATCCACTGAAAGTAGCACAAAAATTGCTGAAACATCTCTGGTTGAGAATAAAACTACAAATGTGATGTGTATAAGGAACAATTCCTCTCCAAGCAATACTTCGGGCCACATGCCGACGTCAGAAGCCACAAGCTAAAGATGAAGAGGTTAGCTTTTTAAAATCTATTGACCTTGAGGGTTTGGAATGCTGTAGCATGGGAATGAATAACATATAGAATTATGGGGGAATATGGCATACGTAGGAGAAACGAGAGAGGGAAAAATCTAATTGATTTCTCCAATACGTTACAGCTAGTAGTAGTAGTGAATACAATATTCAAAAATAATACGGTGAGGAGATATACTTGGAAACGCCTTGGAGACACTGGAAAACACCGGCCTGGTTACATAATACTGAGACAGAGATTGCGAAATCACATATTATACTGTAAGATCTGCTCTGGATCAATATAGATTCAGATCATAATTTAGGAATGAGGAAATCTAGATTGAAGTTTAGCTGGCCGTTGTGGCCGAGCGGTTCTGGGCACTTCAGTCCGGAACTGCGCTGCTGCTACGGTCGCAGGTTCGAATCCTGCCTCGGACATGGATGTGTGTGATGTCCTTAGGTTAGTTAGGTTTAAGTAATTCTAAGTCTAGGGGACTGATGACCTCAGATGTTAAGTCCCATAGTGCTCAGAGCCATTTGAATTTAACAGAATCGTCAAAAAGAACTAGTGTGCAAGGAACTGGGATTAAGCACTACTGAGAAATGATGATGTTCGTTTGAAGGACTGATTCAGCATAACTGATTCAGCATAGAAAAGTAAAAACCAACATCAATGATTAAAAGTAAGGACATAGAATTAGGAGAAAAGAGATAGTTTCATTGTTAAATACACAGGACATACAGGTAGACAGAGTACCATTGAAGGCTCTACAAGAGCGACGTAGACAATCCAGTAATATAGAGTTTCAAAGAAATTTAGAAGATCATTTAAAAACGCAGAAATCAAATAAGATATTCATTCGGAATTTTTAAAGTCATTTGGGAAAATAATAAACAAGTGACTCAGTTTGTGTGTGAAACAAAAAATAAAATCAAACTTTTGAGAAATATTATTTACAGAATGCTGAAGACTGCAAGAGCAGGTGTATGCGAGAATTATAATGCAATCAGCTTAGCAACTTATGCATTCAAGTTGATGGCGAGTGTATTATACCAAAAAATGGAAAAGTAAATAGAGGAACTGTTAGATGACGATCAGTTTGATTTTATGAAAAGTAAAGACACGAGAGAACAGTGGAACAGACTTACAGTATAAAGGAACAGCTTGGGATTACGGTAATATTGTGTTGTCAAGGGTCACCAGTCGCCAGAAATTTCGACGGTTTCATGCCCATATAATATGGTCATACAAACGCCTGATAGGGGCTATAAGACGTAAATAAACTTGGTTAGCTGATGCGTGTCCCCCTTCCCCCCCCCCCCCCCCCCATTCCCCCAATTCTCTATCTACTGCGATGTAGCTCGAAATTTTAATGATGACATAGGATCATTTTATTCTGTGTATCTTGAATGCAACTGCAAAGTAAGTAACAATTTGTCTTCGATTAGGAAAAGTTGCAACTGAGTACATTAGTTTGTTCCAGACTGAAAGAAAAGTTTAAACTAAACAGAGAGAAACACGAGACGGAAGACAGGCGTAGACGGTCAATGAGGTGTTTCCATGACGTGAAAGGCAGAAAACTGTGTGGACGAAAAGCAGCTGAGACATAAATACCAGGCGATGTTGACAGCGCTGCTTAGCAGCCTCCTCTGTTCTTCTTCTTCTTTGGCTGGCGGGTCTTGGACTCCTCAACAATCTTCCTTCATATCTCTCTGTTCTCAGCATTTTTCTTCCATCCACGGATCCCCATCTTGGCAAGGTCAGCCAGCACATTGTGCATCCATCCAGCTCTTGGACTGCCCTTGCTTCTGGTGGAATACAATGTGGCATTCATTATTCGTTTGGGCCTCCTGTCTTCCGTCATCCTCTTCATATATCTCAACCAACGTATTCTTTGAGATTTGATAAATTTTACTATATCTTACCCTTGTATTAGGTCTTGTATGTCATGGTTGTATCTCACTCTCCAACGTTCTGCCTCACTCACAGGCCCATAGCTTTTTCGTAAGATATTCCATTCAAATGCCCTTAGGTTGTTACTGTCTGCTTCTGTTGTTGTCCACGTATCTGATCCATATGTGGCAACAGGTCGCACAAGGGAATAGTATACTCGCAATTTAGTTGTTGCTGTAATTAGAGAGCTCTCGAGTATCTTTAGGTTTGCATAATAGGCTTTTTTTCCTGCTTGTATCCTTTCTCTAATACATTGCCTCATACTATTATCGTTTGTTCGTTGGTTAGGAGGACACCTAAACAATGGAAGCATCTAACAGCATTGCAGCATTTATCAGAGATCTTCAGGTCCTGTAGTGTTCTCCTAGCTTCAGAATAGGACATAACCTTATATTTTGTCTTGATTTCATTTACAGTAAGTCCAATTCTAGTTCCTTCTGCTTCCATTTGTCCATATATTTCTTTAAGCTATGTTACATCCCTTGTCACGATGGAAGTATCATCTGCATATACGGATATCTGGATGGACTTCAACATTATTGTTCCTCTATTATCTACTTTCTGTGTGATACTGCGCAATGCTAAGTTAAACAGAAGAGTAGAGAGGCCATACCTTCTTTCACTCCATCCCCAATCAAACTGCCTAGTCATTCTGTTCTTCACTCTTACTTTTGCTTTTGTGTCCTTCATTGTTAGCTCGATTAACCTTCTCAGTTTATGACAGATTCCCAATCCATTTAGCCCTATTAATGATATCGAAAGCTTGTAAAGTCAACGAACAGGAAGTGGACATCTATATCACATTCACAAAATTTATCCATTGTTTGTCTAACAACAAACAACTGATGATATGTACCTCTGTTTGGTCGGCATCCACACTGGTATTCTCCGAGTACCTTTTCGGCGCACTTCTTTATTATTTCGTTTAGCACTGCATAATTAGTGAAAATATAGTTTTATCTATGAGTGTGCTGCAGACAGTTTACCAGATACTGTTACATACTGAGTAATCGTAATTAAGACTTCCGGGATGTACGGGCGCTCTGCGTACTACGTCTGAGCAGCTTTAGTTGCTAGTCATTAACTTTTGTGAGCCTGACTGACGAAAAATGCAGCTGGGATCCGTTACCTCATTGCAAGTGAGTTGCAGGGGTCCCACAAGTCAGTCACAGAAATTAGTAATGATGGAAAAGTACTGTCTTGAATCCCTTGTATAGATAGCTAGTTCTCACGTCCAAATCTTATAACTGGTGGCCTGGCCAGCAACTCTTTGAATTTTAAGCGAGACTAGATAACCATTCTAAAGAGTTCATCTGCAGTTCACTAATGCATTTTCCAGCACACCACAAGAATACCTTTACAGGAAGCGCATTGGAAGAAGTTCTACGACAGCTGCTAATCCAGTAATCATCACCTATCAGGAAACCTGTAGAGCTTAAATATAGCACCAGTGTTGTGAAAGTAGAGGCACCATCTCCTGCCCACCAATTAAAACATTATTTCAGACAAGGACCACTTTGCTTTTCAAACAGTACAATAACTGACATATCTTCCCATTAGTGTTCTGTACAATAACCGTAGACATGCTGTAATTTTAAAATAAACAGTAAAAACTCATTACATATTCCCTGAATATTTTTTTGTTTGGTATTTGTAATAAATAATTAGTAATAATTATATTTACCGTAATGGTCATGTGTTGCATTGGCGTGACGTTTTCTGCGAATTCAGTCGACGTTTCGGCGGAAGTCAAGGGATCTAGATTCTGCAAGCACAGTGACGGTGTGGGAAGCTGTATGTCTCCTGTTAAATGACTTTAGTGAAAATAGTGAAATTCAACGTTACAAAGAAAATGAATACATGTCCGAGTGCGTTTGGTATGGAGACGCTAAGATTAACGAAATAAGTGTGTTTATTACGTAGTCGGCCGGCAGGGACGGACCAGGTGGCCCTGAAAGCGAAAGTGGATCCACAGGAGACTACAGAGGCCTTTCCGAGTAGAGGTGGGCGAGCTGTTTGTTATTATGAAACAAAGGATCCACCACATTGAGAGACGAGGTGACTGGGATTAAGGTTTTAATGAGCAACCACTATAATTGGTGGCATAACTGATGCATAATTATACCTTCACTCAGTGCACATGTAACAGTCGACAACGTATGGTGGGAATTATGGTCGGAGTAATACTACCAGTAGTGGCACGCTCTAAAATATGAGGAAACAGTAACGTCTCACTGGCTCTTTCCGCTGTTAATCTAAATCAGAATTAAACGAACGATGCTGTCGTAAAGACCGACAATGATCAGACGGGCTTTTTAAAAAGTTGTAAAAAGCGTCAGAAAAGGCGCCAGTGACATGACACGGTGACTAAGTAGTCCTGGATTCAAGACCTAAACATCAGCGCAATTGGCTGAAGCCCGAGAAGAAAAATTATGATAAAAATACCAAAGGAACGAGAATTCTGTCTAGAGAGGCAACGGTTGGAAAATGTAGCAGATAGTGTATCACAGATCAAAGAGATCAAAGAAACAAGAAATCTGTGGGGAGTGGCAAATGATGGAAAATACAGCAGATTAAGCATCTCAGTCACAACTGCAAACCACCAAAGGATATAAGTAAGTACTATAACTGTCACTGATATCAACATTTATTTATTTAATGTAACTATCACGTCAACTAGTGAAACCCAGTTAATTCTCATGATCTATTTCATTAATGCAATCTTAAATATTATCATATTATTATTTGTCTTAATACTCTACGAAACCTTACATTTAACTAAAATGTTAAAATATTATGTACGCCTTAATAACCAAGATAAATTTAATGTGTCAAGTGAGAATTATCTAATGGTCAACTTAAGTATTACAGTGGTAATAATGACTGAGTACACGTAACCGTCTTTATAATATAAAATCAATATTTACGACTGTTGTTACTGCAGCTGTTGTTGATGATGAAAACTGTTATGATGATCATGTTTGTGATAGTGGTGCCAAAAAAAATTTTGAGTATTTACTTCATTAGCAAAACAACAGTCTCATATAGTGTCATGTTGAGAATACTGAAATTCTGACGTTGAAGATAAAATAGGTATCAAAAACTGGAACAAGCATATATATATATATATATATATATATATATATATATATATATATATATTACGGTATGTTGATAATTTCTATTCTGGGACCGTCTATTTACAACTGAATGAAACACAGATATTGTGCCATACAAGTATCGCCTTTATTCGTTGCAAGGCATTCTCAGTGGCCTGGAATATATACATACACTGGTGTCCAAAATTAAAGGAACAAATGATCACATTGCAAGGTTGCGTTTTTTTGCCACAAAACAGTACAAACAGGTGATAGTAAAGTAGAAACAACTATGCAGCGATTGTGAACGTGGGACTACCCTGCCAACACTATGCCGTTTGATAGGAGCCCGACGTCATTGCTGGTGTGATGTCCGTCGATCGGAATGCCATCTCCCGTGCAGAACACGATCGTAAAGACATCTGTTGACAGTTTGTATGTTTATATAGTTATATCTGCGATCTGCTTTTGTGTGTGTGTGTGTGTGTGTGTGTGTGTGTGTGTGTGTGTGTGTGTGTGTGTGTGAGGGAGGGAGAGAGAGAGGAGAGAGAGAGAGAGAGAGCGGAGAGAATATGTATTTGTTTTGATATGACCACATGTACAAGTGGATTGATTTTAATCTTATCATTTGCTTTAGTTTACTGGAGAATCTGTGTTGTTGTGTGTTTGCCCCTTCATCACATGGTTTTTCTCAGTAATGGCTTTTTGGATGTGGTAGTTCCCTGCATTTGTATACTATATTTTCATGGTTCTTTATTCTAATTATTTTCGTATCTTGTTCCACGTTTGTAGGATGGTGATGTGGTGTTTTAAGTACTAAGAAAACGTCCAATGGTTTGTTTCATACTTCGAAAACCTATCAAGTTCTTTTTACCATGTTTTAAAAATCTTGCATGTCATGCGTCACAAATTTGACATTCCTGTTTGTATATTCCCATTACCTGGAATTTGTCGCTCTTGATTGCTGGTTGACTGAAGTTTGATTACAGGCTCTTCAAAGTATCATACGCTATTTCGAAGCCCTGTTTCTTTAGCATATGGGTTAACTTATGCCTGTAAGTCATAATGTAGTATCTACTTCTTTTCTGTGTGTAGTTTCCATTGTGCGTGTGTGTTGTGTGTGTTTGTGGTTTTGGGGCTTTGAGTTTTCCTGAATGCTGTATATTTTGCATGTGTTTTCTTTGTTTTGTACTTGTGTTCTGACTTTACAAATATATAGTATCCATTGTTTCTAGCTATGTGTGACTGCACTCAGTTTTTTCCTAGTTTCTCCTGTCCAGTGGAATCCTTTTCTTGCGATACAATGTGTGTTTTAGTGCCGCAAGCTTCTGTTTATGAGGACGGTTAGCTGTGGAATGTATTACTTTGGCTGTTCTGCTGGTTTTATGATAGTTTTTGTTATTGTTACGTCAAATAAATTTGTTTGATCCTCTGTTTCTTTTTCAAGTGTGTTATGTTCTGATGTGCTTTGTCGATTCCCGAGTGGATTTCTTCTAATTTTTTTAATTTTCTTACGAGAAAAATAATGTCACTCACTTATTTGTGCCAATATATGATTTTAAATCTATCCTCAATCATTTTCTCAAATATCTGCTTTTCTAAATGACTCATAAAGACACTGTCTAGAGTTCCTGATATTGGGCACCTCATAAACTCGCAGATAATACTCAGACTGGAAGTAGTTTTGTTCTGTTGTCGATCGGAACACACGTGTTATTCCTGTTATTGCTTATATGGTGAGGTTGTTGTGTGATATGAGATTTTGTTCTATAATTTCTATTGTTTCTGTGAGAGGTATGGAGGTATACATACTTCCTCTGTCGAATGAAATCATTGATACTGTGTGTGGTACCTGTACTTCTATTTCATTCAGTTGTAATTAGACAGTTTCAAAATAAAACTTAACAACCCGTAATATCAGTGTGGGATCCGTACCAGATCGGGTTGACGGAGGAGACAGAGAAAATCCAAAGAAGAGCGCCGCGTTTCGTCACAGGGTTATTTGGTAACCGTGATAGCGTTACGGAGATGTTTAGCAAACTCAAGTAGCAGACTCTGCAAGAGAGGCGCTCTGCATCGTGGTGTAGCTTGCTCGCCAGGTCTCGAGAGGGTGCGTTTCTGGATGAGATATCGAATACATTGCTTCCCCCTACTTATACCTCCCGAGGAGATCACGAATGTAAAATCAGAGAGATTCGAGCGCGCACGGAGGCTTTCCGGCAGTCGTTCTTCCCGCGAACCATACGCGACTGGATCAGAAAAGGGAGGTAATGACAGTGGCACGTAAAGTGCCCTCCGCCACACACCGTTGGGTGGCTTGCGGAGTATGAATGTAGATGTAGATGTAGATGTAGATGTAGAATATTGTGTGGAACTGAGGGCGACAGGATTAATGAAGTTGAAAACGTAGAAACATATCCGAAGTAAGGAAGAAAGTATATCCAATTTATTCACATGCTCTGTATAGCTACGAAGTTATCTTTACAAAGTTTTTGCAAGTGTCCAAATAATGCTCTGGGAGCATAAGGTATCATAAGTCTTGTAGCTGCCGGAACTTTTCATCTTATCGCTTTGACAGTAGGTGCACTTTCCATCGACGGCTCCAGCAGCCTATTCAGTGTTTGAATTGGTATTATTGTGAAAGTAAACGGTGCGGGCACTCGCTCAGCCGACCAATGTGAGCGCAGCATTACTTCCAATGGCGTTAGAAGGTTGTTGAAACGGCGATTCCGTCGGTCGTGGCAGCGGTGCGGGGCGCACCGTGACGGGGCCGCTACCGAAAGAGACTTTGGGCCGGTAGCCGTTCTCGTCGGCCTCGTAGGTGACGCTGTAGGTGGCGCCTCCAGCATCCGCCGGCTGCCACGAGAAGCTGCCCCGCAGGCGCGCGCCATCTCCTTCTGTGCCGAATTGCTCCTGCCGGATGCCGTTGCTCGTCTCGTACCTGCGCAAGCATTGCAATTAATCACTCCTACACACGACAGTACACACGGTGATTCATACACTGATGAGCAACAAATATCATGATCACCCCAGCCGTCAGATCGGACCCTGGCGGAAGTGCGGGCACATGACGCGATAACAGAAGTACCGGTGGTTATAACAGAACAGCAGTTATCACAGAGGTCGAGTGTGGACTGTGACTATTGCATGGCAGCGGAACTTGGTAGATATTCTAATGCGTTGATACGGAACCAATTTACGTTGAAAAAAGAAAATCAGTTCCAGTTTTGGCCACCAGATGCAAATCCGGCACTGGCAAGAAACAAGTATAGATATGTTTCCATATGTAAGGGACTACGAACAGGACGTGGACAGAAAATGTCAAACAAGTGAGAAAGGCGTAATGTTGATTTTATTAATGACAGCCGTTTACACAGTTTATTCAACATGAACAGCAGAAATGTTGACGAGACACTATACAGCGCGAGATTTGCTCCTGGTGATCTAAATTTGAACTAATTTTTTTCTAGCAGAAACTGATTACGCATTGACCCATTAACATATCTGCAGATTTTCGCTGTCCTACGATAATTAAAACCCACACTGGACGTTCGTGAATAGTTGCTCTTTAATTATAGGAGGAGCAGAGATGAATGGCGGAGCATTCGAGAAGGGAAAAGCGCCAGAACTGGGGAAACTAGGTAACATGAGCGACATTGACAAAGGGCAGAGTGCTTTGGCCCAGCGCCAAGGAATCTGCATTTTGGAAATGGCGAAGCAGGTCGGTTGTTCAAGTGCAACTGTCGTCAAGATATATGGAAAAGCAGATGAAGGATGGTGAAACCACGAGAAGGTGACAACGTGATGGGCGTCTACGTGTCGCAGAGCAATGAGGTCAGTGTCTTGCCTACTCTTGCAGACGTATTACATCTTTTATTTTTGTGTTTGTCCAGTCGTTTACCCAATAAATACCACAACTTTTTCGTTTATACAAACAACCTCCCGAAGCCGCCTGTGGCAGGAACTGTCAACTTTAAGCAGATGTCAGAACAAGCATATGCGATGCAGATTTTGTGGCACCGATGAATAATAGAAAAATTACACATTTAGAAAAAGAACTGCCTCATTTTATTGTACTGGGATCGATTACTGTTTTCACAAGAATGAAGCTGTCGAGTTTCTCCTCTTTATTAATAATTTACGCAAGACGATTGTCGATTTTTAAAGTACAAATTATCAGTTGAATATATGATCTTCTACATCGATTTTTATCTCGTTTATGTGTAAATGATATACAAAAGGTTAACAACCAGGTCTCTGTCATTGATCCATAAAGTAACACCTGAATTTGCATCTTTCAGTTTCTAAGTAGATAATTTTTTATAGCGAGTTCGTGAACGATGTGCAGCTACTGGGCAGTTTTACTCCGGCTGACTCTTTTCGAAGGCGGAACCCGTTCGACATCCATCATTGATGTAGGAGCTGGTATTCCAAAAAATCACATTTAACAATTAATCTCCCTCCCGTAATATCTGAGGCGATCAGTGCGCCTGCATAGATGCGAGTTCGAATAATGGACCCGAGGGACGTTACATCGTTCCTGCGGGCGCGAAAGAAAGAGGGATTGGACAAAAATATAGAAACACCACAAAAACTGCGTGCTTGAACATAAATTCCTGTTGTATCTGATCACCAGTGGCACCTGTGCAGTCTCCGCTATACATTCCAAGTGTCAGTCGTTCTCAGAACAGTGTTCTGAGTCGTTGTGAGTGTATTGTGTCCGAACTAACAAGGGGAGGCCACGACGTTTGGATTTACTGCAAACTTCGTACACTCGTAGTACTCCACGAGGACAACAAAATGTGTATGCAGTAGCGCGTACTGCTCAAGCGTTACTGAGAAAATCGCAAGATAAGTTCGGTCGTCGAATATATATCTGTGCATGGCCATTTTAACCATGAAGCGGCTACAGCCGAGTGGTAACGGCACGGTAGCTCAGCGTGTTCGGTCAGCGCGTTGCCTTCCCTTTCTAATAAAAAAACTGAGCGAACGGATGAACGAACAAGCTGAACGGGTGTCATCGGACTCCGCCCTGAACAAATTCAGCGAACAATATACACTGCTGGCCACCGTAAATGCAACACCAAGAAAGACAAGAGGTAGCACAACATAATTTATTTTGTAGATAACATGTTGACCAAGTATCAAATGATTACGTTTACAGACGTCTGTGACATGTGGTTCCTGCCAGAATCAGTAGACAGAGTAGCCGCCATTGTTGGAGATCACCGCTGCCACACGTCTCGGCATTGAGTCAGAGACGTTGGATGTGTTCCTGGGGTACAGCAGCCCAAGCAGCTT
Source organism: Schistocerca nitens (assembly GCF_023898315.1). Taxonomy (NCBI): domain Eukaryota; kingdom Metazoa; phylum Arthropoda; class Insecta; order Orthoptera; family Acrididae; genus Schistocerca; species Schistocerca nitens. The sequence continues at coordinate 251,084,415 of NC_064622.1, forward strand.
CCACACGTTGCCAAAGATCATCTGGTGTGGCAGCTGGGGATGTAATCTGGGTCACTCGTTGAGCAACCATGGACCACATGTTTTCTATCGGCGAAAGATCCGGAGAGCGAGCCGGCCAGGTTATTGACGAAGAACCTTTGGACAATGCGTGCCACGTGTGGTCGCGCATTTGCCTGTTGAAATATGGCTGTGGCCGAGCCCTGAAGGTAAGGAAGGAAAACTGGCTCCAGCACCTCGGATATGTAGCGCTGGCTATTTAAAGTACCGGCAATGCGTACTAGAGGCGTGCGAGAGTAATATCCAATACCGCCCCATACCATAATACCCGGTGCAAGACCAGTGTGGCGGTGCATAATGCAGCTGTCCAGCATCCTCTCTCCACGGTGTCTCCACACTCGAATCCGACCATCGTGGTGCTGCAGACAGAAGCGTGCCTCGTAAGTAAAGACAACGTCATTCCATTCTGCCGTCCACATCCGTCTGTCATCACACCATTGGCGACGGAGACGTCTGTGGTTCTGCGTCAATGGTAGACGAAGCAATGGACGTCTTGCGGACAGACCACTCTGCTGTAAACGGCGTCGAATGGTACGCGCAGACACTGGATGATGCGTTACAGACGCAATGTGCTGTGCTATGGTTCGGGATGTCACTGAGCGATCCGTCACTGCCATGCGCACAATTTGCCTAGCAGCACGTGCAGTGGTGCACCGAGGTGAATGCGATCGACCACATCGGTCCGTCGTACCCTCCTGCATCCAACGGTCACATATCCGCATTACAGTTGTTTGGTTTCGTCCAACACGACTAGCGATTTCTCTGTATGATAATCCACAATCTCGGTAAGCCACTATCCTTCCCCTGTCGAACTCGGATACTTGATCAAACGATGTTCGCTGTTGTCTACGAGGCATAACTGATCGTCTTGTGAAACAACCACAAGGTAAACACACGGCCCGAACGTACACTCGTCGAAATCGCCAAGCCTTAAATGGCGCTATGAGGTGGCGCCACAGGCGCGCGTGATGTGCGTCTGCGCTGAAATTCTAATCAGTTGCATATCTCATCGCTGCAAACCCATGGTGTAAATTTCACTTGATTCGGATGCTTCCTTCAGGGTGTTGCATTTACGGTGGCCAGCAGTGTAGAACAAAATGTATTTTTTTTTTTTAATACGTGTTTGGCGTCCAAGCCGCTGGATCGCTGGATGGAGTTCCGTTCGTCAGTTTATTTTTATTTTCAACTATTTTCTTTACTATTTATATTACAATTGATATAATGGGAAAAACTGTTCGTATTTAATCGAAAGAGAACGAGAAATTGCTTCTCGGAAGACCCTATTAAAATACACTCGACACTGCATAACCCATTATCAGCGCCGATTTTTAAGGAAATACTGCGTTATGCATGGTTTGCTTCCAAACTGTCGTCTGAAAGAGAGGTTTTTGAAAATCTTAACAAGGTTTGTTTTCCCACAGAAAACGTCAAAAGACCTTGCGTATGCGGTGCCGTTTAACTATATGTTTTCCATGTTTTTACGAAAAATACCATCCTGCAACTCGTACTCGTAATGTCGAAAGCGACGATTAATTGTACATCTTTCGAAAGCCGTCTGTGCCAGTCAAAACTTGGAGGTAACAAGTCGTTTCGGGCTCCTTCCAGGTATAAGGGATTTCTCAAATCACGGACAAGCATACATTTTTAGAATGACTTTGTGCATTTGGTCGTTTACTAGTCGATAGTTATGATTATTACATTATTTGTGATAATAAAAATTAGTAGACTGCCAAATAACATTGTAACTTAAATAAAAGTTCATCCGATTACACGTATTTTCCCCATTATACCAACTGTAATATAAATAATAAAGAAAATGACTGTGTTGAAAATAAAAATAAAACCTGACGAACGGAACTCGATCCAGCGGCTTGAACGCGTAACAGTTAAAAAAAAGTACATTTTGTTCTGTATTGTTCGCTGAATTTGTTCAGGGCGGAGTCCGACGACACCCGTTCAGCTTGTTCGTTCATTCGTTCGCTCAGTTTTTTTATTAGAAAGGGAATCCAACGCTCTGACCGAACACGCTGAGCTACCGTGATGTCACCACTCGGCTGCAGCCGCTTCATGGTTAAAATGGCCACGCACAGATATATATTGGACGACCGAAATTATCTTGTCATTTTCTCAGCAACGCTTGAGAAGTACGCGCTACTGCATACACATTTTGTTGTCCTCATGGAGTACTACGATTGCACAAATTTTGCAGTAAATCCGCGTTCCAGACGTCGTGGCCTCCCCTTGTAAGTGAATTCGAACGTGGGCAGGTTCTTGGTACTCGTATGATCGGTGCTTTCGTAACCAAAGCAGCCAAAGTATTTCGTAGTTCGAGAGACATCGTATTCAAAATTTGTACCGAATACAGGGAAAACATAAAAGCATCATCAGCTTTAAATCACATCGCGGACGAAAGCGTGCATTGAGCGATCATGGCAGAAGGTCACTGCAGAGTATTCTGATGAGAAATAAGAGAACCTCAGCTGTAAAAGTCACTGCAGAACTGAATGTCGCACTCACGAATCCTTTCAGAACTAAATCAACACCAAGGGAGCTCCATAAACAGGCAATTGCAGCTCGAGATGGATTCAAAAACCACCCATTAGTGATGCAAATGCCCGTAACAGAAAAATGGTTCCAGGAGCAATAAAACCTGAATTATCAAGTGATGAAAGACAGTCATTTGGTCGAATGAGTCTAGTTTCACACTTTGTGTAGCTTCTGACCGAGTTTACGTCCCGCTAATCAATGACAGGGATTCGGTGATGATTTAGGCAGCCCTAACTTAAGAGAAGTACATGAAAGGAGGACCAGTTACCTTTCGTAAGTACTTACAACAAATATAAAACTGCAAAAGTCATATTGACATAGGCACCATATAGGCCTATCCTAAAAAATATTGATACAAGGTGTTATAAAGTCTTGTTTTGTAGGGAGAGTTTTTGCGTGTTTACAGGACAGGTGTTACATATATTTGCAAGTGTGTTTATTAAACTGCCGGTCTGAATACATATATTGGTGCTATGTCCATTTGTAGATAAAATTTCTGCATGACAGCCTGATTAATTTCCTCCAGTTTATGCAGGTTGGTGGTGGTGGTTAGTGTTTAACGTCCCGTCGACAACGAGGTCGTTAGAGACGGAGCGCAAGCTCGGGTTAGGGAAGGGTTGGGAAGGAAATCGGCCGTGCCCTTTCAAAGGAACCATCCCGGCATTTGCCTGAAACGATTTAGGGAAATCACGGAAAACCTAAATCAGGATGGCTGGAGACGGGATTGAACCGTCGTCCTCCCGAATGCGAGTCCAGTGTGCTAACCACTGCGCCACCTCGCTCGGTTATGCAGGTTGAAACGTCCCCTTAGAAAAATTTATGAATGACGGTGCTGGTAAACCTCTTACGTTATTTGATTTTCAAACACCTGAGCAAAACTGAACGTACTCTGACATTTCTCTCTTTACTTATTCTGATCAACGGTAAACTGACACACAATATATTTTTTAGCGCAACGAAATTTGACTCTCAATAATCCCTACAAAAGAACGGCCCTGACTAACAATATCCTATACCTTTCATGAATCACTTACCTCACAAAAATCTTCGTTACTCGAACTACTACAATACAGTGAGCGCCAATACTGCCAGCTAAATAAAAGATTCTAACTGCTGATAGGTATAGTTAGCAAATGAAAGATTTTGATAAACAATTTATTTGCCTTAATAGTGTTCAAAAGTCACAAAATATATATCAGTTCATGACATCCGGTCTTAAAAATTTCCTTTTCCTAGCGGACGCACGTCCAGATCGTCCGCTCTCAAAATTCTGCCATCTCTCTCCCCACATCCACCACTGCTGGCGTCTCACCTCCAACTGCGCTACGCTACGCGCTGTTCACATCCAACTGCCCAACACGACAATAGCGAATATTCCAACAATGTCAACCAGCCACAGACTGCACACAGCACAGTCAGTGATTTTCATACAGAGCGCTATGTGGCGTTGCCAACATAAAAACCTAAACAGGCTACTTACAAGGTCACAAAACCTTGTGTGTGTCTAAGTATTTCTCGATGATACAATGTCATTGTCACCTAATTAATTATAACACATTCAACAAGTGCAAGTGCAAGAGAAAACCTGAAAAGCATGGTGGTACTTGTCACTTCTTTCATTACTCCAAAATTCAAGCATTGATCTTGTAATTATTTTACTTTTCCGATGAGATGGTGAAAAAGTGTTATTGATATTTCACTTATCTATAAATAGCAGAGTGGTAAATAAAGAAAAATTGGAACTAATAATGGACAATCAGATGGTGCAAATCGCTTACAGTATTTAATGTATCAGTTTCATAGTTCGAAATGCATTGTATTTTCGTGACACTTCGGCACCATTTACGGTGATATTGTGTCGTAATTAATTGGAATTGATATTCGACTACATGAATAAGTGTTGCAGAAACGTAAAAAATAATTGTCTGTCACTTTTCATCCCTTTACTGAAAAAGGTAAACAAAATGGTATGTGCGCTATAATACTGCGGAGGAAAAGCACAATACTATTTCTCTCCTCTTCATATCGTTAAGCCAACCTCAGTTCCTCGTATAAAATTGTTAAGAAGTCTGTAAAATCCGCATACTAAGTTTAGTAGTCTTCTTGAAGGGGATCTATTTACAGCGGCGAAGTAATAGCACCCAAAATACCCCAATCGCCACACGAACTAAAATGCGCCGTCCCAAACTCACGCGAACCGATCTGCAGGAGATGTTGCAGACAGATTTCTCGTTCTGTATCCGAACACTCAGTCCGTAGATATTCACACTCTATCATTACTGACAAGAAGTACAGTATCATTTTGGCTAATCAGGTCATCCCATGGTACAATATTTGTTCCCTAATGGTGATGTTATGTTGCAAGACGACGGGGTACTTGTTCACACAGCTCGCATTGCCAATGACTAGTTCTGTGAGCACGAAGATGAATTGTCACATCCTCCCCTGACCACCATATTCATCTTAACTCAGTATTATGGAACCTTTATCATGTATAATGGAGAGAAGTGTATGTGATCGCTATCCACTTCTATCATCTTTACCTGCCACTATTTTGTAGCAAGAATAGTTTAAGATTCACTTGAACACCATACAGGAACAGTATTTATCCATCCAGAGACGGCTGAAAGCAGTTTCGGATGCCGACGGGGTTCCTACACCGTATTAAGCGTGGTAATGTATTGCGTTTTAAGTGTTTCCCTATTTTTGTTCACCCTGTATACATCCAGCCAACCAGATTTTACTGTCTCACACTTCCTAAATCAGAGGATGTGCTCCGTATGCCGTAATATCGCCGTCGACGAGAAAATAAACCCTTTTCTTTCTTTCTTTGATCTGGCGAATACTGGAGAAATTTTCAGCAACCTCATTGATGTCACTGGCAATAGGTGATAAGAGCTAGTGAAGAGGTCATCAGCAATGACGACCCCAGATTTCCACAATAAGGAGTCGACATCACTCTCTCGAGGGCCTTGTCAAATAAGGCGGAGTTGCGGGTGGTTAGAGAACACCTCCTTAACCCTGGAGTGAAAAGTCGCACATGAAGGAAGAAGAAAACGAATGATCAGCCGCAGACGTTGAGAATCGAAAATACTGAGTTATGGTACTAAAGTAGGTTGTTCAAAATAAGTAGACTGGTGAGAAGTATTGTTCTCCACAGAATCGTCGAGGAAATAGAATGTGGGAAATTCCAATTCGATGAAGAGCAAAGCCGGAAGGACATATGTTAAAGGAACAGAAGTAATCATCCATGGTACTAGAGGGAGACGTGGAAAGCAGAAATTGAAGATGAAGACAAAGACTGGATTGCATCCGCAGTTAGTTGACAGCATTGAGAAGTTCTACACGGAGATGAGAAAATAGGCGCGGGATAGGAAATTATTGTGAGCCAAATCAGTCAAAACACTGTAACCCCATCCACCTCTCACTCGTCTCAATAAAACTGTTAATAGCTGGTAGTAACACTTTTGTTTTTTATATAATCCCCATTTTTACTATCCGTATTACATACGTAAGGGATAACGTGTCTGTTGGTGGTGATCGGAAGAGTGTTATTCAAATGAATATGTGTAATTATTCAAGAATTGGTTCTCGTAATTATCTGTCTTAGTGTTATGGAAATAAAATCTACAATTTTAACTAGAGTTATTGAAACATTTGTGCATGCATTTAAGGTGGGACAGCCCGCGACGTACCTCCAGTGCCATGGTTCAATCCCATTGAAATCGTTCTCCAGCCCGAGGATGGTAGCATCTCTCGGATTAAACTGCGGTGCTGCAAGAACTGTATTCAGCACCGCAGCCACCAGGAACAGCTAGAAAATAAACAAAAATTTGATAAGTGATTGACAGATGGAACCTGTGACTTCTCTTCTCTGCCTTCGATGGACTGATAAGTCGCTGACAGATACTGTAATGAGGTTTTATTTATTCCTTTGATTAAATTTTTGTCAACCCGATGCAACGCTAGTACGAACAGCCACCTTTAAAACTTATATTTGTAATGGAGTTTAATGTTTTTCTCGATAAAATAATTTTAGATAGTGGGCTGCGTCATTATAACAACTGAAGAAGTGAAGTCGACATCGTTTCGACGGACTTGCTGCGGTACTCTTCAGGTGAATATGAAATCGAAACTGATGCAACATTTAGTTAGTAACATAAGATCATAAAATCGTCTTCAGATTCAGGTAGAAGAATTACGAGTTGCCTGGTGCGTAAGTTCGTAGCGTTCTTGTTTTGCATGTTGGTATTCCGTTTGCTATGGCATATTTATCGACTCTCATTTTTATTTGTAGTTCACTGTTGACATTTGAGGTTTCATATTCTCATTTTCTCATTCCGAGAAAGTGGAGCTGTGGATGCTAGAAAACGGAGTGCCAGGTTGATGAATCGGAAAATTTTCCGACGTATTCTTCTGCCTGAATTCAGTAGCGGGGTGAAAGCAGCTGAGGCAGTTGGATACATTTTCGCCGTATATGAGGATAATGGTATTGGACAGGGAACCGTAAAAAATTGTTCTCTCGTTTTAGGAGGATAGTTCTGACATTAGTGACGCTCCATGTTCTGGAAGACCTTCGGGGGCTCATGAAAATGGTTTCAACGAATTAATCCACTATGGTCCACGTCAGTGTACGCGAGGAATGGCAAATGTGATGAACTGTGATCATTTGATCATCGCGCGATTTTTTAATGCAATAAAGAGGGTTCAAAAATCGGATGTATGGGTGCCGCATGCTGTAAGCCAAAATCACAAAAATCAGCAGTTGGCGATATGGTTATCTGTGCTTGCTTGTCATTAATTGTCTCGTCACCAACACCGACCATTCCAACTCTGTATCGTTACTGGTGACGATAAATTGTGGAAACTGGAAATTTGTGGTAAGTTCTGTGGGACCAAACTGCTGAGGTCATCGGTCCCTAGGCTTACACACTACTTAATCTAACTTAAACTAACTTACGCTAAGGACAACATACACACCCATGCCCAAGGGAGGACTCGGACCTCCGACGTGGGAAGCCGCACGGACCGTGGTAAGACGCCCGAGACCGCACGGTTACCCCGCGCGGCGATAAATTGTGTGGGTACTGGGAGATGAAGAAGCTTGCGCAGGATAGAATAGCATGGAGAGCTGCATCAAACCAGTCTCTGGACTGACTACAACAACAACATGCTAATACAAGAAAAATAAAGAAATGTTTAATTTCAGACAAAGCCTCATCGCCGTGTACAACGACCTGCGTACATCCACAAAAGATATCGTTATGCATCTGGTGGAACGGCAACGATGCGGTGTGCTATGAAGTACTTCCTCCAGGTGTAGCTGTCACTGCCTACATTTATTGTCAGCACCTGAGATGTCTCGCAGACGTAATCCAAAAACAACGACCAGGAAGAATGCGTGAAGTAATTGATGATGCTCCACAATAACGACCGCCTGCATCTACTAGACAGACAAAAACCATTATACAGGTACAGGTGTCGGGTTGGGAAGTCATTCCACACCTACCTCATTCACCTGTTCTTGCGCCCTCAGATTTTCACCTTCAAGGACCTTCATTCCCGGATGAAAACGCGCTCAAAAAAAGATTGACGACTTCCTCGCCTCGAAACGACGTGATTTCCAAGGTCCTGGAGTCGGAAAGTTAACCCCGCGTTGGTAGACTTTTGTTAACAGCAAAGGACTAAAATCTTTCTTAGGTCTATCTCTCATGGTATGGAAAAACGCTACGAACTTGTACACCAACCTAGATGATAATGAAACTGAAAGCTCCAAAACTACCTGCAGGCATTATGGTAATATACACACATAAAAAAAAGTTTTGCATCACCTCAGGTCCCAGAACTCATGAAGATAGACGTGGAATGTGGATATTGTTTCACAGACACAGTCCCTTTTACTGTTCAGAGATGTCACTGAACCTGCCCAAAGATGTAAATAACCATGCATGAGCAGCACCTATTGGAAAGAGGGGGGTCCGAGACCCGATCACTTCCAGTCATTCCACCAGGATGGAGGTACACAGCTCGTGTTGTCTGTAGTTCAACCATGCCCAGATGGCCAATACCGCGGTTAGATCGCGTCCGCATTGTTGCCTTTTGCCAGGAAGGGCTCTCAACAAGGGACGTGTCCAGTCGTCTCGGAGTCAAGCAAAGCGATGTTGTTCGGACATGGAGGAGATACAGAGAGACAGGAACTGTAGATGACATGCGCCGCTCAGGCCGCCACTACTGCAGTGGATGACCGCTACCTACGGATTATGGCTCGGAGGAATCCTGACAGCAACGGCACCATGTCGAATAATGCTTTTCGTGTAGCCACAGGACGTCGTGTTACGACTCAAACTGTCCGTAGTAGACTGCATGATGCGCATCTTCACTCCCGACATCCAACGCGAGGTCCAGCTTTGCAACCACTACACCACGCAGCGCGGTACAGATGGCCCAAGAACATGCCGAATGGACCGCTCACGATTGGCATCACTTTTCTCTTCACCGATGAATGTTGCATATAGCCTTCAACCAGACAATCATCGGACACGTATTTGGAGGCAACCCGGTGAGACCGAACGCCTTAGACACACTGTCCAGCGAGGTGGAGGTTCCTTGCTGTTTTGGGGTGGCATTATGTTGGGCCGACGTATGCCGCTGGTGGTCATGGAAGGCGCCGTAACGGCTGTACGATACGTGAATGCCATCCTCCGACCGATAGTGCAACCATATTGCCAGCATATTGGCGAGGCATTCGACTTAATGGACGACAATTCGCATCCCCCATCGTGCACATCTTGAGGAGTGGGACAATCTGGACCAACAGTGCCTTGATGAACTTGTGGATAGTATCCTACGACGAATATAGGCATGCATCACTGCAAGAGGACGTGCTACTGGGTATTAAAGGTACCGGTGGGTACAGCAATCTCGACCACCACCTCAAAAGGTCTCGCTGAATGGTGGTATAACACGCAATATGTGGTTTTCATGAGCAATAAAAAGGGCGGAAATGATGTTTATGTTATTCCAGTTTTCTGTACAGGTTCCGGAACTCTCGGAACCAAGGTGATCCAAAACAGTTTTTGATGTGTGTGTTTAATATTTTACACGACAGGTCTGGCCTGTTTCGGCTTAACTGCCATTGTCAAGTGACCATTGAAAATAAGAGTGGTAAGACAATTTGTACGTAAATCGTGGCTGTTCCGTGTTTAGATTTGCACTGGCTCTTATGTCTAGTTGAAATGCAAATAATAAACATAAAACAGCCAGGATTTGCATACGGATAATCGTGTCAATGTTCTTTTCGAAAGTCACTTGACATTCATTACCAATTACGCCGAAACAGTCCTGTCGTATAAAATATTAAATTTATTAGCTTATTGCAGCTAGTTTTGGAGCGTTCATTTTCATTATGTTTTTCAATGATGTACTATGCCGCAGACCCAACGGCACGTAAAAGACGTTGATAATGATGATGACGGATAGGAGGCGACGTAGCCCATTGCTTGCAGATAGCCTAACGAATGTACTCTTATTTGCGGACAACGAAAATAATCTGCCGGTCCTATGGACAGATGAACATCAAGAGCCTCACACAAGACTCCTGGGTTTGAAATTTAATCCAGGACTTCGGCGGAATCAGGAACAGTTTGTGGTCACCTGTCGTCCATTTTCAGGCCGAATACTCTCAGTGGCACTTTCTTCCTCATCCGGCTTGTAATTTTCTAACGCCCAAGTAGACTACGGAGGCAGGTTTAAACAAAAAGAAAGGTTTTGTTGCCATCACTACATATGCAGCCTGGCCATTAAGCGTAGGATCGACCCCAGGAAAATTGCTGAGTATTGGTGGAAACGGGAGAACAGTTCGCCTGTAAATGGATAATAAGGGTTCTGCCAATATTTCAGAATGGTACTCTGTCTGTTACGGAAACTACAGGTAGAATATTTCTTTTCAAGTCACCATTGCAGCTCTTTTTACCGTATCTATGACTGTATCATTTGGATTGCAGTGTTGGATTGCAGTGTTGGATTGCAGTGTTGGATTGCAGTGATTGTATTTAGCGTGTGACGATTATGAATAACGAAGAGGCCTGTGCTGAGATTAGCCGTAATTAATTATGTATGACAAAGGCAGTGGCTGTCTCCTTTTTCTTGTGTTTTAGAGACGAATATAGGTTCTTGATTAATGAAGCTGTGTTGGCGTTCTTCTTGTCACCAGACATTTCATTATTACAGCATTTGAGAAGGACAAAATGGAATGTAGCAACTCCGTAGCAGTCAAATCCGATTGCCAGCCCCATTAGGTACACGGTCACATTAATTAATATTTATCTGGGCTGCTATTCAGATCCCGATCGAGCGGGATACATAAAATCGGAGTGTTACAAGTTACAGGAGCATTAATTGTTTTCTTCAGTTAACACTTTGTTGCTGTCTTCACTTAAAACTTCCGGGCTGATAGGCCGTGGTCAAAGTATAAAACTCTCTCCTGACGTTTCGTCTCCGACTGCAGGAGATAACCTCGGAGGTAAAGCGGCGAACTGCGCAGTTCGCCGCTTTACCTCCGAGGATGTCTCCCGCAGTCGGAGACGAAACGTCAGGAGAGAGTTTTATACTTCGACCACGGCCTATCAGCCCGGAAGTTTTAAGTGCAGACAATACCGGCCGTGAAAGCATACATTGTTTGTTGCTGTCATTAGTCCTGGGTGATCCTACTGTAGTCCACACAATGAGGAACCGTTGCTGTTGAAGCGGATACAACCGTCAGACGCACAGAATGTCCAGATACGAAGTACACCAGATTCGGCACCAGCTGTCCCTAATAGCACGGACACGAGAGAGTGTTAGAAACGTATGTTATGTGAACTACACACTTTGTCCACATATGATGTAATGTCGGGAGTTAAATGGGGAAGTGGCGGGGTGGGAGATGGATGACCTCGATTTTGACAGGAACGTGAAAGGACCGACTTATTTAAAGAAAACATTGCATCACTTGTTGCAAGTAAAGCACGAATTATGTTCGTAATTCGAAAGTCAATATCTTTCACATTGAAGTGTGAAAGCCAAGATTTGCGCTCTTCTTTTTCTTCTTGCTCACGATGTTCCACGTACGACGTAAGTGAATGTTCTGGCTTTGTGCAAAAACCTGTTCTGGGAATCCTGGCTACGTTCGTTGCATACGCTGTGGGCTTTCCACAGACTTCGCCAGTCTGCGTTTAGGTTTAAGATGAACCATGACCTACACAGTCTATATATGTTTCTGGCAGACTACATTATTCACATCATTCCAACCATTACCAATCAGAGGGGATCTGAATAGCAGCCCAGATAAATATTAATTAATGTGACCGTGTACCTAATGGGGCTGGCAATCGGATTTGACTGCTACGGAGTTGCTACATTCCATTTTGTCCTTCTCAAATGCTGTAATAATGAAATGTCTGGTGACAAGAAGAACGCCAACACAGCTTCATTAATCGAGAACCTATATTCGTCTCTAAAACACAAGAAAAAGGAGACAGCCACTGCCTTTGTCATACATAATTAATTACGGCTAATCTCAGCACAGGCCTCTTCGTTATTCATAATCGTCACACGCTAAATACAATCACTGCAATCCAACACTGCAATCCAACACTGCAATCCAACACTGCAACCCAAATGATGCCGGCGCAGTAGACGCGAAATCAAATAAATATCGTCACAAAAATATCACTGAATCACTCTCGTAATTATACTTTTTCACTTTCCCGTATTATTCTAACACAAAGGGGTTAAACCGCGGCGATGGCCACTCCCTTTGTCGGTAAGCCTTGTATCACAGCAACCGGCCTCCGCACGGCTCGGCCCGTAACCTGGGAACTGACTTCAACTCTACACTCGCTCTCGCAACCCGACACTATCGATTGTTTGCCCTGTCGACCTGTGCCGAGTGCAAACTTATAGTAAGGGCCTACGGACCCCTTACATCCCCGCCCTCGAAAACTTCTTTGGAGCCACAGGTGTAAAGAATTGGCAAGGGAATTAAACATTGCTACATTTGAGCAAAACAAATAGTGTAAATAATTAATGAAATTACAATTCACCAAATAATCCCTCAACTCCAGTAGTGGGGTGCCTCCACAATAATTTCTACAAAAGGTTATTACATCTCATAAACATGGCATTGTCCAAATTACAATTTTTATATCAAGCAGCAATAGTCCTCTATAGTCCATATTGAATGAAACACACAACATACAATCAAAAATTATTACTTGAACATATGACATATGAATTATTATACTACAAATTAGTTGTTACAGGTTTTTACATCCATCCTTAGGTAATCGTCGATATGAAATATGAAGTTCTAGTTATAATACATCAGAAGACACAATGTAAATAAACATTTTCCTTTTTCAATGTCCGTTTAACAACTAAATTGTTCTAAACATGTCCTATCCAACTACATCAAGGAGCTTGAACACTCTCATTTCAGACATTTGCCCTAATCGAGTTCCCCTTCCTCATCTGGGTTATCCCTGTTCTCGTGTGAGTAGTACCTTTTTATGTTTTCCACATGTTCTTTACCATGCACTCTTTTTGTCCGTGCATATTCCAACTCCACAGTGTTAGGATGACCAATTTTTATAATCCTGTATGGTCCCTTATAAACGTGGTTGAATTTATGTATTTCAGAGTTTATTTTCTTTGATTTTGCATGAACCTTTACTAGTACCAAGTCTCCCACTCGGTAAGTTATCGGTTTCACTAGCTTGTCGTGTCTTTCCTGTCTTTTCCTAGCCTTCTCCTTCATACTTAATTCCACTACCTCCAATTTCCTTTCCCAAGTCAGTGAACTTCCTGGTGGGTAGACTAGCAACTCACGAAAAATACTGTTGGGTTCTTGATCGAGCAATACTTTACATGGTGCAAACCCTGTAGAATCATGTGGGAGGTGATTCCTGACCCGCTCAAATTCTTCCAGATATTCTTTCCATGAACCATGCTTCCTATGACAGTATGTTCGGCATAAACGGTTCAATTCCTTCATTGTTCGTACTGCTGGGTTAGAAGCTGGCCTATATTTAGAAATGGCAATTTACTCTATTTTGTGCTCATTTAGCATCTCTGTCCACTCCTTTGACCTAAATTGTGACCCATTATCAATCAAAATTCGCTTAGGAATACACACCTTTTGAAAATAGTCTTTCTCAAAATGGTTAATGATGGCTCTACTAGTAGCTTTCTTCAACGGGTAAAATTTTATGTACTTGGAAACAAGCTCTTCCACCACTAAGATTTGTGTGTAATTCCCTCGTGAGGCAGGAAGTGGCCCAAAGAGATCCACTGCAACTATGTCCTTAATTGCTGTTGGTACAATTGGATGCATATATCCTTTGTGCTGTACTGTAGTCGTTTTAGATTTTTGACAGGTGTCACATGTACTCAGTATCTTACGTATACGCCTTCCCATGTTGTTGAATGCACAATCTAATTTCAACTTTTCCAGACACTTCTTCGGTCCGTAATGCGCATTACTATAGTGCGTATACCAAATTAATTTTTCTACCACATGCTCAGGCACACAGAGTTTCCAGTTCTCCTCACTCTCCTTGTTTCTTTTATAAAGTATCCCATTATGAATATAATAAAATGTGCGAATTCTTTCCTCTCCTGCACACCTGTATTTGTTTTTAATTGTCTTTAATTTCTCGTCCTCGTTCTGTTCCCTGCGCACATTCTTTAGGAACTTCCTTATGAATTCTTCATACTGTACTCCCTTCATCAGGTTAATTCTAACTCCTTCTCCTTCTGGCCTGTCCACCAACATTCCCCTCGAGTCAGCTGGTAATCTTGACAAAGCATCAGGTATTATGTGTGTTGCTCCTGGTTCATAAATTATCTCGAAGTCATAGTCCTGTAATGCCAGGGCCCATTGCGTTAGTCTGCTATGACTCGCTTGTAGTCAGAAATGTAAGGGCCTTATGGTCAGTCACGACTTTCACATGCCTCCCTGCCAAATAATACCGGAAACGCTTAAACCCCCACACAATTGCCAATGCCTCCCTTTCAGTAATCGAATATTTCCTCTCCCAAGCATTTAAACTTCTGCTACCGAACGCTATTGTCCTTACACTCTCACCATTTCCGCTCCTCTCCATTTGGTACAAATGTATTCCTAGTCCATAGTCAGAGCTGTCTGCTCCTAAATAAAAATCTTTGGAAAAATCCGGGTGGTACAATATGTCTGCACTATATAGTGCTTCCTTGATATTCTCAAACTCGGTTTGGCACTCTGAACTCCAATGCCACAGCATCCTCGTCTTGGTCAGTTCTCTCATACTCAGGGCATTAAGTACAGATCCTTTGACAAATTTTCTATAAAACTCACAAACCCCAAAGAATGCTCGCAACTGCTTCTTACTATGGGGGGTCAGAAAATTTCTAATAGCCTCCATTTTACTAGGATCAGGATAGATACCCTCCTCCGATGTTGTACGGCCCAGGAATTTTATCTTTGATTTGCCAAATTCCGACTTGTCCAGGTTTACAGTTACTCCTGCGGTTGCAAAAGCTGCCAAGATTGCATCCAATCTATTCAAATGTTCTTCCCAGGATTCGCTTGCTATCAAGAGGTCATCCACGTAGACAGTGACCTTATTAAGTAACTCCTCGCCTAGTATCTTATCCATCGCTCTTATAAATTCAGACACTGACACATTAAGCCCAAATGGCAACACTCTAAATTGATAGCACCTTCCTCCATAAGTAAATGCTGTATACTGGCGAGACTCTGTGGCCAATGGTATTTGCCAGTAAACAGCAGTTAAGTCGATACTACTAAGCACCTTTGCTCCTCGGAATTTTTGAATCAGTTCTTCTATAGTCTCAGGTTTGTCCCGCTCCGGCTCGATGATTTTGTTCACTGTTCGTGCATCCAAAACTATCCTCACCTTTCCATCCTTCTTATCAACAACAAATAGGGGGTTGTTATATTGACTGTTGGCCCTTTCTATAACACCAAGGTCCATCATCCTCTGTATCTCTTCATCCACTGCTTTTCGTTTCGCCTGGGGAATGGAATACTGTTTTATATTGAACGGTTTATGGTTCTTTATCTTTAGCTTACACTCCACCCCTTTCATGATACCTGGCCGTTGGGAAAATACTTTACAACGCCTGTATAATACTGTGGCTAATTTCTTCTTAGTCCCCTCATCTAGGTGTGTCATCTCCTCCAACTTTTTACTGATCTTATCCTCTTTATGTCTATCCTCTCGTGCTAATCCCTCAAGGTATATCAACACTTCTTCTCCTAGTTCCTCTTCCCCGTATCCCATGGTGGGTTCCTCTTCATGACACAAATTTATTCTTCTGAATTCCTCCTCTTCTTCGATTGCACTCCCCTCAGCAAAGTTTAACCTCTTCTCTTCTCCCTTGCTTCCTTTGACCTTGAAAGTACCTTCATCAAAACTCACTACTGCATCAACTTCATTCAACCAATGTATCCCTAAAATAATTGATGTGTTCAATCCGGCCACCACCAAAAATGTTGCTTCATATTCTTCTCCCTCTATCTCGAAGGTAATCAACACTTGTTCTTTAATAGGCTTACTCCTTGCATCCAACGCGTTCACAATTCTCACTCCACTCACCGGGAAACTAGGCAAGCTAATATTTGCTTTTAGTATCAGTTCATATAACCTTTTGGATACCGCACATGCTTCACTGCCTGTATCGACTAATGCCTCGATATTCAGTCCACATAGCTTGATCCCTATCATGGGTAGCATGGGTTCTTTGGGAATCCCACTTCTTTCCTCCAGTAGATCTTCTCTCAGATCTCCACCATTGTTGTGTCTTAGTAGGTTTACCCTGGTCCTTGTAGCTCCCACTCCTGACTGGACCTCATCTGGAGTGTCATTCAGTTTTCCGGTCTCTCCGCCTCTTCTCTATGCACTGTGTCATTCATTCGCCTATTCCATCCTCTCTCATGATCTCTTGGTTCTTCACTCCTTCTCCAATCATTTCTCCATTGCCGTTCACCACCATGGTTCCTGTACCTATGGCCACCACCTCTTCCTCTATAATTAGACGAATTACCAAAATGATTCCTTGGGTCATTACTTCCCCCTCGGTTTTGATCATTAGCTTGATTGTGTTCCTGTGATCGAACAGATTCCAACTGTTCCAGTATTTCCATCAAGGCCTCCCTATCTTTAATTAGGCTCCCGGATACAGTTTCTTGCATTCTCCGGCTCATTCTTCTTTTTATCGCTGATATCATTACGTCATCACTCAGGGGTTGTTCCAAGGTCTCGTTCAATTCCCACAAATGTTCGGCAAACTCTCTCAACGTTCCTCTCCATGTACTAAGTGACTTGCAGTGGAGTAGGTCCTCAATTGCTGCACACTGATGACTTGGGGACCAGTATTTCTTCAAGAATTCCTCTTCAAACTGATCATAACTAGTAGTCCCTTCCTTTTTCCTGACTCCCCAAGTGAAGGCCTCACCTTCCATTCTATCTATTGCAAATTGGATCTTGTCTGAGTCTTTAAGATGTGCTGGGAAAACTCCTTTTAACCATTTCATAAATATCATTGGGTGCAACCTTCCTTTCGGTCTAAATTTCTGCCCTGTATTATTTTGGACGTACTGATTATCACTGCTCATCAAGGTAACGACTCTACCTTCCCCAATGGTTAAATTGGCATTGCTAATTCGTTTATCAATTTCTTCAGTTTTGCTCTCCAGTTGTTGCACTCCCTGTTGTAATTGCCTGACCTCCATTGCAACCCTCTTGTTATCCTTTTCTCGTTGCACGGCTATAGCATTTCTCAGATTGACAGCCAGTTGGTTTTGCCTATCTCCTATCCCCTTAACCGCATCATTGCATTGTTTCTGCATCTGCGTCACCTCGGCGATTCGATGATTGCGATTTGTTTCCACTTCGTTGATTCTTTCTCCCAATTCAGCTTTCGTTTCTTCAATATCGTCTTCTATCTTTGTTGTTAACTTTCCTTCCATCTTCTCCACGTCTCCCTGGACTTGGTCTATGCTCTTCTGTAACTTCCTCTCTCTCTCTCGTCGATGTCCATTTTCAGTCGTTCTTGTAACTCTTGCATTTCCTTCTTCAGATTACATTCCATCTTCATTTGCGATGTTTTGATCTCTTGTAAACCTCTCTCTAATGATTCTTGGGCTATTCTTCCCTCTTCTCTAGTTTCTTGTAAACCTTTCTCAAATGATGAGCTATTTTCTTGTAAAACCTTTAGTGATTCTCTTGTTTCTTGTAAACCCTTCTCTACTGATTTGTGGAATTTTTCTTCCCTCTCTCTAGTTTCTTTTAGCAAGGCTGCCAACATCGATCATATATCTGCATCCTCTGAAACTGGCTTATCTCTCGTCGTTTGTCCCGGTGTCTTGAGATAATTAGTTGAATGTGCTAATGGGCTATCTAATGACAATCCATAATCACTGATTCCTGAATCATCTCTGTCTTCCTGTCCTATCCCTTTCCGTTCAACTACTGCCTCACAAACCTGCTTATCTTCAGTAGACATGTTTGGTTTATTTTTAACGCACAGGCAAGTAATATAAAATAACCTCTAATAACCCAAAACACTCCTAATTACCATGAAACTAATCAAACGGTACCTGCAGTATTTTCAGTTAATCCCCAACTGATACAATACGTATGAATACCGAACATAACAACTCTCAAAACCTAATAACTTCAAATATCAATTCTCACATACACAGCTTACATAAAATGTTCTAAACAAGATAAATCACACCACTCATAAAATCTATAAATATAAAATCCCCAAAAACAATGAGCATATCTGTATAATTACCATTTAGACAACGCAGTATGCATAAATAAGTATGCTATATTTCAGAGCATGTTTCGAGCATGTTTCGCAAACTTTTCTGAAATTACTGTAATTGGGCACTTTTCCTAATGTGAAATTACGTTTACCATTGTTTATTCACGGCGAAAACAGTACACTGCAATTTAATGTTATGTCCACCAGTCATCTTCACTCACCAACTGACGCTACCACGAGTCGCGATGTTTTGACGTTCGAAGTGGACGTGGCGCTGTACTGCCGCTGGAGCCGCGTGAAGTCGCGCTGAAGATCTGCGGCGAGACGTCGTAGTTCTCCGTCGGCCGCTCCGTGGCGCTGCAGGCGGGCGTAGTTTGTAGTTCGGCCGCTAGATGCCATGGTCGGCGCTCGGTGTCTTGAAGTCGCGCTGCGGCGGGATGTCGTAGTTCTCAGCCGGCCGCTCTGTGGCGCTGCAGGCGGGTGTAGTTTGCAGTTCGGCCGCTAGATGCCGGTCGGCGCTCGGTGTAGTGCGTCTGTGCTTGAACTACTCCTCGCACAGGTAGTTGGGATGACGTGTGAAATCACCTCGCAGATCGAAGCTCTTTGGCGCAACTGCTACACGGGTCTGCGTGACGTCACTCAATAATTGCATCGCCACAATACATTGTCGTCCGCATAACAGTTTATAGGTCCACATAAAGCTGTCCGATTTTCACTATTCAAAGAGCAATTTCAGTCAAAATATTACCACTAAACACTTCTTTAAAAACTTTCGTGACGATTTCTTAGTTCGTTTTGCTATAGTAATGTTCACACGTGTCTTTCTTTAGTGTCCACTTTTCACAGTTTTTTCGCGCGGATTTACGCATTTGCACTTATAACACAGTTTATTGACACTATTATTCTTATCTAATATGGCAAGAAGAAACAGTTTAGTCACAATCGTAAGATATTATTACTTGGTATTGTTCAAAAATGCACTGTTTCTTGTCGCGATTTTAAAGTTTATGCTCTGTCCCGATCCAACATTGAAAAATATTTTCTCGCGTTAAGCAAGATAAAATTACCTATTGTTCTTTACGATTCGTCCGAAAATTGCACTTGTCCTTTCACGGTAAGCCAAGGGTGTAACACTCCGACTTTATGTATCCCGCTCGATCGGGATCTGAATAGCAGCCCAGATAAATATTAATTAATGTGACCGTGTACCTAATGGGGCTGGCAATCGGATTTGACTGCTACGGAGTTGCTACGTTCCATTTTGTCCTTCTCAAATGCTGTAATAATGAAATGTCTGGTGACAAGAAGAACGCCAACACAGCTTCATTAATCAAGAACCTATATTCGTCTCTAAAACACAAGAAAAAGGAGACAGCCACTGCCTTCGTCATACATAATTAATTACGGCTAATCTCAGCACAGGCCTCTTCGTTATTCATAATCGTTACACGCTAAATACAATCACTGCAATCCAACACTGCAATCTAACACTGCAATCCAAACGATGCCGGCGCGGTAGACGCGAAACCAAATAAATATCGTCACAAAAATATCACTGAATCACTCTCGTAATTATACTTTTTCACTTTCCCGTATTATTCTAACACAAAGGGGTTAAACCGCGGCGATGGCCACTCCCTTTGTCGGTAAGCCTTGTATCACAGCAACCGGCCTCAGCAGGGCTCGGCCCGCAACCTGGGAACTGACTTCAACTCTACACTCGCTCTCGCAACCCGACACTATCGATTGTTTGCCCTGTCGACCTGTGCCGAGTGCAAACTTATAGTAAGGGCCTACGGACCCCTTACAAACTGCACTGATGAGCGAAAACATAACCACCTGCTCAACAGCTTATTTGTCGGTCTTTGGGAAGAAATACATCACTGGTTCTGCGTATCAGTGATCCGACAGTTTCTTGCGACGTCTGTGAAGGTATGTGACATTGGATGTCTACGCGCAGGTCATGTAATTCGCGAAAATAACGGGCCGCTGATTTGCACACCTGGAGATGGCGCCCGATAGCGATCCAGATGGGTTCCACAGGATTTACATTAGGCGAATGTGGTCGCTGAGACAGCAATGTGAGTTCACTACAATCCTCCTCAAATCAATATAACATTGCTCTGGCTCAGAGATACGGACAACTGTTCTGCTGAAAGCCTGCATTGCCCTCAGGGAAGACATCAAGTAAGAAGGGCTGCAGGTGGATCGCAGCTATCAGCGTGTCTTCGATTAATGCCACAGGTCCCATGCAAGCGCAGGAGAATGCCTCCCATAGCATTATACTGTTCCCACTAGCGTGCGTCAGTAGAGCGCTTCACGTTTCGAGCAGCCACTCAGCTCAATGAGGGCGTTTGTAGAGATGACCGTCGACCTATTGTAGCAAAAATATGATTCACCCGAAGACCGGACATGTTTCCATTGATCGACGGTCGAATCCAAATGGTACCGTGCCCACTTCCATCGAAACTGATGATGTCGTTGGATCAACATGTGAAGACTAGATATAGTTTGCTTCGTAGCTCCATGTTCAACGATGTACGATAAACGGAGTGCTCCGAAACTCTAGTGCGTGCATCAACACTGCAATCTTTCGGCGGATATGCCACAGATCACCATCTATCCTACTTTAGCTAACATATAAGCCTCCGAAACCCACGTTCGGTGAAGAGTCGTGGACGTCCAACCATTTAGTGCCTAGCGGTAGTTTCACTGTCCTACCTCCTTCCGTAGATGCTCACAACAACAGCACGTGAACATTCGACAAGCTCCGCCGTTTTCGAGATACTCTGCGTAATAATAATTCGCCCTTTGTCAAAGTCGCTTATCTCAATGATTTTCCCCATTTTCACTTCTATCTTCGCTACGCTGATCCCCCGTCTGTGTCTGCTCCGCTTACGTACTTTTGCTATCGAGTCACGTGCCCGCAACGTCACCAGACGGCATACAACATCGTGGCTGATGGCGGTCATAATGTTTTGACTTATCAGTGTAAAAGTGGCATTAATTACAAGAAGTGGCATATTAAATCTAATTCTCCCATAATGCTCTGCAATGACGAAGCAGAGGACGGGTTAGTAGCTAACCGGCAAGGACAGCAAGGTCACAAAGTTTTTTACTGGCGTGAAATGAGAAAGATTAACTAGACACTCGAATCATGTCACACTGAAGGATCTCTGCCGTGCGAGATGTCAGAAGAAATTTTTAAGCACTTCTTTCAAATTCACCGTTGATGTCAGTTACTTTATTTTATGAAGGAGGCAATGAAAAATTATGGTAACTGCATTATTCATCTGTTTTTGAGGAATTGTAATATTCCCAACAACTGAACGTCACTTTATCGAAGTATCATATTTCGCTCAAACAAAAGACCAACTCATGTGAATATGTGGTACACGGTATGTCATTTGAGCGAAACTGTATAGTAAAACGACATAGAACTTTTTTGCAAACTATGGTTTTCAAAAATATTTAGAAGTGGTAATTTATCGACTTCCGGAAAGCCCAGGGATTGTTACTCCACCTCTAAACTGTACCTTAAAGGAAAATGGTGCATGTCGTATCTTAATAATAACCGACTGTTTACAAATACTGATTTCTGAAAATACATGTGCTGCGACGCTCATACGTAAATTGTCAACTAATTAAGCACTTATGCGCAAAAATATACACATTTATTGCAATGTAAGCTTTCTTTGTTACTGACGAGTGCCTCAGAACACAATTCGATGTGTTATGAAGCTTACATTAGCGAATATTAACTTCTGACACTTTGTTAAGATTACATTGTGAAATTACGGAAAGGTATGTAAGGCTCTGGATCAAAAAACACGGACGGAAAAAGATCACAACACGAAGAAGAAGTTGCGCGGCATAAACGAAAGCTGATAGGTCTCTTTCTACGCTTGAAAGATGATGTCTATTCAAATTCGCGCAAGTCGCATATGAGTGGCGCCAGAAGTGCCTCTATGAGGATGCAAATCAGATTTGCTTTAAATACTCGCTGTAACGGTCCTGAGCGTTAGTTACTTAAGAGACTGGAGTTAGTTACTTATGGTGAGTTCCGTTAGTCATAATGCCCTTAAGGCGACAAAGATACCATTAACAGCACCTCACTGAGTTTGATCTAAATGGGGTAATAGGGCTTCAAGAAGCTGGACATTGCAGAAAGACGAGGCCGAAATGTAGCCAGTGTACATGATTGCCAGCAGGGGCAGTCATGAGAATGTGCGGTCGCGCGAAACCGGGCTCAAGACTGCCACGCCGTGCTATCGAGAGGGAACGCCATCGTGTACAGCATATGGCTCTCGCCCATCGTAAATGCATCTGCAGCAGCAGTCTGCACCATATTGACTCGAGTCAGACGTCCTGTAGCATGCATTTCAATGGCCCCCAACCACCGCCAATTGCGACTCCGGACGTGCTGAGCTCAAATTTTCAGATATATTTGGTAATTTTGCACTGTCTCTTAAAGTATGTTAACAAGAACCAAAATGGGCGGTGCACAGTGTACTTTCAAAATCTTAGTAACGTTTGTATTTTGTCTATTATTGTGTAACACATCATTCATGCTCAGATGTACTATATCGATGTGTCCTTTAAGTACAAATTTTCGTTACTATTTTTCTTTAATTATGTATGGAGAAATAGTTCTCTATTGTTTTAAACTATTGACCTGTGACACGCACATGTCACGTGACTATACTAAAATATTTTCACACCACATCATTGTTTTTATGTCTTATTTTTACACAACTATTGACAAACTTTGCGACGTCAGATATATATAACTTCATATTTTGTTGTTACTTCTGCTACCCACGAGACAGGTATTTGTAACGTCGCACTTCTATAAAATCGTTATTGTTATTATCTTTCTGTTCCAACCTAGATCTGAAGACGATCTATAAGACAGGTTGAGACAGGTTGAAAGGTCTCCGTTGGATACCTTTCATGTTAATTTCTTAAATCTGTTGTCATTTACGGCATACATTCCACTTCTAAATTTACTGTGGTGTTTCTGACTATCTGGGAGGAGACTGAGCAGTGGAACATGTTACTTTTACACATAACCAAGAAGGATCTGTCGCACTACTACACTTTAAAACACAATTTATATGTAATTCATGTCACACAGTCTCATACGGAACCTACATCTGCTTTCTTTTATATACTGTATATAATAAGATACTGTCACCCCCCTTCCCTTCTATGTGAAAGGCCGAATGAGCAAACGTATTTCTAGTTGTATGCTCGATGGTAGCAGACAAGCCGGTCTGCTAGAGAACAGTAGGACCAACTTTGGAACAGGTAGCTATGCTTTCTAAAAGCAAAGAGGTTTCTATTCTTGGTATGGTCCTGTCCATCCTGTGTCATGTTGGTATAGGAAGCTGCCTCTCTGGTCACTTCCGTTTGCATCTGTGAAGCACCCTCGGTAGGGGCCCACGCCAGTCTGTCTGCGGCGAGCGTCTGAAGTGGTAAGATTTTCGGCTAATCGCGACTCTACTAAGTCCATAGGACAATGGATTTCTTAAGTTCAGCCTAACTGAAAATTTAATCACCTTTATTTCAGGTTTAGATCTAAAATATCTTATGTTGTCTTAAATTGCAATGCAGTGTAATTCGAGTGTCAAGTTCAGAAAATCTTCCAGTAGTTGCTGTGTCACTACTTTGTGAGTAAAGTGGAACCACATGTTGATGATCCGTAACTCTAACTAAGATCATCAATCTTAAATGCGAATGTGCACGAGATTATATCGTCTCGTCTTGACAATATTTTTCAATATAGCAACTTTTCTTTACGTTCAACCCACGTGGGGTGTACTTTGTGAGAACAGTACCACGTGCTTATACAATTGTTTGACCCATCAGGTTAATAGTAAGACGATTGTAACCAGTCCTAGGTTTTTCTTTTGTAAATTGTCTTTCGAAGTAATTTATTTTAATTATCAAAATTATTGTGGAGGTACCCTTTTTGTGTAAACCAAGTTGACCACGTGAAGCATGTGGTTTAATCATCAAAGTTGCCTTCAGCTATTCATTTTGGGAAGATTTCACAGAGGGTTAGTATGAATTTAGTATACCAGTGTGTGGTAATTTCATGACGGACAGGATTGCGCTACGAACGTAACTTCTTTCGGTGAAAATTGAATTGATTGGTTGTGGTTAATTTCCTCTTGCGTATGTTTCAACGTTCTTCATGTGTTATTTTATGAATGTAGTGTTGTATGCAGTCTCCCAATCTTGACTCCATATTTGATGTGTTCTGTGAGATTACAAACTCATATTCTCACAATCCTAAATAAGGCACCAGTTTAGTTTTGAATCAAGTTTAATATGCTGAAATTTTAATGGACCAATGATCAATGTTAAAATACATGTCTAAATATAAACTGATTTATTTATTTTTATTTGAATTATATATATATATATATATATATATAATTTAAATAATTAATAATTAATAATAATTTATTTAAATTATATATATATATATATATATATATATATATATAATTTAAATAAAAATAAATAAATCAGTTTATATTTAGACATTTATTTTAACATTGATCATTGTTCCATTAAAATCTTACGGTGATATATATATATATATCACCGGTTGCCGTAAGATGACTATTAAAAGATTATAATTAATGTTAGTCTGGTTGGCAAGCTAGACTGGATACCTGGTGAAACTGTTGCTCAGTAATGCAAGGTTAACTTCCCCAGATAGCTCACAGTTTTTAACCCGCTTTTCTTGTTTTGAATATCAGCACCGCTTTCAGAACAACTTAATGCATCAACATTACCAGGTAGACGATAGATAAAAAGTTGTTATCCAGATGCTAATTGTTTATTAATCAAGATAGGATAGGATGTGTAGGACCTGTAGTTTGATCTCCAAGATCACCTGCCATCAACTCTCTGGATTATTCTATTTGGGATCAAATCAGAAGTGGAATGTATATCTTTCACTTTGGTGCGGTTGGAGAAGAGTAACAGAAAATTGTACACGGTCTGTCAATACTTACAAGGTGATCTCTGAGCAGCTAACGAATTAATAAATCACTGCAGAAAAGAGAGCAATATTGCATCCAAAGGCAAGGACGACACGTGGAACGCCTCCTTGAAATGGCACCGTTGTACAGTACATTGAAGTACTCAGCCTTGGTGTTATCCACTAATATTTGTCGCCATTTTGAAAAATCTCTTAATTACTGAATTACGTAGCATTATTTTTTCACCGTTTTCGGTAACTGTGAGGTAAGTCGTTTTGTGGTAAACACCATTAATTATTTGAAACAGCCAAATATGTTGGATAGGTCTCAAATAGTTCTATCATGACACACGTTACAAACTGTGTAAATGACATTCTCCTTGAGGTAACCGTGCTGATAGTGGAATCGTGAGTGAAGTAGCTTAACATTATGTAAGTAACAGTAACGTACAACGCTTACATAGTAATGGCTGTAGAACTAGAACATATATTCCGATGACTCACCATGGTGAAGGCCATTTCAACAGCGAAGACAGTGTCCTGAACGTCTCTGGAGGACTGGTGCCTTCCGAAGCGCGCGCTCTGTTATGTAGGTCCTCGGCTGGCATCGCCCCCCACCCGCCAGTAGGTGCGTGGGACCTCGCAAGTCACCTCCAAGACGCTGATCCCGAAAGTGCTGAGCGGTTGGCTGCGATCATTAGTGGCCTGTTTAGTTTTTTATTGTGCTGCTGCTCGAGTCGACTAGTCCTGCCACGCGTCAGAGCCGCGCAAAATTGAATCTCCCTGCTTTCAAATGTCAAATGGGGGAGCTGAAAAATCACGATAATGAAGCTCGGAAAAGCAACGAAAATGTCGTGATGAGCTACGTTTCTGCTTAAGCAACAGCGACTCCCAAAACCTAATGCGAACGTTAAATCTGCGTCACCGGTGGGTACCATGTGCCTGTTAGAGTGCCAACAAAATAATAAGTAGGTATCTGAATTTCCCTCGACGAAACGTGTAATCTGCAGAGGGGTCATTATATTCTGCCGGTGCTTGCATAAAAATCAGTGGAAAGGTCCTTGAAGAACACACATCAGCACCGAAATGTATCCACACAGTATAAAATTAAGAACAGTGTTTTGGAAAATGTGACATGTACAATTACTTATATTACAGAGGACTTTTTATTTAAAGATGCCTTTATTCCATGTGATAAGTTTATTTATTTACTCGACAACACAATAGAAAAAGTTTATGTTCGTTGTAAGATTGTGGTTATAACTGGCTTCGTAGATACACCGGTACATAGGTGTGTTGCAAAATAGTGAGAGCACATTAAATGGGACTTTAATATTACAAGGTTTTTTAATAAAAGAACAAAGGAAATCCGTAAATATGAAATTGTTTCTCTGAATTATACGAAAGAATGTAGAAGCAATGTACTACAAAATAGTAACAATAATTTTATTAAAAACAGGTGATGAACCCGTTTGTGCCCTTCCACATATCTAGACGACAGTTATAGCTAGAAAACGGAAGTATGGAAAACTTTACTTTCACAGCTACGTCTTCATAAGCATGTCGAGCCTTAGCTAACGATAAAATTTCTCATTAGAAAACTGAACGCTATGTAATCTTCCAGTGCATGAAATTCTCCTAATCTACATTCCTTGATTTTTAGTTAGGAATTTCTTCGGTCATAATGTTTCGACGTTTAGGTTAAGTTGACGTAATATGTGTTATACAGGATTTCCCGGGAGCTATGGTCAAAATTCAGGGCTGTGAGAGGAACGAACGTCAACAGCGAAAATTTGCAGTAAACATGTGCCCTAACATGAGTACTTTAAGAGCTATAAACACATTTTCATCTTCGACAATGTGAAAGATATCTCATCTAATACAAGCTCTTTGCTTTCCCTGTTTTGGAAGGAGGTAGTATGGACCAAGGAAAAAAAATTGTCTGGTAAACATGGGCTGTAAAGTGCATAGCATAAGAGCTATGACGACTTGTTCATTTTCGTTACTCTGAATCATATCTTTTCTACTGAATAAGTACTCTTAACTCTCAAGGTATACCCTTAAATCCCCGTGTTTTCCGGACTTTGTTTCTTGTTTTCGCCTATATTATCACCTCTGAAAATACAGAGCAAACAGCTAGCGGTAGAAAAGATTTCCTTCACATTATCGGAGATCAAAAAGTGTTCATAGCCCTTGAGGTAGGCATTTTAGAGCTCACTTTTACCGTACTATTTTTCTTGGAAAGACCCCATCATACCTCTGAATATTGATCATTCTTCCTGGGACACCCTGTATAGCCGTCACCGACCGCTTTAGTGAGGATGCATTCTGTAAAACGCTTAATTGGTTTTTGCAATTACTGTTTTCCAACATTTTCTTCGACACTAGATGACAGCGTTGCATTTTTGGACCAAACTATTGATCGTATCTTGGTTGATTACAATTCCATATTGTCCTTTAGTCAGAAACAACGTTGAATGGCGAAATAGTCGACACGAGAACGAAAATGGAACTCAAGTTTAATAGCTTAAATGGCCCGATTATTCCCGGCAATATCTTGAAACACTGTTGATTCAGTCATTAATGTTGTGCATGTCTTTGTTAGTACAATCATAACAATTGTGAGATACGTTTGCACACTGATCGTCTAACAGACTAAATTACTTAAATTAACAGATGCGCATGTAGTGCACAGAGACATTATAAGGCTAAGATATATGTTGCTGACATTAAGAGTCGTATATAGATTGAAAGAGTAGACGGTAATACCGATATGCTGTCGACAAACGGAGAAAAATATGAATGGCTTGCAGAAACTAATTGAACATATCGAAGATTAGCTCGCTACCACTAGCACATTTGATTTAAACTATATGGTTGGTTATTTTCATTTTGGACGATAAATCGTAATGATGTGATGTACGTTATTTTACATTCAAATCGCAAATTAATTAGCAAATGTGTCTATGTATTAAATATTCATAAGTTTTTCTTTATGTACGAATATGAGTTAATAATTCCTACCCACCATCATTTACACACTAAAATAAGAGAAATTCTAAAATATTACTTGAGTCACTGTGCACACGTTTTTGTGCTAAATCCAACATTAAAGGGGACTGATGAATGTCATTTCCACTTGTGGCATTGTAATTATATACATCACTGTTGCCACTGTATTGTAGAGGATTGTTTACAACAAACTTCATGAGGGAGTAAATATGTTATGAAGCATTGATCAAAATGCCCAGGTCCTTAAAGAGATGTCTGCAAGAATAATATGGGTGAGTAGCACACATTAGTCTTACGTTTTTGAGCAATAAAAAATTCCTTAAAGATCAGTTAACCCAGAACATTATTCCATATGACTTTAATGAATGAATGTATGCAAAACCTGTCACCTTCCTGATTTGTTTCTTCCCAAGATTTGCAGTCATTCTAAGTCCAAATATGTCTGAACTAAGTTGTCTTAGTAGTTACAAAATGTATTTTTTCGTGTTGTAATTCTCGTCGATATGGACACCCAAGAATTTTAAAGATTTCACCCTATTTATCGGGTTATGTCGAGGGAATTAGATTAGGAAATGAGACACACAAAGTAGTAAAGGAGTTTTGCTATTTGGGGAGCAAAATAACAGATGAAGGTCGAAGTAGAGAAGATATAAAATGTAGACAGGAAATGCCAAGGAAAGCGTTGCTGAAGAAGAGAAATTTGTTAACATCGAGTACATGTATGGAAGTGGAACATGGACGATAAATAGTTTGGACAAGAAGAGAATAGAAGTTTTCGCAATGTGGTGCTACAGAAGAATGCTGAAGGCAGATGGGTAGATCACATACCTAATGAGGAGGTATTGAATAGAATTGGGTAGAAGAGGAGTTTGTGGCACAACTTGACAGGAAGAAGGGACCGGTTGGTAGGACATGTTCTGAGGCATCAAGGGATCACAACTTCAGCATTGGAGGGCAGCATGGAGGGTAAAAATCGCGGAGGGAGACCATTAGATGAAAACACTAAATTGATTCAGAAGGATGTAGGTTGCAGTAAGTACTGGGAGATGGAGAAGCTTGCACAGGATAGGGCAGCATGGAAAGCTACATCAAAACAGTCTCAAGACTGAAGACCACAAAAACAACATCATTTCCTCACAGGTGTTACACTAATCATTGTCTTAGTATACCTAGATTTGCAGAACTGAACATATTGTGTCAATTTGAAATTGAGAATAAGGCCATATGCAGAAAACCAATGATACTTTCAAGAACATTATTTACCACTTTTTTTGTTGCTCTATGTATGCTTGAATTGATTACAATACTAGCGTCTACTGCAAAAAAGAACTTAATTTGATTGTTATATACTAGGCGGAACATCCTTGATAAGAATGAGGAAAGACAGAGAGGACTTAATACTAAGCCTTGGGGAACCCCATACGTCATTCCTCATCAGTGAGAGTTACGTCCCCCGGACTATATTAATTAAGTCACTAACTTCCTGCGTTCTTTGGTTACATATGACATTATCCAGTATTTGGCTATACTGTCAATCCCACAAAACCTCAAATTATCTAGTAGAATGCTATGGTTCATAAGATGTTCCCGACCTATGGGCCGTGGCTCGCTTCTTCGCCGCATGCAAAGTGGTACCTTGCCGCGAACGCTGGTCGAGTGTCGAACACGAGATAAAAATTATCTGTAACATCAGGGGTTTCACTCACATCGTCACGGTCAGCGATTACCAACTGTAATAAGAGATGAAATGCCCTGTTACTATCCTACACCACACACAAGGGAATGGTCCGTCGAAATCTGCTCTGCTTTTATTACACACAGAAAACATCAAGATAAGTTACTAAGAAGGAGTGCCAGGGTTGCTCTTAAAAGACTGAAAATTACCAGTATCGTGTGTCACACGTCCGCAGAAGTTTGCAGCACTGTGCTACAGGAGTGGCGCGCAGACTTGCCGAGCTGCTAATGAAGAACGCATAACACGCCACGGACCGATTGTGATTTGGTGAGTTTGTAGTTTTTCGAACACAGTTGTTCACAAGAACGACTCACTTGAATTTGCTCATTTAATACCTACACACAACGGGAAGGAAGGGTGCAAGATTATTGTTTCACGACCCGTCCACAGCTGAGAGTATTTGAGACGGAGCTTTGCTCGGATTTCTTACTAATGGCGCAGAAGGAAGTGGTCACTGCCCTTTTGAGGAACCATGCCGGCATGTGCATTGACTGATCTACAGCAGAAAATTGATATCTGCATGGCCAACAAGAGAACTGATCTTGTATCTCTCAAATGCGTTAGCCACAACACCACCTCGCTGAGTTCCCGTGGAGGTAACGCTGAATTAATATTCCCTGTGTTTTCTTCATATTTGCCTGTTAACAGAATTTATATTTGTGCCGATTTGTGGAAGTGATGCTGAGATACTGGCATTTCGGCATGAACAATAATTTTTATAGCTAAGTAGTTGTAAAGGAAAAACAGGGAGAGTGAGAGAGAGAAAATACAAAAAAAGTATTACTGAATCTTGCCCGTAATTTTCATATGTAAAATTTTCGAGTACATCGAAAATTTAATCTGTTTATCACATATGCACTGTTATATTTTGGTGTATACGTGTGGCGAGGAAATCTTATACTTCAGCTTTCCAACGAATGTATGAAACTATTGAAACTTGAAATCCATCTAGCAACAAAGGATCCTGGCTACGTAGGAAAGACTCTCAATTTGTTTGAAATCAAGGAAAGAAATTTTTCTATGACTAAATCCACCATGAAAAATGTTTCAAAACAGAACATACTAACTACGAGAATTTCTTACGAACTATCTTTGTTAATTTTCAAAGAAGGTTGAAGCGCATATCGGAGGAAAACTTATTATACCCGTAACAAAAGTGATGAGTAATACTTTGTTTGATGAAAAAGTACACAAGAAGTAAATGCAACTCCTTTTTGGTCGTTTCGAATTGAATGACAATATTCAAGAAGCATTATTGTTTCAACATGTAGGTCTACTACACTCTGCAAACCACACTGCGGTGCGTGGCCGAGGGTTCTTAATGTACCACCGTCTTTTCCTGTTCCAATCACGAGTAGTTCCCGGGAAGAACGATTGCCGGTCAGTCTCCTTGTAGGCTCGAATCTCTCTAATTTGATCTAGTGAAAAGTCTTTACACAGTTACATGCAGTGTAACAAACACAAGGAGGAATCTATTAGAAGAAATAATTATTAACGAAGGTCATAGAGAAGGATGTCGACTATCACCTACCCTTTTTAATATTTATATTGACCTCATTCTTCGCAAATGGAAAGTAAATAAAAGAATTACGATAAATAATGAGGAATAAATGAGTGTAATTTTGTTTGATGATGACTTATTAGTCAAAAGAGTTAAGATTATCCCCAAAAATCTGTATAAAAGCTGAAAGAAATTTGCTAGAAGAATAACTTTAAAATCTCTAGCAAAAAAAAAATTAAAATAATTACATTACGTGGAAAATATCCTGTCATATAAAAAATTGTTCTCGATAATGCAGTTTTAGGGCAAGTGTCTGGATGTCTTATTCAAAATGTGCTGTAAGTTTTAATTACGACTCTGATATTGACAACAAAATACATAAATTCCAAGCTGTCTGTGGTACTATTAGCAGAACGTTGGGCCATAAAGTGAAAAAAAAAGAAAAGAAAAATCATGAAATTATACGAAGTGTTTTACTATTAAAGCGAAAGCTTGGGTAACCACAACAACAAAAAACTGAAGTTCCAACATATAGATTGACTGTTAAGAGATGACAGCAGCAACCAGCCACTTTTTACAGTGCTATTTATTTATTTAAGTAGCACCATTACCGGTTTCGAACCGAAAGGCTCATCTTGAGACGGCTAGTTCACGTTAAGATACTTTTAAGAGTCAATCTATATTTTGTTCGTAGTCACAATCTCAGAATGTCATTTTTAGACAGAATGGCATTTTGATTGAACAGAAGAAGTGAGGTTCCTATGAATGATGAAGGGCTACACAAGAAGAAATCTGATTAGAAACGAAGACATTAGAACAGAATTAAATATTTTCACCATGACCGAAAACATTCAGAAATATCGTGAAGATTGAAGACAACGCCTCATGAGAATGCTTAGTCACTGAATTCCTCAGGACATGCTCACCTATGAGCCGAATGAGAAAAGAGATACTGGAAATCTCGAAAAAGATGGGAGTTCGGAATAGGTAACAGCCTAATCGTTGAAGGGAAGATGATGATGATGGTGATGGTGGTTTTTTCGAGAGGTGTATGTAGAAGGAAGCAAAACATCTGTTAACTCTTCTAGGATCGTACGCTCTCGGAACTCTAACAGTGAACAACACCGTCATGCAGAACGGCTCTACTGCGGTGTCTACCACTGCAGTTGGTTGATCATCTCTTTGACGCTTCGGTGCTTTCTAAATGATCCTGTAACGAAACGTCTCGCTGTTTTTTGGGTAATAGCTGTTGCCACGTGTACTCAGCTGGGAACAACATCAGACTGATGCGAACATACAAAACATGTTACAAGCACAAAGAGAAAAATCGCTGTGAAGAATATGAGCTGTGGAACCATAAGTAAAACAAAAATTTAGAAAATTAGGAACATGTAAATGAAGCAATCAATAGAATTCACTACAACCAGATTATAATGTTTCATGATGACTATGAGAACAGTCATCTATCTATCTATGTGCACTGTTTTTTATATCTCACAGGAATTAGATTAGAGTGTCTACACCACACAAGGCTTATATTTCTGAAGCACAGACACATATGGCAGTAGGAGGCAGAAGGGTGTCCTTGTCACAAAGGACCAAACCTTCATTAGCTCTTCGCAAATTTTGTCATTGTTGTGGGCACATATGTGGAAGCACACTGAGTGAGACTAAGCACAGTTCCCAGCCGACAACCCCACACACGCACCATCAGTAAAGTGCGCAAGAGTAACTGCTTGAAGCAGGATGTAGATCAATTGATAACTCCAAAACCATTTTGTTATATCGAAGAATCCCTCATAAAAGCGAGTTGCAGCTTGTATCACAGAAGTTTGCCAACGTTTGACTCAGAATTTCAGTATGTATTTGGGAGACATATTTCTCCTGCCCTGCTAAGTCTGAGTTCACTACAAAGTGAATGGTCGGTCAGTTACAATTTATTACATTTACAATATACAATTACTTATCTTAATACAGGAGTAATAAGATTTTACATAATTGGGTGTGTGGAATGCACAAGTAGTGTAATGGTAACAAAAGAAATCTCTCTCTACAAAAAAGTAACGAAAAATGGCATTATGCTTTTACGATAATGAATTACAGAAACATCAGACAAGTAAATCATGTGAAACAGTGTACAACGACAAACATGATAATAAGAAAATTCTAAATGTATTCAAAAAATATGTTGATGGGGACATCAGTGAAATACACGAAAGTATAAAGAGTGAGGTGGAAGGGGAACATAGGATAATGATCATGCAAGAAATAGACACATGTAGATAGTGGTCTCACACACAGATTAGGAGCACCCAAATATACAGTTAGGAAAAGCAAGGAATATAGAGTATCTAATACGTTAAAGAATACTTTATGCAGTCAGTAAAACGTCAGTTTATTATTATACTTAATATGGTCAGTAATTAGCATGCTATCTAGTTATAATTCAGTCTTTATTTTGTGGACCTCTTAATTATTTTACCCATAATTTCATCAAACTTCCAACAAATAAAACTGATTATTTTGTCTTTTCTTCTTTCTGTCATAGATTACATACATGTTCATAAGTTCATACTATTTAGCTCAGTTGCCGTACATAACAATCTCTCATCTTTGACCTGCCTAACCGTTTCTCATATTCGCCTTATGTAACCATTTATCATCTCGATTCATCTTTGTGATCATTTGCTTGCTCATGTATATGTCGAACAACTTGCTTTCTCACCTTTTTCTCTGAGCTTCTACATTACACATCTTTCATGACCTCTTACACACGTTTGATCACTTACAAGAGCTCACAATAGCACTCCACTTAACATAATTATTCTAATAATGATGCTGCATCCTATAGGAACAATTTACACAAAGAATATGTATTATAAGGAAACTCATCAAGTAATGTAAGAGGCAATTACAACCTGAAAATTGCATAAGCTAAAGCAATGCATGTTATTATTGTACATCGTATATAAATACAAGAATACAGCTAGCCTGCAATGTCCCACATGTTAGTAGAATAACGTATATAAAAGAATCTTATTCTATGCCATGCAACAAGAACAAAGTTGGAAAGTAAAGAAAAATCATAAGTAGTATCCCACGTACTTACTGAGTGTTCTTTCTCTTATTTCAGTTTAATGTCTATGCATGTCACCTTGAGTTCGAAAATTTCCCAAACACCTAGACTGATGGACAATGTTGCAGTGACTTCGTTTCATACATATCTAAAGTTTACCTGTTAGACAAAGGAAAGACAGATTAGTTCTGCAGAATTCAGTAGAAGGTAAATTTTGCGTGCACGTAGCTATATACAAATTAGAAAAAATTATCAATCATCAATATAAAAAAGAAAATAGACACTGCCACAAAGATAAGAGACAAAACGTTCAATGAGGTACACAATGCGTCGCTAAAAGGTTGCATAATTTCCATCAGATAATCATAAACGCCACATTAAAGAAAGAACCGTGCAGTCTCAAATTATGGTACATTCATTGTTATCTAGCCACTTGGTTTCAAAAATTTACCTTCTACGTTTATAAACACGAAATGCATCCAAATTATATAAAAATTGACTATAACAAGAAACAAGGTCCCCATGCCTTAAGGATTACTCACCCACTCTTCCGCTATATTAATCATCATAATCATTGCGTTATTCTGTTACGTGTTTTCGTCCTGTTATTTCCACACAGATAACACCTCATAGCTATAATTGTAAATATTACAGTAAGCACACCATCACAATCTCACAACAGATCTTCTAAAACGTCTTACATCAAAATACCTATTATACTTCTTTCTGGACACCACAATTACCATCCTAACAGCCTGTATACCCCATAAAAGTGACAGAAAATGTCCTTGCATTATTATCACTGTGTATAGCCAAAAATATTTCTCAGGTGAACAACACATTGCTGATAACCTGTGTATTCTCTCAGAACTGGTTTAAAAAAATATTGTCAATGTTCATTTTATTAGAAATTATTTCTCCTTATTCTGCTTCTAGGTGAAATTTCGAAGTCCGTAACAGTTTGTTTAGCGTATGCGTAGTGGCAGCTAATTGCTCTATTCGTTTCGCGATAAATGATGTCTATTGCTGGACGAAAGACGCCCGATCTTTGCCAAAAATTGCTTGCCGTACGACGGGAGTCGCTCTGGCATGCGGTGCAATAGCATTTTTTTTATTGCTAACTGTTACTGTGCACTGCAACCAAAGAAATATTTTAGAAATACGTGGCATGTAGTTCTGTCATGTAAGTACAACTTTAGTAAATAAATTTGTTCTATAGATGGTTTGATATGCGAAATAAGATGAAATCCCTTGATCTTGTGTGTCCGAATACTTTCAGTTTCCACAACACTGTCGTGTCCACTTAAGAATGACAGTCTTTCTTAAATTATTCAACGTTTCTAAAGAAGGCTTCACACAGCTCTCTTGAACATCGAAAGTACGAGTGTTGGCACCTTGCTCTCGGCAAAAATGTAAATTTTATGGTTATGTAAAAAGCATTGGGGTTACAACATTCTTTTTATATTCATTTACATTTTATTACTGCTCATGCCCTTGGCACAATCAATTTTGCTCTCATTCTTCATCAGTAATGTCATAGTTCGTTATGTTTTCATTTATAGTACAGTCATATGAGTATTCAGCATTGTCGTGACATTACGAAATAATCAGTTAAACTGGTCTGGCTTTTCCTTTCACATTACAATTTTAACGACAGTCTGTCTCAGTTACTGTCATTATAATTGTAAATTCTAGATTATGAAACTTCGCCCAAATTAAACTCCCAGTCTATGAAATTCAACTTATTACGAAAGTATGTACTCACAAACTTAAACTTGTATGTTAACCTTTGACTAAACAGAACCGAGTTGGAATTTAACTGTAAGTGACCTCAACACAACTTTTTATATTAAATGAGCGACTGAAGTAAAACAATTATCTGGCCCCAATCAAAATTTACACCTATCTGGCGTCTTGACAAGATTGTAGCAGATTTCTCGAATTCCCAATAGCAAACAGCAAGCGGCCAGGGGCTAAGTTAGGTTTCTGCTCCTTTAAGTAAAATTTCCAAACAATATTTAAACTATTGCATACCACACGGTGCAATGTGGTGATGCGTAATGATAAACCTTCTAAACAGAGGAATGAGGAGAATAGCTATTCCTATGGAATGATATTCCAAGACACTGATTTCAGAATGAAGTATGTATTCAAAAAGACGGAGTAAATCTTTGCGCCATCTTCAGACGTAATATTGCTCTGAACAGTACTACGCTAGACAAAGAGAACAATGATCTGAAAAGGGTATAATGGTAACAAAACATTTCTGTAAAAAGCAAACAGCTTAATCAGCGGATATGTCAATGCATTAAGCAGGGAAGTGGGGTGGTATTTCTCTCAGCTATTGAACAAAGTTAACTATCCCAAAAAATAATTCTGATAAACATATTGGACAGTGCTACAGTTCCCAAGGAACTGCATATAAACGCCTTAGGAGACAATTGCAGCATCCCCACAGACTGTTTCCACCCTGCACAACAGAATTAAAGGGGCAATTTCCCGAAATCTCATAACTGCTTTCCACTTCTACACAGTTCGAAATTTGGTTCAAAGGTGCCGACAATCTCGGAAACGTGGCGCCCTGTGAGGTCACCCTTGGGCTCGACGAGAACTGAAACAGCAAGGCGTCGAAACACGCGAAAAGAAGCCCAGAGCTCAGAGTTCACATGTGATGTCACATTGGCACAAAGTTTCAGCACAATTCAATCCAATGCTACGATGGGAAGGTCGTCACCCGCTTTCTTATCTACGTTTCTTCTCTTCCTCCTAGCCGGCCGGAGTGGCGGAGCGGTTCTAGGCGCTACAGTCTGAAACCGCGCGACCGCTACGGTGCAGGTTCGAATCCTGCCTCGGGCATGGA
Source organism: Schistocerca nitens (assembly GCF_023898315.1). NCBI lineage: Eukaryota > Metazoa > Arthropoda > Insecta > Orthoptera > Acrididae > Schistocerca > Schistocerca nitens. The sequence continues at coordinate 251,122,013 of NC_064622.1, forward strand.
TGTGTGTGATGTCCTTAGGTTAGTTAGGTTTAAGTAGTCCCATAGTGCTCAGAGCCATTTGAAGGATTTTCTTCCTCCTCTGCGATGGAGGTAAGAACCGCCATTCCCAGAGCTCAAATGACATGACTTTCTTATGTGTGGCTAAGAAAAACATTTTAGACACATTGCTGCACAGCATAGACAAGTTAAGAACTCACGAGGTGACATAAAATGCGTTAATACAGACATCCCTCAAATGGGCCGTTGATTCACACACATTTCGCAGTTGAAAACGACAGTGCGCAATACGATGAGCAATAGGATGGCGTTATCCGCTACCTCTGATACTGCTGACAGACCTTCCGCCACCAGCAGGGTTGGTTCAACACTACTCTAAGGACATCGAAGCCCTGCAACGCCACTGAGCGTTATCGCATTCCTTTATAGTGTAGTGCGACAGTAGCTGTTGATCTAGGACACAGGGCGGCACCACAAGGAACCATTCAAAACAATTCGACGAAATCTGAACGTGTTCCGAAACAGCAAAGTGTTTATGCTTTATGAGCCCTCCTGTCCCCAAGTCATCACGAGGGATAGTGGGAGGCAGGCGCGGGTTGCTTCATTGACACTTCCCTGAATAAAATGGCAAAGGGTCCCTGTGAGACTCCCCAGTTCTTCAACATCCTCGGTGCCACAAGTGTACCTCAGTTGAATACTTTTTAAAAATATACCGATAAAGAGACAGCCCTGCCAGTGACTACCGAACGCCGGCGTTCCAGGCATCCCTTTCGACATCCCTTATACTGTGCACGCAGCCAACAGACGCTGTTTCAGGGGTGCCGAAATGGATGCCAGGCGTATCGACGCACAATGATCAACTGCTGGCTCTTTCTCTGTATAACTGCATTTTTGAAGTGCAAAATCAAGATATGTGAGTGGCACCGAGGGCGCTGTTAAACTGGGGGGGGGGGGGGGGGCGTCTCAAACGCCCTTTGCCATTTTATACATGCGTCAATGGCGACACCACCCCTTCCACTCTCCCCTGGGATCACGCCACACGAAGTCTTGAAACAGATGGGCTGAGAAAGTATAAACGCACTTTTCTGCTTTGGAACACCATCAGATTTATCCGAATGACTTTCTATGGTTCCTAGTGTATCATCCGGTATACCAGAGCAAACATTGCAGTCGCGCTACACTCAAAAGGGATGCGATCACGTCCACTATGTTTGCAGGCCCATGATGTCCTTAGAGAAGGATTGAATCGACGAGAGGAGGTGAGAGTCAGTATTGTCAATGATTTCCAAGGACTTTCTCCTGCCGGTCATCGAATGGCGAACTATCTCTTTCGAAAACGAAATTTGTAGAAATCGATGCCCCAAGGGAAGGACACATTTTTTTCTACCCACTCAGGCCTTTTAGGGTCGATAATGTGCAGCGGTGCGTCTGGAAGGTTTTGCTTGCTCACACATAAGAAAATCACTTGACTTCTACGCTGGACACTGCGGTTCTGACCATCGTGTTTCGCCAAAAGAAGATATGAAGTGTAGATAGGAGAGAGTTTGACGATCTTCCCATTGAATGCGACGTACACGATGGAGTTGGCCAAAACTGTGGCGAAATTTAGTACCAAAGTAACATCACTAACAAAGCTTACAATTCAGATTAAATTCTGTGCTCTGGCATTCTTTTCCCCATATGTCGACATCTTTGTGTTCGAAACTCAGTTTAGCCATAGGGTGACGTCAGAGATATCCAGGCTTTCTCCCGTTACAAAGGAAGGCTATATTCACCTTTGAGCCCAATTTAAAACCTCTGCGTCGCAACGAGAAACAGTTACGATGTTTCTAAAAAATGACCCCTTAATTGTGTTGCTCAAAGTAGTGAAGTTCATGAGAACATGACAATCGACGGAGCTCATCGAAAAAGTTCAGTGAAGGGCTACTCATTTTGTATCATCGCGAAATACGTGAGACAGTGTCCGCATATGATACACATGTTAGGATGGGAAGCATTAAAGCAATGGCGATTTTCGTTGCGGCGAGATATTTCCACGAAATTTCTGTCACCAGCTTTCCCTCCAAATGCGAAAATATTATAGGAAATGAGGTCCGCCAGTTATGCAAAACACCGTTTTTTCTCAGTACCCAAACATGTTTCAGCACCACGGTGTCATAATCAGTGGGTTTCCGTTTTATTTATTCTGTAATGTGAACATTTTTATTAAATGATTACAAAATGATGTGGATGTTTAGTTCAAACCATAGTTCGTTTCTTTCTCTTAATACCTTTTCACTTGGTGTGCATGACATTTCCGGATCACTTGTGTATTATTTATTACAGGTAGCTTGTTATCTGCAACCAAACGATGTTGATGAGAAATTTTGCTGAGAGTTAACCTATCATCTAGAATGTAATTCAGTTCGTCGCGATATTTTCGCGCCTATATTCGTGTTTACTTACGTTTTCCTGTGGCAAGCCCTTTTATTCTCCGCTTCATGGTGAGGTGTCGTGATGCACACGTAAATATAACACGTTTTCACTTCACCAAAACACAGTGTGATTGTGGTTTATTGTTTGTCCCAGTAGGCCAAACATGCAGAAACTTCAAAACCAGATATTCAGAGCTTCTCAGAACTTTAAAAAGCAACACCTCCCATAGCACATTTGCTGACCACCTTGTAGCCCACAATCACCACCAAACTACAATAGAAACAGACTTAAGAAGTCGTTTAAGGTGTTCTGTTTTTTCTGGACATGAGTGTATTTGGGAAATAATAGGAATAACTAATAAAAGGTTGTCGGGCTTCCAGCCGCGACAAGTGGTTTAGAATCCACGAGCTTTCGGCCGAGTACTCCTCGTCCATTGTCAAGTTGTGAACGTCTTCTGGTTGCTGCTGCCGTCCTTATATAGCCGCGCTGCATTCCGTGACGTCAGTGGTACCCGCTCCCGCACCATATATGGTAATGTTTGCGTTGTGCGGCCGCCGCGCCCCCTTCAACCTTCCGACGGCCGGGTCCCACGCTGTGCTTAGCTGCAGGCCGCCGTCTTTATTGAGCGTGTTGTCACGAATTTTTATTTCAATCGCTACTTTTATTATGCTGTCCCAAAAACTGTTAGTCCGTGTGATAATACCTGTCTCGTCGAATGCAATACGATGACCGTTTTCTAATGCATGTGAGCCGTGCGTGGCTCGTGTTCGTGCCATTTCTTATTTTACACTCTGTTTTCACCGTACTGCTACCTCGTTATGTTAATTTTCAATTACTAGTGTCACTGAATTGCTGCCTTGCATGCCTGTGAGCGGCAGTAGCAGCGCTTATCGATGTAGGCTCTGCCGTATTATCTTTGCTGGACTGCTATTACTTCTCTGTCGTCGTGTGTGGGGAGTTAGTTCGGACCAGGCAATGAAGTGAGTTGGAACGTGCCAGCAGCTAGTTCTGGCCCGGCAGTGTTTGAGTTGGCACGCGGCACAAGTTCAGTCGGGGCGCAGCAGCAGTGTGGTCCGGACTGCCATGACTCGCCTGACGGTTGCTGACAAACATGATTGGAGTGGTGACGACTTTGGTTGGTCGTTGGTCGGTCGTCTTGCAGGACGATGTGTATTTGGCTGGCGATCGCTTATAGGTTGGCTGTCTGTGCCGACTCATGATTCGTCCCTGTTATTGTACAGTCACTGCCGTTAGCATTGCCTAGTTCTTCGTGCAAGTGTTCGTGAAAGTGTATGTAGCTTGTGTGATTCTGACTGACAAGTTATTTTAAATCTTGTTGGCGTACTGGCTCTGAGGAGTCGGTCGGTTGGTGTGGATCAGCCAGGAAATCTCCTCGCGGCAGTCTCTACGCAGTATCTGAGTGTGTGGGAACTGTTCCGCTTGCTACGAGGTTCGTGGCTCACCGACCCAGGACATCAAAGTTGAGTGGTGATTTAATTACCGAAGACAGTCTGTTCACATTGTGCCATTAATTTTCATGGTTGGCTCTTGGGGTTATTCCTGTGAGCAACAGCGAGTATTCGAGTTGGCGAAAGTTTGGCCACCATCCGGTGGAGGTTAACTGTATTTTGGTTATTTGAAGTCCAAGTGAACCAGCGGAATTTTCTGCCTTGTGGCCGTTAGCGTTCCGGTTACCTGCCCTGGCCGCAGACGTAAAATTCAGGCAGTGTACTTTCCTCACTGTTTTGTCGCCGTCCTACACATATGTGTACTTCTGACAGCTTATGTATATTTGGTTGTGGGTGGCTACGCCTTTTACGTTTTGGCAGTGGAGTTCCTTGTCTACTGGTCGGGAGGAAAGCAGGTCGCCGGCCGGGGTGGCCGTGCGGTTCTAGGCGCTTCAGGTCGCAGGTTCGAATCCTGCCTCGGGCATGGATGTGTGTGATGTCCTTAGGTTAGTTAGGTTTAACTAGTTCTAAGTTCTAGGGGACTGATGACCTCAGAAGTTAAGTCCTATAGTGCTCAGAGCCATTTGAACCATAATTTGAAAGCAGGTCGTCTTGTCGGTGGGCCCGTTGACAGTCTCTTGGTTGGGTTGCCGGCGGATCAGATATAGTTGGGCCAACTACCTGTCTCCCCTAAGCGAACGTTAATATTTCAAGTGCAGACCGACCCCAGGAAACTTCCGACCGCAGCTGGCTGTACTGCCTTTTACTATTTGTGAGACCTGAGTTTCTCCTGGCGTATACAACTTTCAAGTAACTTCCGGGAATTCAGCCAGGTAACACTTTCAGCGACCGCCGATATTTCGGCGGGAGAACACCCCGCCATTTTCAAGGCAAACTACAACGGACAGGCGGCGTACATGCAAATTTAATACCTCGGTTCTCCGACAGAAGCAGGAAAGATAACACACACACACACACTGAACACTAGTGCCACCAAAGATGACCAAAGTCAGAGCTATCGATAGTGAGACTATGAATTCGCAGGTGAGCCAGCATTGACTCTGTTCCTCTGTTTTTTTGAAAAGGGAGAGAGCCGGATTCCAAACAGAGTTTAAACAGAAACCTCCATCCCTGTTAACGAGGTTGCTCGCTAATTTAATCTCAACAGCCTCCCTAATGACACTGTCCCAATAGCTGGACGTGCATGCCAATATCTCGGTGTTATTATATAACATGGGGTGACCAGTATCCAAGCAATGTTCGGCAATAGCAGATCTATTTGGCTGCTGTAATCGTGTGTGCCGTTTATGCTCAGTACATTTGTCCTCCACGGTCCTGATGGTTTGACCAATATATGCCATGCCGCAGCTACAAGGAATACGATATACACCCGCCTTACGCAGTCCAAGATCATCCTTAACGGAACTCAAAAGTGCTCTAATTTTAGATGGAGGTCGGAAAATACATTTCACACCGTATTTCCGTAAAATACGACCGATCTTATTGGACGTGTTTCCTACGTAAGGCAAAAAGGCAGTAGACTTAGGTGTTGACTCAGAATTATCATCAATCACCCGATGTACAGTTGGTCGATAGCGCAACGCACGTTCAATCTGTCTATCACTATAACCATTTCATTGTGCCTTATAGCTGTGGTTCCCGACGGCAGTACGTGAGTTCTAACTTACAGGCCATTTAAGGTTTCACTGGCAGATTTCAACTGCCACTCTTGGGTCCACTGCGGCTCTTCCCTTCCATCTTCCCCTTCCCCTTTGGAACACGTATTATGTTCGAGTATAATGCCTTTTCTGGAGACTAGAAACCTACTCTGTAGGAATCAGCATGGGTTTCGAAAAAGACGATCGTGTGAAACCCAGCTCGCGCTATTCGTCCACGAGACTCAGAGGGCCATACGCAGGGGTTTACAGGTAGATGCCGTGTTTTTTGACTTCCGCAAGGCGTTTGATACAGTTCCCCACAGTCGTTTAATGAACAAAGTAAGAGCATATGGACTATGAGACCAATTGTGTGATTGGATTGAAGAGTTCCTAGATAACAGAACGCAGCATGTCATTCCAAATGGAGAGAAGTCTTCCGAAGTAAGAGTGATTTCAGGTGTGCCGCAGGGGAGTGTAGTAGTACCGTTGCTATTCACAATATACGTAAATGACCTTGTCGATAACATCGGAAGTTCACTGAGGCTTTTATAGAGAGGTTGTTACGATGGAAAATAGTACTGAAATGCAGGAGAATGTGCAACGAACTGACACATGGTGCAGGGAATGGCAATTAAATCTCAATGTAGGCAAGTCTAATGTTGTTGTTGTTGTGGTCTTCAGTCCTGAGACTGGTTTGATGCAGCTCTCCATGCTACTCTATCCTGTGCAAGCTTCTTCATCTCCCAGTACGTACTGCAACCTACATCCTTCTGAATCTGCTTAGTGTATTCATCTCTTGGTCTCCCTCTACGATTTTTACCCTCCACGCTGCCCTCCAATGCTAAATTGGTGATCCCTTGATGCCTCAAAACATGTCCTACCAACCGATCCCTTCTTCTATTCAAGTTGTGCCACAAACTTCTCCTCTCCCCAATCCTATTCAATACCTCATCATTAGTTACGTGATCTACCCACCTTATCTTCAGCATTCTTCTGTAGCACCACATTTCGAAAGCTTCTATTCTCTTCTTGTCCAAACTGGTTATCGTCCATGTTTCACTTCCATACATGGCTACACTCCATACAAATACTTTCAGAAACGACTTCCTGACACTTAAATCTATACTCGATGTTAACAAATTTCTCTTCTTCAGAAACGATTTCCTTGCCTTTGCCAGTCTACATTTTATATCCTCTCTACTTCGACCATCATCAGTTATTTTACTATCTAAATAGCAAAACTCCTTTACTACTTTAAGTGTCTCATTTCCTAATCTAATCCCCTCAGCATCACCCGATTTAATTCGACTACATTCCATTATCCTCGTTTTGCTTTTGTTGATGTTCATCTTATATCCTCCTTTCAAGACACTGTCCATTCCGTTCAACTGCTCTTCCAAGTCCTTTGCTGTCTCTGACAGAATTACAATGTCATCGGCGATCCTCAAAGTTTTTACTTCTTCTCCATGAATTGTAATACCTACTCCGATTTTTTCTTTTGTTTCCTTTACTGCTTACTCAATATACAGATTGAATAACATCGGGGAGAGGCTACAACCCTGTCTCACTCCTTTCCCAACCACTGCTTCCCTTTCATGCCCCTCGACTCTTATAACTGCCATCTGGTTTCTGTACAAATTGTAAATAGCCTTTCGCTCCCTGTATTTTACCCCTGCCACCTTCAGAATTTGAAAGAGAGTATTCCAGTTAACGTTGTCAAAAGCTTTCTCTAAGTCTACAAATGCTAGAAACGTAGGTTTGCCTTTTCTTAATCTTTCTTCTAAGATAAGTCGTAAGGTTAGTATTGCCTCACGTGTTCCAAAATTTCTACGGAATCCAAACTGATCTTCCCCAAGGTCCGCTTCTACCAGTTTTTCCATTCGTCTGTAAAGAATTCGCGTTAGTATTTTGCAGCTGTGACTTATTAAACTGATAGTTCGGTAATTTTCACATCTGTCAACGCCTGCTTTCTTTGGTATTGGAATTATTATATTCTTCTTGAAGTCTGTGGGTATTTCGCCTGTCTCATACATCTTGCTCACCAGATGGTTGAGTTTTGTCATGACTGGCTCTCCCAAGGCCATCAGTAGTTCTAATGTAATGTTGTCTACTCCCGGGGCCTTGTTTCGACTCAGGTCTTTCAGTGCTCTGTCAAACTCTTCACGCAGTATCTTATCTCCCATTTCATCTTCATCTACATCCTCTTCCATTTCCATAATATTGTCCTCAAGTACATCGCCCTTGTATAAACCCTCTATATACTCCTTCCACCTTTCTGCCTTCCCTTCTTTGCTTACAACTGGGTTGCCGTCTGAGCTCTTGATATTCATACAAGTGGTTCTCTTCTCTCCAAAGGTCTCTTTAATTTTCCTGTAGGCAGTATCTATCTTACCCCTAGTGAGACAAGCCTCTACATCCTTACATTTGTCCTCTAGCCATCCCTGCTTAGCCATTTTGCACTTCCTGTCGATCTCATTTTTGAGACGTTTGTATTCCCTTTTGCCTGCTTCATTTACTGCATTTTTATATTTTCTCCTTTCATCAATTAAATTCAATATTTCTTCTGTTACCCAAGGATTTCTATTAGCCCTCGTCTTTTTACCTACTTGATCCTCTGCTGCCTTCACTACATCATCCCTCAGAGCTACCCATTCTTCTTCTACTGTATTTCTTTCCCCCATTCCTGTCAATTGTTCCCTTATGCTCTTCCTGAAACTCTCTACAACCTCTGGTTCTTTCAGTTTATCCAGGTCCCATCTCCTTAAATTCCCACCTTTTTGCAGTTTCTTCAGTTTCAATCTGCAGTTCATAACCAATAGATTGTGGTCAGAATCCACATCTGCCCCTGGAAATGTCTTACAATTTAAAACCTGGTTCCTAAATCTCTGTCTTACCATTATATAATCTATCTGATACCTATTAGTATCTCCAGGATTCTTCCAGGTATACAACCTTCTTTTATGATTCTTGAACCAAGTGTTAGCTATGATTAAGTTATGCTCTGTGCAAAATTCTACAAGGCGGCTTCCTCTTTCATTTCTTCCCCCCAATCCATATTCACCTACTATGTTTCCTTCTCTCCCTTTTCCTACTGACGAATTCCAGTCACCCATGACTATTAAATTTTCGTCTCCCTTCACTACCTGAATAATTTCTTTTATCTCGTCATACATTTCATCAATTTCTTCATCATCTGCAGAGCTAGTTGGCATATAAACTTGTACTACTGTAGTAGGCATGGGCTTTGTGTCTATCTTGGCCACAATAATGCGTTCACTATGCTGTTTGTACTAGCTAACCCGCACTCCTATTTTTTTATTCATTATTAAACCTACTCCTGCATTACCCCTATTTGATTTTGTATTTATAACCCTGTAATCACCTGACCAAAAGTCTTGTTCCTCCTGCCACCGAACTTCACTAATTCCCACTATATCTAACTTTAACCTATCCATTTCCCTTTTTAAATTTTCTAACCTACCTGCCCGATTAAGGGATCTGACATTCCACGCTCCGATCCGTAGAATGCCAGTTTTCTTTCTCCTGATAACGACGTCCTCTTGAGTAGTCCCCGCCCGGAGATCCGAATGGGGGACTATTTTACCTCCGGAATATTTTACCCAAGAGGACGCCATCATCATTTAATCATACAGTAAAGCTGCATGTCCTCGGGAAAAATTACGGCTGTAGTTTCCCCTTGCTTTCAGCCGTTCGCAGAACCAGCACAGCAAGGCCGTTTTGGTTAATGTTACAAGGCCAGATCAGTCAATCATCCAGACTGTTGCCCCTGCAACTACTGAAAAGGCTGCTGCCCCTCTTCAGGAACCACATGTTTGTCTGGCCTCTCAACAGATACCCCTCCGTTGTGGTTGCACCTACGGTACGGCCATCTGTATCGCTGAGGCACGCAAGCCTCCCCACCAACGGCAAGGTCCATGGTTCATGGGGGAAGTCTAATGTGCTGTGAATAAATAGAAATAAAGATCCTTAGTATTTTAGCTATAATATAGCATGTCAGCAACTGGAAGCAGTTGATTCCATAAATTATCTGGGAGTACGCATTAGGAGTGATTTAAAATGTAATGATCATATAAAGTTGATCGTCGGTAAAGCAGATGCCAGACTGATAGTCATTGGAAGAATCTTAAGGAAATGCAATCCGAAAACAAAGGAAGTAGGTTACAGTACACTTGTCCGCCCACTGCTTGAGTACTGCTCACTACTGTACTTGAGTACTGTGCGATCCGTAGCACATAGGGTTGATAGAAGAGGTAGAGAAGATCCAACGGAGAGCAGCGCACTTAGTTACAGGATCATTTAGTAATCGCGAAAGCGTTAACGGAGATGATAGATAAACTCTAGTGGAAGACTGTGCAGGAGAGACGCTCAGTAGCTCGGTACGGGCTTTTGTTGAAGTTTCGAGAACATATCTTCACCGAGGAGTCAAGATCTATATTGTTCCCTTCTACGTATATCTCGCGAAGAGACCATGAGGATAAAATCAGAGAGGTTAGAGCCCACACAGAGGCATACCGACAATCTTTCTTTCCACTAACAATACGAGACTGGAATAGAAGGAAGAACCGATAGAGGTACTCAAAATACCCTCCGCCATACACCGTCAAGTGGCTTGCGGAGATGTAGATGTAGATGGTGACAGCACAGCTGTCCGTCCTCCACATACACTAAACCGTACTCACACCGGTACAAGCAACGTCGGCCAACGCGTCATGTCCGCCCCCCCTGTATACATCAACGTCTGTTGCTGACCACGGCCTCCGGGGTGCTGGCTCTGAGATCCTGTTGATATGGCCAGTTCCACTGCTATCATCAGAACTCAGTCCATTCTGCTTCGCATTGCTGTTTTATGGTGGAACATTCAACACCTAATAAATAATCTGGTATGTAAATGCTATGGAAGCGTCTAACGATGTAGTGGAAGATTGAAACCAATATCCCTTGATCAAACAGTAGATCACTGACGGCGCTTGTAATAACTGCAATCGAGATTCAGCACCACCAGTGACCGTTCCTTATATTGATTTCTCCTCGCTTCTCTTTTTTAAGACAGTGGAGGGACAGCTCAGTTGGAAACCTATAGACTTGCTAACGATGAATAGAGATCCTTTTAAGAGGAGTTGGGGACCATAAAAATATTCCAAATCCGAAGTGGAGACGCAGGTAGAGGAACAAGCGATCAGTTCACACGTATAAAACTCTCCGGGTAGGATTTGGGATCATCACCTTCTGCAGAAAAAAATATAGTTATTCGCAAAAGCCGTTTAGCAAGATAAGAGATCTCTAGCCAGGTGCGCTTTCCAGGGGACTCTGTGAATATTTTTTACGACTTCTCGATATATAATTGGGTTTAAACTTTCAGAAAGCGGTCTGATCTTTTTTTTCTCTCTCTGTTTGTGCGGTTTCGTGTCAGGTTTCTTATTGGTCCTTCACAATATTACGCCACGTAGTGAGATTTTCTGCCCTTCTCCCCACCTCAGAACACTATCGACTGAAAACAATAAATTTCTGCACGAGTATAAAATTTTTTTAATATCTTCACATAACTGTTAAGGCTTTCTTGGCTACTTGATGAGAAATTGCCTGTTGGCTTTTGTCTCGATTTCTTCGGCCGATGTTTAAAGACGATTTTTCTGACGTTTTGCCAACACGACTGGCTGGCGTTGTTAAAGCCTCCATAGCTGGTGGTAGGCCACTCTTGCTCGCAAAACGTCAGAAAAATCGTCAAATAAACGTCTGGCGAAGATCGGGATACAGATGCCTACAGATCGTTTGTCATCTTTCCGCAATTTTTATTGGTAGTAAATCGCACTCTTCGTCATTATTGACAGCCGAGTATCTTCCCTGCCGAGAAAGCAGCCAAGTTAGAGGGTGTCCTAAAACAGAATGCTTCTCTTTAGGGTTATTAAAAGTTATGACTTCATTCTTGGCTGCTGAAGAACAATGACAAGGGCTGCTGGGAAACTGATGTGCCGATCCCTGTGGTCACACAGAACGATTCCACTCGAGTACTGAGGACGGACAGAGACCTGGACTCCGAAAAGCCAACCGTTAATGCCACCGCCTTCCGCGTTACGTTGCGAGTGTAGTAAAATGCGCCGCCGCTGCAGTCGGCAATTCCACTGGGAGGCAATATTAATTCACTCGCTTCAGAAGCCAGGTATTCCGTTTTGATAACTATTTCACAGCAAGCTAGTTTGCTTCCAATTTGCGCATTGGCCGATTCATTGTTCTTCGACCCTGTATTTACTAACGACGCTTTCAGTCACTGGCAGTACCCGCACGAATTTGAATTTATCATGTCAACCCACCTGCACGAAGGTTACAGTTCAACATTGGAACTTAATGTTCATTTGTTTATATTAATAGGTAAGTCACGTGTTTTACTTTATTATGGTAAACCTTACTGTTACAGTGATCATTTGTTTCTTTTCTTGATTAGATGATCCATCCTTTCATTAATATGTCTAGGTGCCTGGTGTGGTATCCATTTGGTTATGTTTCATTGGGCCACCTCTATTAATTTCCATACGGTATGGCGTTTCCGTTGTGCGACATTACTGTTTCCTTTATTTATTTTTCATGAACATATGGGTATTTCATTACTCCGTGCGTTACCAGAGATACGCCTTCAGCATCACAGGGATACACAAAACAGCACAACTGATACTTCCCAGTACCAACTGTAAAACGTCTTTTATGATGTAATCACAGACTCTCAGAATGTCATCTACGACAAAAAAAGCTGGCTGACTTTTATTCTGACAATGAGACGTACTCGCCCGCTTGCCGACCTCCTCTAAGACAGGTTCTGCGGCACTCGTAAGTAGCAACAAAAACATTGTTAACTGTCCTGCACAGCCACACTACTCTCAGCTTACGCTTCTGGCCTTACCAGGCATTGGTGAATGATCATAACAGAAAATTGTATTCCAGTGTCTAAAACTGGTTAAAGGAGATACAGGTCTGTCATGTTGTGCCAGTGGATGCACTGTGTGAATATCCATTTTCTATCATTGAACAGATCTCCCATAAATCTAAAATTTGGCCCTTAAAGTTTCATACCCCAGTCAAGACGATCAAAATAACTTGTGGATACCACTATAAAGATTTATAACGTGAGAGCTCACGTCTAGGTGATAAGAAAAGAGAAAATGCTTGTTTTTTGTTGGTAGCACTCGAATTTATTTACTTGCTTACCACGGCAGATAGGTGTACGAACATGGCAGATGAGTAACTGCTTTTGCGCTCGCTTCCGTTAAACATCATGCTTCTCGCAAAATCTTTTAACCGCATCTGAAAGCTTCCATTTCCTAACATACAAGAAAATGGAAGCTTAGCTAGAGAGCGCTAGTGGTGGATCCCTAAACCCTAATCTTCCTTTCCTGCCAAAGTTCATTTGTACTACAGCATTACCTTAATATCAGCCGTACAGTCTGTTTCGTCGAGAAGTTTCAACTTCTTTGTTGTTAACCAATGAATCCTATCTAATTGTAAATAGGTCCAGTTGACTTTTGGAGAAGATTGGTGGCCTAGAGATCCAAATAAACTTCAGAATACACATTTAATTTATTCAAACGCATAATTTATTTCGGGTTTACAGCCTTTTTAAATCGAATTAGGGATGATTAGAGAAAAGCATTTGGCTTTTTAAATGAATTAAAATATGAAAAAATTTTACCTTTTATTTGGAATATAAGCTTTCCATCTGAATTATTCAAGGAGTAAATCTGTCCTCCGGACATTGCTACCATTTACAGTTTAAGGGACACCTCACACAACCTCTTGAATAATACACACCAGAGTTCTCGACTATTCTCGGTTAAAAGATATTGTGAAAGGCGTGATATTTCACCGAAACGAGACAAAAGCAATTACTCGTCTGTCATATTCGTACAACTATCTGTCGAGGTGACCGTATATGCAGGCTCCTTCACCGTTTGTATCATCAACTTTTTTCTGTTTTTTATTTTTGAACACTGAATACTGCGTCTACAATTTACTAACAGTAGAGTCGATGATGGACAGCCACAGAAGTACGTCGTTTTCCATAACGACCACGCCATAGTAAAGAGAAATATTCCTAGACATCTAAAAAATAATAATTCTTGGATACAGAGTAATTATGTATGTTCATTTAGCACTGTGATTGTGTAAATAAACTTTTATTAAAAATATATTTGTACGTATATGGCCAACAGACAATTCCACTTCATAGAGCTTTTGATTTATTGATACCATAACAGGTTTGGATCAGACATCCCCACTTTCAGATAAATTACCGGGATAGCGGCGCGTGTTGAAGACCCGCTTCTGGGAAAGGAGGCGTCCCGGCCCGAGGTCGAATCTGTCCAGCAGAGTAACGACGAATTTTGTGTTCCAGCCAGCCTGAATGTGGCTTCCAGACAGGTTCCCACAGTCCAGTGAGTACCGGGCTCAAACCCAAGTCTCGTCTCAGTTAGCAGATTCGCAAGTATTTAGAAAACTTTCGCTCACTTTCGCATGAATAATTCTACACGTGACAGTAGTGGTGCACATACATGGTTCTTCGGGGAGGAGTGGAGGGGGGAGGGGGGAGGGGCGAGGAGCGGAGGTAATGTGACACCTACAGGACGGGAATACGTTCACCCCTGAAATTAACCATGCCCAGTTCGTAAATAATCATGTCTACCCTCTGCCGATGGGTGACAAACGCATTAGTAGGAAAAGAAGATTTCCATTTTCAGATAGTTCTCTATTTTACATTATGCCGCTACTAACTTTCCACCTGGTGCCTGCTGAATATGAAATGTTTTGTTTCTTAAATGATGTAATAGGTCACTTGTTACAGTGTTGTTGATGGAATAATTTTGTAGTGAATAGAAAAATTACAGAACGAATTTACATGTCAGTTAATAAACTTATGACAAAATTATTAATATCACATCTTTATCGAACGCACCGAACTATTTCAAGAAGGTTCAGACAATAAAGATGAAAATGAAGTACTTTATTCCTCCATTTATCCACCGAATCTCTGAAAAAGTAAAAATTGTAAGTAATTATGTAGTGCTTTATGAATACATTCATAGACAAAGCAAGAAATAACATTTGTAGCTGATAAATGAACGGTAGTAAGTAAACTGTCGTAAATGTCCACCACCATTACCTGTAAGCACTTTGCTCTCGTATTGTGTATCACAGATCCCAGAGAAATGGTTCATTATTCTCCTGTAACTGTCGGTAGATCTCTAGAAGGTCGTAGTGTACACTCTAAGACAAAACAAATGACGAGATAAGAAGAGATTATCCGAATGGGGAAGAAATCGGTAGATGAGATGTACATTTGCAGACAAACAAATGATTACAGTTTCAGAAAAACAGGATGATTTATTTAAGAGAAAAAGCTTCACAGATTGAACATGTCAATAACGCGTTGGTCAAAATCTCGAACTGGCTTGGGGGCCGTGCCCATAGTGTTCCAAACGTTCTCGATTGGGGAAAAGTCCGGCGATCTTGCTGGCTAAAGTAGGGTTGCCTAGCAGGCACAGGGTCCGCCATGGACAGTGATAACTTATTCCATGCTTGATGGCATCGACGCGTATAAGGCGCTAATGGTGCAGCCATCCATGTTCCATACACCTGGTTAGAAAGTACTTCAGTGGTGGTTGGCATTGGGTCACCATATCCCACTCATTTTCGGTTGGTGGTAAGTCTGGTGATCTGGCGTTCCAAGACAAAAGGCTGACATGCTGTGACAGCAAGAAGGCACGTGCTCATGCAGTAACATGTAGTCGTGCATTGTTTTGCTGAAAAATGGCGTCAGGAGTGTTGTACTGGAAATAAATAAGCTACGGGTTGCAGAATGTCATTCACAAAGGTCACTCTGGTCACAGTGCCATGGGTAGGCACCAGTTGTGCTCTAAGGCTGTACTCAAAAGCATCCCACATCTCAAGGCCTCGAGTTAGCGCTGAATGTCTCGTGCGAATGCAGTCACTGTGATGCTGCCTCCCCTGTCTGTCGACCCGCATTTTCCAACAAAGAGATCCTAGATTCGTCCACAAACATTGAGGCCTTGCCTGTCTCCAGCGACGCCGTTCCTTACACCATTGCCTTTTAGCACGTTTCGTCATAGGTAGGCGGACAAGCGGACGGCGGCCACGTACCCCATGTCAACGGCGACAGACTGACACTTCTGACGGTGTACAATGTGTTACAGTGTTCCACGGTTGTGCTAAGCAGATCAGTCCTACAATGCCATTCGGATGAAGTGTCGATCTTCTCGGGCGGTGGTCTGGGTGTTGCTACCTGACCCATCTCGTCGTGTTCTGTGGCCTTCCTTGAGCCATTCTGTATACACCCGTTGCAGTGCCTGAACACTTCGTCACACATGAGCAGCAATCACCTGGATGGATGCATCACGTTCCCTCACGCCAATAATGCGCTAGCCATCAAACTCACTGATTTGACGGTACGGTTTGCGTATATGTCTGCGAGGCATCCTGCACGTTGCTCAAGTCACAATTATCCATTACCTTCGGTTTATAGTGACAATGAAAGTTGTAGGCACATTTCTCCGGTAAGTGGTGTTGCGGCGCGATATCGATGATGAAACCGCGGGGCGACATGGTTCAGATGCCAATCATTTCTGCAGAACATACTTATGTACATGTCCTGTGAATTTGAACGTCCTGTCTCTAGGTGTTCATCGTTTTATATGTTTTCTGACCATCAATGTGTAATTGATGTGGCTGCATGAGGTTATTCTTTTGGCGGTCGACTGCAACTCTGTCCCTGACCAAGAGAAGAGATTATCTGCGCAGAGTAGTGTATAGGGAGACGTTCAGATGGTGTGAAAGGCTTGGAGCTTTCATTTAAAAAGTAAATGAAAATAAATTTTATGTTGTAACGAGTATGTTTGTTGAAAGAAAATGTGTGTTGTGGAACAGTATGTTTCAGTTCTGTAGCAGCGGCTTGTGTGACTGAGAACTAGGGAGGATTCAGTCTAATGTGTCGAGGTCGTTGAAAATGAAGTGGACTTGGTTGTGATAGCAGATGGTTAGGGTGTTTAGTTGGAATTTGGAGCAGGCAGTCAAGGACATATTTTGAAGGATTCGTGGTCGTTGGAATGGGCGAATGTTCTGAATTAGATTGTTACAACATCTTCAGCAATGAGAAATGGACGGAGAGAATTGTTGAAAGGACACAATTATTTTGGGTTTGGTAATTTGGGGCTTGGATCTAAATTTCAGAGAATGCGTAAGGTGAAAATGTCTGATGTCATAGCAGGAGGGAGGGTAAATTATAGGGCATTGTTTGAAAAAAGGCTTTACAATGTGGGCAGTTCAAATGGTTCAAATGGCTCTGAGCACTATGGGACAACTGCTGAGGTCATTAGTCCCCTACAACTTAGAACTAGTTAAACCTAACTAACCTAAGGACGTCACACACATCCACGCCCGAGGCAGGATTCGAACCTGCGACCGTAGCGGTCTCGCGGTTCCAGACTGCAGCGCCAGAACCGCGCGGCCACTTCGGCCGGCTGTGGGCAGTATGTGCACTTTATCAGTCAGGTGTGATGTTTCCCCTTTAGCAGTGGTAGGAGTGAGGATGGAGTTGTGTAGGTTCAGCTTTGTAGTGGGCGTGGTATAACAGGGTTTCTCACTATGGTGATGATGTAATGTGGAGGCAGAAGCTGTAAAATCACAGAGGAGGCAAGTTAGGAAAAGATCACTGCTGATGCAGAGAGATCTTCAGATTTTTATATCGGGGTGGGAGTTCAGTTCAAAATCCTTCAGCATTGGTCTTTAGGCTAACTTTTGTGAACACAGCAATGATTGTGTGAGGGCGGCAGGGAAGTTGGGATTGTTTGGTGCGGAGTGTAGTGGTGAGAGGTGGTCGGGAGGCTTTTGGTCCAAAGGAAACGCGAGGGTCAGTATTAAAGTTTGGGTTAGGGAATATGTTGTATTGGGAAGTTTGTGAGGTATTTTTTAAATTGTAGGTTGAGGGATTTGGGTTTAAAGTACTTTTCATCTGGATGGGGAGGTATAGATTACTGATGTAGTGCGAAGAACCATGACGACAGTTGGCAATGAGCACCAACTATTGGTGCAAGTAGCCACTGAAGCAGTTCAGAAGATGACAGCAACGAATTGTGGCAGAGCTGTAGGCGATGAACAGGTAGCTGCAGACGAAGTGTTATCGAGGTGACAGTGGTTATGCAGTGACGTGCTGGTTGATGAGGCGGAGAGGACAGCAACAGACATGTCTGCCGCAACAGGGACAGGAACATGGAGATGGTGGCGTTGGTGGTGGAAGGCACACGATGATGAAACTATGTGACGAAGACGAGAAAATGGTGATGAAAATACAGGAAAGTGATAAACGGTTTTCTTATGGTTTAGTTATTTATTATTTAAATGTAAAATCTGTTAGACCATTAAATTCTTACATGGGGCGGCAGCTGTTCTATTAGATAGAGACCATAGCATGTCTCACCAATAGAAGTAACAAAAGCAGGACAATGGTGAAGCAGGTAGCAGATATAAAACAAGCAAGTACTGGAGAGTGTATGTAGCAAGAGTGATAGGTTACAGAGTTGTCGGGCCGTAACCCACGCATGTTTGATCACAGGCATATTTACACTGATCGACAAAAAAAAGTGACTCATCCAGAAGACATGGTCGAGATGCTTGTTATTCGTGTGACACAGCATTTCCGCTTCTGAATTATTAGCTAGTGACAGAGTTTGAAATGGGGAGTAATGTGGATCTTCGTCATTTGGCCGGCTGGTCGAATTTTGCAGTATCTAGATTTGGTGGCTATTCGAGTGACAGTGGCCCGATGTAAGACTGCATGGGAATGTGAAGGAAGGCTCATTCCTCGTCAAGCTTATTGTCGAACATGTTTGACCGTCACAAGGGAGGATCACCACTTTATGCGCTGAGCACATCGAAGTCCCTTAACGTCTGTGCCTGCCACCCGAGAATAAGTAGTCAACTCCCTGTAACATTCTGTATCTTTCCACGCCATTGGTGGGACTAGGGAATTACCGCCCCACTCATAGATTGCCATTAGAATCAGAAAACAGAAGGCTCCTGTCCTGATTGGGAAATGCAGGCTGCTGCCGAATGGCATGACATTGTATTCAGCATTGAACTGCGCTTCTCCCCCTACAGCAGATGACCATCGTAGGAGAGTATGGCAGTGACCTCCGGAGAGGTCCCATCTTCCTATGTATTGGAAATACACAGTGGTGTTACTCATGCGCCATTGTGGGGAATCCATTGGCTTTTCAACTGGGGGTTACAGATGACAGTGACTGGGGGGACACTGATGACAGAATGATAAGAACATCCTGGATCCTCATTTGTAACTTCTCATAGGACTGTGTCATGGTGTCAGTTTCAACAGAATTATGCTCGTCCACATGTGGCACGTGTTTCTACACACTGTCTGCATGACGTTGTGGTACTTCCCCGAGCAGCAAGATTCTCAGATTGTGAGCGTGGGGTTGATATGAGATTCTGTTATTCTGCACAACGGATAATCTGAGATATACCCTTTACCCTGTGGCTCCTTCAAGACGCAATTTCCACCCCCAAACTACTACAGAAGTCAGACAGACGCTCCTGACGTTCTAAAGAGACATGTCTGAAAAACTTTCAGCAATAAATATCTTCTGGAGTCGTCCGCTGTAAAGAAATGACACAAAAATTCACAAAATTTCTTACATAACTAGTGGGATACTTGAGTACTGGAGTAGTGCTAGTTAGTGTAAGAAAAACATGAAACTAACGAAATTTATTATTTATTTTGCAAAAATTCTGAGAAATCCGAATGTCACTTTTACTTATGAATTGAATAAGATATATCCTGGTTCTTTTCGGAATGTGAAGTTACCTCTCAAGGATAGGATTCGCTAATGAAATTTCTATACAAAGTTTAAGATGGTTGTTGACTTGGCAGAATGGCTGAGAGGTGCGCCTACTCAACTTGAATAATTATCCTTTAGAATGTTGCTAGATACGGTCGAGACTATCGTGTGTAAAATGCAGTGAAGTGTACAGTTGTGGAGGAAATACAGGGCTCGCAATAGCTGTAGTGCACAATACCGTAAGCTGCGATGACTGCTGTCTGCGCCGCTCGCTGCTGACAATTAAGATAACTCTCGTTCTATCTGGATTGACCTACGCCAATCAAACTCTCCCTACGCCTTGATGAAGTCAAGGATTCCTATTCTCCCCTAGTCCAATTATTGGCGTGGTACACCGGTCAGATAACCAGTCCACCGTGATGCCACTCAAAAATTCGCTTTCAGGCGTTTAACTGTAACTCTGTCCATTCACATCGCACAATAAGTGTGTCGGTCAACACAGTGAACAACGCTTAATCGCAAGGACTCAATATAGAGAGTCGCACTTCGATTCGCTCTCGACAGAGGTGCTCTCCCAGTGAAGTACTGAGGAGAGACTTGTTCCTCGCTCCAAGAGCGACAACGGGACGGCACCTCTCCACGCCAGACGTGAAGGGGTATATCTTTCGGTCTATACCATTACTTCTTCAGCTCAAGGCGTCAGAAATATCGTCTGCCAATCAGCATTGCTCTTCTAAAACGGGAGAATGGCGTTTCGTTTAAGGCGACCAATCCAGAAATCTGTAGTATCGGCGTTTGGCGTTTGCTGTCTCCCTGTGAAAATCACTGAAACTGCGTGCTATGTGTAAAGAATGCGTAGGCTGGCCACTCCCACACAATGTAACGGAATTTGCTTTTAAGCCGACACGGGGTCGTTCCTCCTTTCCCTCGGGCGAACGCTGTCCGCTCCACAGACTGCCACTGACCGACGTAGATGGGTTGGCACTGGCCTCCTGGCGTGCGGTTGCCTCTCTTGAACTAAAAGCGCCTGTGACCGTCATGTCTGGAATGTACGTGTGTACGCCAGCCTCGAGTATTTGAACCACGGTGCGCACTTGCGATTTATTAGTTATTTGCCTATCGTTTACATGAATTCATACAACATTGACTTCATCTTATCGAGTTTGGGTTCGAATGAAGCGTCTTGGTGTGCGGAATATGATTGTGAGGGCGGAACATGTAAGCAATGAAGGTCAGGGGACCACGACGTCTTACAAGATCTGTCCACGACAGAACATGTTTTTACCTTAGCTCCACCCTAGTGGTCAGTTTTCAATATATCACAGATCCATTACACAGTTGTAGACTACCGTGCCCCAAGAGATGATACAACAGCTCTATGGCGCCGTTTCCAATCGAATCAGGCCACATGAGATGCACCATCTTACTGATAAGTGGTCTCATACAGCCAGCTTCTTCGTACAATTAATTCGGTGTTTTAATCACTGATATAATAACATATATTATCTCAACTGGTGAAATTTAGTTTTTTCTTCCCCCTCTGAGTGCTACCCTTTTCATGCCATGTTGTGTGTCTTTGAAACAGGTGTCATTTCTTTAACTCAGAAGATGTTGCCAAAATCGAATCAAAATTTCTAATTTAAATAAAGAAGAGAAGCGTAAGAAAATGAACTTGTTAAGCTTCTGTCTATCGTAGCGGAAACCACAGCAGACGATTTAGATGCTACAATTTGTAATGGATCAGTGAATCACGTTATGTCTGATAATAGAGAGAGTAGCACCTGCTCGTATATGCATAAGCCAACACTGCATAACGTAGTGAACCTCTTACACTTGACTTAATGAACATTGGAAGGAAGAGATTGTGGCTGTAACCTGGCAGTATCAGATTGTAAGATAAGTATTCTGTAAAAAACCTGTAAATTTTCCTTGCCTTATTTGTAACTCACACAATGTGTCAACATTAGTTCAGATATACATGCCCACGTCGCAATTATAAAATGAAGAGTATATGAGGAAATTGAACGGGTAAATCAGTACATAAATGGAGATGAAAGTCTAATAGTCATGGGGGACTGGAATGGTGGTTGGTGGGGGAAGGAGTAGAAGAAAGAGGTACGCGAGAATATGGGCTTGGGACAAGGAATGAGACAAGAGAAACACTAATTAAGTTTGCAACAAATTTCAGCTACTAATAGCATATACTCCGTTGAAAAATCACAATAGGACGAGGTATACTTGAAAAAATCCTGGAGATGCAGGAAGATTTCTGTTAGATTACATCATGGCCAGACAAGTATTCCGAAATCAGATATTGCATTGTAAGGCATACCCAGAAGCAGATATAAAATCAGATAACAAATTAGTAGCGACGAAGATTAGGCTGAAGTTCACGACAATAGGCAGGAAGAATCTATGCGAAGTGGTGCGAAGAGACATGCTTGATGTTCTCTGAATTTATAGATACGGCGACAAAGAATAGCTCAGTAGGTATTTTAGTAGAAGGAGAATAGACTTATCTACATAGAGCAATGACAGTAGTTGGAAGGAAGACCATAACTACAAAGGAGGCAACAGCGAAGAGACCATGGATAACAGAAGAAATACTTCAGTTGATCGACTAAAGAAGAAAGCTCAAACATGTTCAGAGAAATTCATGAATACAAATTGAAATCACTTAGGAATTAAATCAATAGGAAGTGCAAGGAAGCTACGTGAAGCAATTGAAAAAGAAATGATTGTCGGAAGGACTGACTCAGCATATAGAAAAGCCAACTTAACCTTCAATAAAAATAAAAGCAAGGGTTGTGTCATTAAGAGTGCAATGGGATTTCCACTGTTAAATTCGGAGGAGATAGCGAATACTAGCAAGAGCACATCCGGGGATTCTATGAGGGTGAGGACTTATTTGATGACGTGGTAGGAGGAGAAACAGGACTCTGTAGGGCAGGGATAGAGGATCCAGCATTAAAATAAAAATGAAGAAGAGCTTTGAGGACGTTGCCATCTTATTGAAAGTGAAGAAGAATTACAGGGTCTGCTGAATGGAATGAACTGTCTAATGAGTACAGAATATCCATTGAGAGCAACTCAAAGGTAGTCGAAAGTAATGGGTAGTATCAGAAATGAGAACAGCGAGTAACTTAGTACTATCATCGATGATCAAGAAGTAGACCAAGTTAAGGAATTCTGATACATAGGGAACAAAATAGCCCATAACGGACGGAGCAAGGAGGACATAGAAAACAGTCTAGGACTGGCAAAAAGGGCATCTCTGTCCAATACGAGTCAACTAGTATCAAGCATATGTCTTCATTTGAGGAATAAATTTCTAAGAATGTACGTTTAGAGTACAGCATTGTATAACAGCGAGACATGGACTGTGGGGACAATGGAACGCAAGAGAATGGAAGCATTTGAGATGTGGTGCTATGGGAGAACATTGAATATTAGGTAGTCTGGTAAGGTAAGGAATGAGGAGTTTCTTCGCAGAATCGGCAGGAAATGGATATATGGAAAACAATGACAAGTAGTAGAGGGAGTATGACAGGACGTCTGTTAAGACATTAGAGAACCATAGAACTGTGGGGGACTAAAAACCATAGAGGAAGACTGAGAATGGAATACATCCAAAAAATAATTGAGGACGTATGTTGCAAGTGCTACTGTGAGATTGAAAGGCTGGCAAAGGAGAGGAATCTATGGCGGACCGCATCAAACCAGTCAGAAGGCTGGTGAAAAAAAAAAAAAAAAAAAAAAAGTGGATACTTACAAATTTTATAATTCAAATGAAAACATCTGTATCAACATGTATTAAGAGTATGAGAACGTATAGACATATTGTTTACTGCACATGGCTGATAGTCTATTTCTATCCAACTAAATATTAAAGTTTTTGGATGAAATTTACCTAGAGGCAAACAGACAGAATTGGCGCGAAGTGAGGCACTGAAGACGTGTGAAGCATATGGAGATCGAATTTTGTTAAAGACGGAAGCTCTGAACTATGTTACTGTAGTCTGGCTGAAGAATGAGTGCTCTAATGAAAACAGCCCAGACAACACATCAACATTATAATTAAAATTTAGTTTCATAGACGCCAGTAGATGCAGATGTCGATCTTGTGTGTAACATTGCTGTAAATTGGGAGACTTGCCAGTTTTGCAATAGTTATATATAGTGACATTAACTCTTAGTTTCGGTCAGTAAGTCAATACAGCTACGATGTCTCTAGAAATTGTTTTGGAACCTCGTAATAACTGATCTGTGAGAAAGGGAAACTTCTTTCTAACCTTATGTTGTCATTAATGCAGAACTTTTTCAGTGTATCAAAAGAAACTTTTTCTATCGTTGCTTCAACACTGAAGTAGAAACTGTTCAGGGTACTCGTAAGAATTAACGACAAATCATGACTGAAAGAGAAAATACTGGAATAATTTGTCATCGAAGTATAGTATTATGAACCTTGTGAAACAATTATGAAGTTTTGAAGTAGTTTAATATTCCCAGATGTGATACAGAAGTGCTGTGATATTAACAGTTCATGTTCTTCTGTGGGAAGTAGCTTTGTTTGTTCAGTGTTAACATAGACCTACGTGAACAAATTGCACTCGTTTTACAATGTGTTACACTTGCTGCTATAAATTG
This sequence comes from Schistocerca nitens, assembly GCF_023898315.1. NCBI lineage: Eukaryota > Metazoa > Arthropoda > Insecta > Orthoptera > Acrididae > Schistocerca > Schistocerca nitens. The sequence continues at coordinate 251,146,052 of NC_064622.1, forward strand.
TTGTTTCTGTTTAGTGCTAGAGCATGTGGACTGTGTTGAAGAGTGTTTACTTTTGTATGAACAGTTCCTTGTTGATTACATATCGGACCTTAAGCGTTTAGTGATTCCTGCGTTGTAATTCATTTGGTAAAACTTGTCACTTTAACGAGAGTTATTTGTTTTGTTGGGAGCTCTACACTATCTATTACTATTTTGTCTTCAAAGAGACATGTTATGACGATACTATAGAGGAACACTTTCCTCAGGCTACCTTCACGATAAGTAATCTCATTAAGTGAGTGTGTTATGAGGTGCTGCTAATGCAACGTACTACAATTAAGTGTTTATACCAGCGACTATTCGTAAGTGCTCTAAATCGCAAACGCAATGCTGGCTGAGACTACCGCGTGGAGAACACAGTAATCGCTGGTGTAGAGAAAGAATTGCAAGAGTTGGAAGCAAATGAGTCGCCATGTACTTATGAAATCCCATTTCAGTTTTACAGACTTCTCTCTAGCACTGGCCCCTTGCTTAGTAGTGGAAACTCCCAAGCGACTAGAAAAAAGCACAAGTGACTGCTGTACAGGAGAAGGGTAAGAGAACGGATCCACAGAATTACAGACCAATGTTCTTAACATCGGGTTGTGGCAGAAACCTTCAGTATATTCTCAAATCGAATAAAATAAATTATTTTGAAAAGAAAAAGCTTCTGTCCACAAAACAGCATGGTTTTAGAAAACATCGCCCATGTGAAACTCAGCTTGCCCTTTTCTCACATGAGACCCTGCAAACTACAGATGAAAGACAACAGACGGATTTGATATTCATACATTTCCGTAAAGCATTTAATAAGGTGTCACGTTCACGACTGTCAATAAAGCTACAAGCATACGGAATAGTTTCCAAGATATTTGAGTGGCTAGTAGACTTCTTGAGTAACAAAAGCAAGTAAGTTGTTATCGACGGCGAGTATTCGTCGGAGTAAAGGGTATCGTCATGAATGTCCCAGGGAAGAGTGAATGGGCCACCGTTATCTTCTTTTTTCTTTGACCGGTTTAATGCGGCCCGCCACGAATTCCTCTTCGTCTCAGAGTGGTACTTGCAACACACCTCCTCAATTATTTGCTGTATGTATTCCAATCTCTGTCTTCCTCTACTGTTTTTGCCCTTCACAGCTCCCTCTAGTACCATGGAGGTCATTCCCTGATGTCTTAACAGATGTCCTAGCATCCTGTCCTTTCTCTTTGTCATTTGTTTCCACATGTTCCGTCCTCTCTGATTCTACACAGAAACACCTCATTCCTTACCTTACCAGCCCATCTAATTTTCAACATTCGTCTGCAGCACCACATCTCAAATGCTTCGATTCTCTTCTTTTCCTGTTTCCTATAGTCCATGTTTCATTACCTACAACGCTGTGCTCCAAACGTACATTCTCAGATATTTATTCCTGAAATTTAGGCCTATGTTTGATACAAGTAGACTTCTCTTGGCCATGAATGCCCTTGGTGCCAGTGCTAGTGTGCTTTTGATGTCCTCCTCGATCCTTCATTGGTTATTTTACTGCCTAGGTAGAAGAAATCATTAACCTCATCTACTTCGTGACAGTCAACCTGATGCTAAGTTACTCGCTATTCTCATTTCTGACGCTGTTCATTGCTTTCGTCCTTCTTGGATTCACTCTCAGTCCATATTCTGTACTCATTAGATCGTTCATTCCATTTACAGGATCATACAATTCTGCTTCACTTTCACTCAGGATAGCAATTCATCAGCGAATCGTATAATTGATACCCTTTCAACTTTAATTTTAATTGCACTCCTGATTCCCTCTCTTATTTCAGTCATTGCTTCTTCGATGAACAGATTGAACAGAATTTTAGGAAAAGTGTGGTTCATTTTTAAATTTGATCGTATGTAGGATACTAGAGCGACCGCTTGTTGAATACTGTTCGAGTGTTTGAGATACCAACCAAGTTGTATTAAGAAAGAATCGAAGCAATTCAGAGGCGAGCTGCTAGATTTGTTACCGGTAGGCTCGTACAACACGGAAGTATTATGGAGATGTTTGGGAAACTCAAATGGGAAGCACTCTAGGGAAGGCGAAGGAGAACTGTTGACAAAAATGCACAAAACCGCCATGTGAGAGCGACTACAGAACGATTCCGCTGACGCTAACGTACATTTCGCGTAATGACCATGAACCGTGGGGAGATCAGGGCGCGTATGGAGGCATATAGATTGTCATTTTTCCCCGCGAGTGGAACAAAAAAAACGAAATGACTGGCAGTGGCACAGTGTATCTTCTGACGGACACCTTATAGTGACTTACGGAATATGTAGGTGAGGATGTAGAGCTCTATCATTAGAATTATCTTCAAAGTGACAAAGGAACATTTAATTATTTATAATTAATTTTAGTATTTATATTATAATTTTCAGCATGGAGACACCGTTAAAGTTATGAAAAACTTGTATTTGAGGGCGACAAGGAGTCATCTACAATCCATACCTGAAAGTATATGCATTGTCACTTCTGACTTGTTATAACAAAAATATTTCATTCAGTGGATGTAGTAAAAGATTATACTGCTTACACCATCAGTGAGAGATACACACACACATTTTAATGGTATAGCTAATACAGCACACCAGAAAACTGGTAGTGGGTAAATCTTCCATTGCCATCACTGGCAACAGCCGCAGAATGTAGTTTGGCAAAGAGTATGAACAAGACTTCTACTACGGAACAAATTGGTAATCAGTTCATTTTATCTGTGACTTTTAGAAGAACGTATGATGCCTCAAAAACATCATCGTGTTATATGTACACTTACCTGCAACAAAGATGAGACTGTCAAGGAATAAGAACATGCTAATATGAGCCTCACCCAGTTGTGAGATGTGATGTTCAGAATCTCGTGACCTCTACTCCTGTGTCTTGGAAACGGCTTCCAAGTTAGACACCCCTTAGAACTTTGTTTTTACTTAGAAGTATAATTTTTGTTCACACACAGTACTACCGTTGATAGGGAGAAGGAGGAACATCGCCCTATAGGCCGTAATCGCAAATTTTCCATTCTTGGATTACCGTTTCCGAAATACTATCTTCAATTTTCAAATGCTGTCAATAGCTGCACAGGCATATGGACATGGATTCCAAAGCAGTTGCTATTACACGAGTGGCAGACTTACCTGAATCCAAGAGCGCGATAAAGACATTAACATGCAATGATAACTCGAAGCCAGATCACCGCAGCAGGTATGGATCAGTTTCTGGCATAGACGCCGTCTCTTCCGGCCTTCAGCCTGGCGTCCATTTTAGTATGGATACGTCGATAATGCTGAAGTTTTAATACTTGCACAGATCTGTGTTAGAAAACTAACGTGACCCTCACTGTCGGGGTTACTACTCAGTGCATCTTCAACCTGGAGAAATACAGCAGATCCTCCAGCAGTCACAGCAGAACAGAAGCAGATGGCACGGAAATTGTGATCTTACCTACAGCGTGATTGTGATCAATTTAATGGCTGCACTACTGCTATCGGGAAGGCAACGAGAAAACTCCACATTATCTTGGAAAACGCCTGGAGTTCTGAGCTAAAATTGCCCATCGTGGTTTCCTGTTGGGCCAAATATTCCTCATTCGCCTCTCGGGCGGTAACTGCCTGTGAGGAGCTGTCATCCAAAAAGAGAATGATTATTAGTGTGGGCACATGAAATGTTAGAACGTTAAATCTGTGTCCAAAATAAGAACATTGAAAGGCGGAAAAGAAATTGATATGTAGATATTTATTTAATCATTGTAACTGGATTTCCAGAAGACGGACGGTTACCTGAAGACAGGGATCATTGAAATGAAAATCAGAAAACTTTTTTTAATGAATAAGGAAATTACCAGTAGACCAGAAGATTATCTACAAAAAACAGGAGAGCATGTGATGGTGGAATTGAAAAGACATTGTGATGTTGCTGATAGGGAAATGAATTTGCAAAAGAAGTAAATGTAGGACACTAATATTAAAGTTATGGAAGACTTATATTCTCTCGATGGTGAAGGTAGCGAAGAGAAATTAACGGGACAGCACGATTACAGCAAACAAAATAAGAAGGGAGAAAGATTAATATAATTCTGCACGCGAGTTATTTGTTGTGAATGCATTTTTCTAGAACCCATTCAGCACGAAGTATACACCACCCGCCAAAAGATGTGAAGCATGTGGACAATGAGGAAGAAAATAAAGCTGTAAGGCCCGTAATACAATGAAATAAGGTGTTTCAGGGGCGTGTAGAAGTTCAGGTGGACTCATGGAGTAATGAAGGACTAAGCGGAAAAAAAACAACACTTAAATAACGTAATGAAATAAAATGAACGGATCCACATCATGACGTGAATCGATACTGCAACTGTAGTTAGTGGAAGGAAATAATTGCGTGGGTAGACATTTTCATAATATATAAGGTAATCGTGAACGATTAAAATAGAGAAGTGTGTAATGACAAGGAGAGCCGACAAGCCACAGAATGGAGAAGTACTTTAAACCAACCTTAGAACTGATTTCTGAAACAACAATTTTATCGCTGTTGGTTCGGTTCTGTGCATCAAAAGTCTCTGTTTGTAGCCACCATCCAGGTCTTTTGACATGAAGGCTTCGTATACTTATTTGCAAAAAGGGTGTAGGAATGTTCTCCTCGAACATGTCTAGGTTATGTCTGATTTCATGCCACAATGAGTAGAGGCTTCATAAAGCAATGCGACAAAAAATTCCATAATCCTTGTAAGTTTTTGTATTGTCATGTAGAAAATGTTTGGCACAAAAGGGAACCTCATACTCACATTTGTTTTGCAGTTGTCACAAACCTGTTAAATCAGTTATTTCTTCGGAATCTTCCTCCTCCTCCTTGTAACCACACCCTCCTCCCCATCTCTGTTTCTATCTCCACCTAGCCTTTCCCCTTCTCCATCTGCCTTTTACCCCTCAAGGCTGTGCAAATACCTCATGCACCTCCCACTATTCCCCTCTTTCAGTCCATCCCCTCCTCTATCCACCTAAAACTGTCCCCATCTGTACTCATTGGCATATGCAGTTCCATATACTTCCTTTCATTGCCCCTAACATGTAGGCTTCCCTGCAAAGCAGGCCGATATGTCAGGCTGGTACTGTTCCCACACAAATGTCTGTCGTGCAGAGCATTCTGTACCCGAGGGACTGGATAGAAAACACGTTTCTGCCCATGCCTTTTCTCCTATTGGAGATAGGAGATTATAAATCTCACAGTACTGATATTTATGAGGCTTGTTGTTTCTTTGCCAAGTGTAGCTGAAATCGTCTCAGAGATGTGAGAGGACATCCCAGACATACACGCATACACTCTGCTTTATATGGGGTCGCTCACTTAAATAGATAAGTGCAAATATCTCTGGAACAAAAATAGATAATGGAAAATCACTTTCACTGGTATGAATGTAAGACAGAAGCTCATGTAAATAAAGACCGCCCACGTTGCTCATAATCGCGATGTAACGGACTTACGTAATCTTATTTTTACTGTTGTCATGAGAGCTGAAAGTAATAATAGGATTTCCTGTTACGAACACTGACATATGGGCATCACGCTTGTACCTCTGGATGCGCAGTAACTGTGCATTTAGTTTATTTAAAGGGTTAATTTCTCTTTTCAATTTCTTGAGTTGTAACTGACATATTGTGAAGCAACCAAAACGCCACTGTTTTTTGTCGTGTTACTGATGGTGCAAAAAATAACGAGAGGTTATAATTAAACTTTCCCTATTTAACACGTTATAACACGAAAACTAATTACCATATGCTGGCTACCTCTCTTGACATGCAGCGTTTAAGATCAGCACATGTGTGAATGTTTCCCTGGTAAACCGTGTCCTTCAACTAGCCCCACAACCAGAAATCACAGGGAGTGAGGTCAGGTGATCGTGCCGGACAAGCATTTGGAAACGATCGCCTGGTAATTCAATCGTTTCCATGTTTGTTTCGGAGAAGCAGGTAAACTTCATGAGCGTTGCACAGTTGGACCACATGAAAATTCTTGAGTTCAATGCGTTTCTCTCCTGTGAGACAGGTGTGAAGCATATCGCGGTAACGCTGACCAGTCACACTCCACGTCTTTGGTCCATGGGCGCCAACCAGTTCAAGAAAGAACGGGCCAATGATGAAGCCACGTCATACGGTGACACGTTCACCATACAGAGGAACTTAATGCACAGTGACTGAAGGTGAAGATCCCCACACCCGGAAATTCTGAGTTCATCTCACTCTTCAGTCAAATTAAATCTTTGTGAGAAGGTGGAGAGCGAAGTCAACATGTCGTTGTGCGTTCCGTGATGCAAGCTGCTGGACGATATGGATCTTATATGGATACCATTTAAGAATGGTTCGAAGCACCTTCCACACAGCGGGTAACAGGATGTTAAACTGTCGTGACACAGCACACGCCCTGCCTAACGATCGGGAATTGCGTGCAGTGTTGTCTGCCATAGCAACAGCGATTCCATCAGCCACCTATGGTGCAACAGGTCGTTGGCCTTTTCCCGGAGCTACGCCCAGTTCTCCAGTTCTCCGCACAGCAGGTGGAGAAACAAGACCCTACCGTAATCCTTTCGGCCGGCGCTAATCTCGAACTGCAGCTGCAGCATTACTGTTGTTTTGATAGTACAGGTTCATCAATAATGCCCCGATTCTTTTGTCCAAGCTCATGTTGACACATCAACAAGTGCAATGCGACGCGTCAGGTGTGTGAGACTTTGAATCACAATGACTGATCATGGCACCTCATGGTCATAGTTTGAACTGGACGGTGGTGCTGCGATGCATGGAAATCATGCACCCCATGCTCTGGACATTAAAGGTCCCAAGTTTGGTACTCGCAAGGTCATTAGTTTCCGTGTTATAACGTGTTAAATAGGGAAGGTTCAATTATAACCACCCAGTAATATGGGGAGTCCATTTAAACAAACATAAGTTTGTGTTGGAACTGATATTTGCTTACTCTTTAGAATGTCTCATAGCATTAACGGTTATGAGCATCTGTCTTACATTCATACCAGTGAGTCTCTTTCAGTATCTATTGGTGTACCACAGATATTTGTGCTGAAACGTTTAGATGGGCCACTTCTCTCTCTCTATCAGCAAGGGCTGATTGTAGGTACTATTTACTCTCATTAAACCCTATATGTAATTAGATGCATTGATGAAATTTTTACACAGTTATTATAACATTTGAAGCCAAAATGTATACTGACATTAACATTCACACTGTAAATATAAAATTTAATGTTGGCCTCTCACATTGATGCAGATGACTATAAGTGAGTACATACATGTATATCTCTCTATATAAAATTGACTCACAATTCATAATATTGATGTTAATTCGAAATGTGTCTTCAGAGAATGAGGAATAGTAAAAGTAAATGCAGTTTGTTGAAAACATTGATTGTTGATTAAATTAGAAAAAGCATGACACTATTATTCTTTGTAGACCTCATGTCCTTGTTGCGATACCATTATTTTTCACTGAGTAGCCACGTGCTACTCATTTGGCTAGCTTCCCATAAAACTTTATTTTGATTGATTTCACCTGCTGTGAAGAAATGAAAACACGAAATATTGGCTGATAGCCACCAGTTATTATCCCAGCGAATGCAATAAATTTGGATTGTAGCTTCCACCTTGTTGCCGCGGTCCGTAATACTGATTGCTATGAGTGGGGCGTCGACCAGCGTACCGCCCACTTGGTGTTCTTCTGGCTGCTCCAATGGGGACGCCTCCTACTAAGCTGGCACCAGTGTGAGACAGTGGTCTCCCTTTGCGAGGCTTTGTTGGTGAATAATTAACATCCCCCTCTCCAAAGAATGGTGAAGCACCAGGTCCGTAGTATGTCGTTGGTTGGCCATCTTGAGATGTAGTGTAATCAGGCTCTCCATAGGTATAATCTCTCCAGATGTCACCCTCTATCCACATAGAACCTGCTCTACCTGCTGATCTCCCATGTGAAGCATATGGAGGTGGCACGAATCCCCCAGTTGCACTGTAGCCTCCATATACTTGATTCCTGAATGGATAAAGTGCATTATAGTCTTGCCAGTAAGGTTGCGGTGGACCTTTCCAGCCATAAATTTGTGCTCCCATTGTAGGACCGTAGGAAGTCCCATAATTTCCCCATTGACCGTTCCATGCATTTTCTGGTGGTGTGGTTAACATCCTACTATCAGTGATCCCAGAAAGCTCTGGGTTCCATTCGAAACCAATGCGACCTCGTATCTTCCATCCCCTTTCTTGTCGAGTGCCTGGAGCAGTGAATGATGTGTCACCAGGTAGAGATCCGGAATGGGATCCTTGGTTTGGCAAGCTACCTGCAACCGATGCCCCAACACCGGATCCAGTTTCAGTTGTACTTGGTCCATCAAAGTTCATTATAATTTTGTTTCTATCGTCACTGGACCACATTCCCGCATTCGTGTTGGAACTACCAATGCTATTATCATATCCTGTGAACGATGTGTCAGCAGGTACAGATCCGGAATGGGATCCTTGGTTTGGTAGGCTACCTGCAACCGGTGCCCCAACACTGGTTCCAATTTCAGGTGTACTTGGTTCATCGAAGTTCATTATAATTTTGTTCCTATCATCAGTAGACCAAATTCCTGCATTCGTGTTGGGACTAACAATGCTATTATCATATCCTGTGAAAGGCGAATCATGATTCGTAGTTCTTTCTGTGGAGCTCACACTATACGGAATCTGGCTTTCTTGACCAGCTGGACCAGTATATGGAGGTAAACTCGCTTTTGCACTTAACACATTACTGTCAGGATAAACATTATACGCTTTACCTGGTGCACTGCCGGATTCTGTGCCACTGAAACCCATAGTGCCTGCTCCAGAGATGGAAAGGTCATTTCCCATATTTGCCGACACATTTAGTGTACCATTGTTGTGTTCAGATACCCCATTGTTGTGGGCTGCAGTATCCTGGTGTGGATCTTCCGACCAGGCAGAGGGAGGGCTGATTTCACCTCCTGTATGAGGAGATGGATTGTCAAAGTGTGAAGAGGTGGTTGGTTGATTGAATGGTCCATTGTGTAGACTCCTAGCTGAGTTAACATCAATTCCACGACTTCTCCCCGCATTTAGAACTGAACCGTCAGTTTCGTGATTATAGCTCTGTAGAAGTAATCTATTAGCAAGTCTAGTAGGGAGAAAAACCATGGTCATTCCACTGTTTGCTAAACTACTATAATTGAAATTTTTTGCGACATTCGAAGTTTGAGTGGAAACTGCTTCTTTGTCGGCAATGTAAAGGACATTACTGGGATTGTAGCTGCCATTACTAAGTGCGCCACTTTCGTAGGATGATGAAGAAGAATCGTTTGAACTGACTGGGAGCAGTGCTCCACCTGTAATAATAACAGGCCCATAAAAATTGAAAATATTA